>NC_091996.1:91143185-91443185 GCF_044704955.1 Pristiophorus japonicus
CACCGTCTCTCTCTCTCTCTCTCTCTCTCTATCGGTGCACCGTCTCTCTCTCTCTCTCTCTCTCTGTCTCTCTCTCTCTCAGTACACTGTGTCTCTCTCTCTCTCTCTCTCTCTCTCTCTATCGGTGCACCGTCTCTCTCTCTCTCTCTGTCTCTCTCTCTCTCTGCGCACCATCCCTCTCTCTTTCTCTCTCTCTCTTCCTCGTTGCACCCTCTCTCTCTCTCTCTCGCACTCTCTCTCGGTGCACCGTCTCTCTCTCTCCCTCTCTCTCGGTGCACCGTCTCTCTCTCTCTCTCTCAGTGCACTGTCTCTCTTTCTCTCTCTCTCTCTAATATGTCCTTACTATACAGTATAAATGCACACAAGCCCATACTTGAGAAAAGATCACTCTGTGACCAGTTACCTTTATTACCAAGACCTCAAGAGACAGACAGTGGGTGGAGCTTCCCCTTTTATACCGGAAAGTCCAGGTTAGGAGTGTCTCCCACAAGTTCGCCCCCTGTGGTCAGTGTTCTCAAGGTTTCCAACTTAGGTCAGTTTATACATGGGTTACAATGCTGGTTGAATACATGACATCACCTCCCCCCCAAAGTCTTATTGGGATCACAGGTTGAGTCTCTCTGGTGGTTTACGCTCCCTTGTAGAGCGCCTGAGTTGGGGCTCCGGTTGTTGGGCGCTGGCCTGAGTGTCTGCTGTTTGTGGTGCCTCAGGCCTGTCTGGACTGTCCACGGTGACTGGGCTCTCCTCCCTTTGGTTCTGGTGTTCGGTCACCTGTGGTGGAGTGAACTCTATGTCGTGTTCTTCCTCTGCTTCTTCTATGGGGTTGCTGGACCTTCTTTTAATTTGATCCACGTGTTTGCGGCAGATTTGTCCATTGGTAAGTTTAACTACCAGAATCCTATTCCCCTCTTTGGCAATCACAGTGCCTGCAAGCCATTTGGGCCTTGCAGCGTAGTTGAGGACAAAAACAGGGTCATTTACATCAATACATTGCGCCCTCGCATTCCTGTCATGTTAGTCACATTGTGACTGACGCCTGCTCTCAACAATTTCTTTCATAGTAGGGTGTATCAGGGATAACCTGGTTTTGAGCGTCCTTTTCATTAGCAGCTCTGCAGGTGGAACCCCTGTGAGCGAGTGTGGTTGGGATCTATTGGCCAACAGAAGGCGTGATAAGCGGCTTTGTAGGGAACCTCCTTGGATTTTGAGCATCCCCTGTTCGATTATCTGCACTGCTCATTCCGCCTGGCCGTTTGAGGCCGGCTTGAACGGTGCCGTTCTGACCTGGTTGATCCCATTGCCTGCCATGAAGTCCTGGAATTCAGTGCTTGTGAAGCACGGGCCATTGTCGCTGACCAAGACATCCGGTAGACCATGGGTGGTGAACATTGCCCGTAGACTTTCTACTGTGGCAGAGGACGTGCTTGAATTTAAATGGCACACTCAATCCATTTGGAGTAGGCATCTACGACAACAAAAACATTTTTCCCATGAAAGGACCTGCGTAGTCCACATGGATGCGTGACCATGGCTTGGCGGGCCAGGACCAGGGGCTAAGGGGGGCTTCCCTGGGTGCGTTGCGCAGCTGAGCACACGTATTGCACCTGCAAACACAAAGTTCCAGTTCTGCATCTATTCCTGGCCACCAAATGTGTGACCTGGCAAAGCCTTCATCATGACATGCCCAGGTGCTCATTGTGAAGTTCTCTGATAAACAGCTCTCTGCCCCTCTGGGGCATGACTACTCGGTTTCCCCACAGTAGGCAATCGGCCTGAATCGAGAGTTCATCCTTGCGCCTATGAAACGCTTTAAATTCCTCAGGGCATGCCCCGTACATTCAGGACACATTTCTTAACTAAAGACAGTAGCGGGTCTTTATTTGTCCAGACTTTAATCTGACGGGCTGTCACAGGTGAGCCTTCGCTTTCGAAAGCTTCAACAGCCATGACCATCTCAGCAGCATGCTCAGCTGCCCCCTCAGTGGTGGCTAGTGGGAGCCTGCTGAGTGCATCGGCACAGTTTTCAGTGCCCGGTCTGTGCCGAATTGTGTAGTCATAGGCGGCTAACGTAAGTGTCCACCTCTGTATGCGGGCCGATGCGATTGCATTTATGGCCTTGTTGTCGGCCAAAAGGGACATTAGGGGTTTGTGATCTGTCTCCAGCTCAAATTTCCTGCCAAACAGGTACTGGTGCATTTTTTTTACTGCATATACACATGCTAGCGCTTCCTTTTCTACCATCCTGTAGCCCCTTTCTACCCGGGACAGACTTCTGGAGGCATAAGCTACCGGCTGTAACTGACCATTGGCATTCACATGCTGCAACACACACCCGACCCCACAGGATGACACATTGCACGTTAGAACAAGTTTCTTGCACGGGTCATATAACGTTAACAGTTTGTTGGAGCATAACAAATTGCTGCTCTATCAAAAGCCCTTTCCTGGCTGTCCCCCCAGACCCATTCGCGACCTTTGCGTAGGAGCACATGTAGCAGTTCTAACAGCGTGCTCAATTTGGGAAGAAAGTTACCAAAATAGTTCAGGAGCCCCAGGAACGAACGCAGCTCCGTCGTGTTACGGGGTCTGGGTGCTCTCTGGATCGCTTCCGTTTTGGACGCAGTAGGTCTGATCCCATCTGCTGCTATCCTCCTCCCCAGGAATTCTACCTCTGGAGCTAAGAAGACGCACTTAGCCTTTTTCAGTCGCAGCCCTACCCGGTCCAGTCTGTGTAGCACCTTCTCCGGTTGTGGAGGTGTTCTTCAGTACCGTGACCCGTGATGAGGATGTCGTCTTGAAAAACCACCGTCCTTGGAATCGACTTGAGGAGGCTTTCCATATTTCACTGAAAGATCGCGGCGGCTGAACAATGTGTACAACTTAGGTCAGCTTATACATGGGTTACAATGATAGTTGAATACATGACACACTCCCTCTCCCTCTGTCGGTGCACTTTGTCTCTGTCTGTCTGTCTGTCTCTCTCTCTCTGTCTGTCTCTCTCTCTCTCTCTATCTCTCTCTCTCTCTCTCCCTCTGTCGGTGCACCCTCTCTCTCTGTCTCTGTCTCCGTCTCTCTCTCGCTCTCTCTCTCTCGCTCTCTCTCCCGGTGCACCATCTCTCTCTCTCTCTCTCTCTCGGTGCACCGTGTCTCTCTCTCTCGCTCTCTCTCTCTCGGTGCACCGTGTCTCTCTCTCTCTTTATCTCTCTTTCTATCTCTCTCTGTTATGTATTCAACTATCATTGTAACCCATGTATAAGCTGACCTAAGTTGTACACCTTGAGAACATTGACCACAAGGGGGTGAACTTGTGGGAGACACTCCTAACCTGGATGTTCAGGTATAAAAGGGGAAGCTCCACCCACTGTCTGTCTCTTGAGGTCTTGGTAATAAAGGTAACTGGTCACAAAGTGATCTTCTCTCAAGTATGGGCCTCCTGTGCATTTTTACTGTATCGTAAGGGCATATCATTGGCGACGAGAAACTGGGATTTAAACCACGCGAGCATGGCCACTAGCAGCACAGACGAGAGGTACTGTGTTGGTGATGATTGGGACGACTTTATTGAGAGACTACAGCAAAGTTTTGTCACTAAGGAATGGTTGGGACAGGATTCGGCCGACAAACGCAGGGCTCATCTCCTGACGGTTTGTGGATCCAGAACATACTCCCTGATGAAGGACCTTCTAGCGCCAGAGAAACCTGTGAACAAGATGTTCGAAGAGCTCAGTAAGTTGATCGGGGAACACTTTAAACCAGCGAGCAGCATGCACGTGGCGAGACACCGGTTTTACACACACCGGCAGTGAGAAGGGCAAAGCGTTCCAGACTTCGTGGCAAATCTCCGGCGACTGGCGAGCCTATGTAAGTTCCCAGATGCTGCGAGACTTTTTTATTGAGGGCATCGGGCACGCTGGGGTTTTCAGGAAACTGATTGAGACCAAAGACTTGACCTTGGAAGCGGCGGCTCTGATAGCCCAGACATTTATCTTAGGGGAGGAAGAGACCAGAATGATGTATGACAAAAATCTTGGCTCAAATGCGGCAAACGACCAGGGAGTCAACATTGTTAACGCGGCACACAGTTCTCTAGGCAGACAGGGGCAATTGGACATGCCCCAGCATGTAGTCGAACCCAAAGGGAGAATTCAACAGAGACAATGGCTAGCTGAACGGCAATTCATGCCATCGCAATGGACAATGTGGCCAATAATGGGGCCATCAACACCTGTTAACGGTGCGCTTAAGGACAGTTACAGAGACAGTCAGAGACGATCGACTGGAAATGGACCTTTTGTTTCCAACAACGAGGCCTCCAGCTCATGCTGGAGGTGTGGAGGCAAACACCCAGCCAGAGCTTGCAGGTATCAGCAATATACCTGCAGAAACTGCAACGTCAGCGGTCACTTGGCGCGTATGTGCAGGAAGCCTACAGCCAGGTTGATGTACGAGTAGGACGGGCCCGATGTAAGCCCTACGAGGCCAAATGGACACTGAAATCTCTGGAAGCTGAAGTTCAGCGAGTTCATGTGGAGCACATATACAGTTCATATACCAGGACGCCACTGATAATGATGAAAGTGCTCCTCAATGGCATCCCAGTATTAATGGAGCTTGACACGGGGGCCAGCTAGTCCCTGATGAGTATCAAACAGTTTGAAAGATTGTGGGTGTCTAAGGCCAGGAGGCCAAAATTATTGCCAATTGACGCACAGCTACGGACATATACAAAGGAGATCATTCCAGTGCTAGGCAGCGCCACGGTAGTCGTGACCCGCAAAGATTCGGAGAACAGGTTGCCACTCTGGGTTGTCCCGGGGGAAGGTCCCGCACTACTGGGGAGGAGTTGGCTTGCTGTCATGAACTGAAAATGGGGCGATGTCAATGTAATTTCTTCTGTGGAGCGAGTATCATGCTCACAGATCCTGGACAAATTTGACTCATTATTTCAACCCGGCATCGGCACTTTCATGGGGACCAAGGTAGTGATTCACATAAACCCAGTCACCAGGCCAGTACACCACAAGGCCAGAGCGGTGCCGTACATGATGTGGGAAAAGATAGAATGCGAATTGGACCGCCTGCTGAGGGAAGGCATCATCTCGCCAGTTGAATTCAGTGACTGGGCGAGCCCGATCGTGCCGGTGCTCAAGGCGGATGGGTCGGTCAGGATATGTGGCGATTACAAGGTCACCATCAATTGGGTGTCACTCCAAGACCAGTACCCGCTACCGAGAGCGGAGGACCTCTTTGCGACGCTATCCGGTGGCAAACCTTTTTCAAAATTGGACCTGACCTCAGCTTACATGACCCAGGAGCTGGCGAGTGAGTCGAAGAAGCTGACCACCATCATGACACACAAGGGGTTGTTTGAGTACAACAGATGTCCGTTCAGGATTCGTTCGGCCGCCGCGATCTTTTAGTGAAATATGGAAAGCCTCCTCAAGTCGATTCCAAGGTCGATTCCCACTAGCCACCACTGAGAGAGCTACCGAGCATGCTGCTGAGATGGTCATGGCTGTTGAAGCTTTCGAAAGCGAAGGCTCACCTGTGACAGCCCGTCAGATTAAAGTCTGGACAAATAAAGACCCGCTTTTGTCCTTAGTTAAGAAAAGTGCCCTGAATGGGGACTGGGCAGCCACATAGATGCAGACCTGGAACTTTGTGTTCGCAGGTGCAATACGTGTGCTCAGCTGGGCAACGCACCCAGGGAAGCCCCCCTTAGCCCCTGGTCCTGGCCCGCCAAGCCATGGTCACACATCCATGTGGACTACTCAGGTCCTTTTATGGGAAAAATGTTTTTGGTTGTAGTAGACGCCTACTCCAAATGGATTGAGTGTGCCATTTTGGTATATGAGCTGTGAATGTTTGCTACATGAACCCGCTGAACTTCAGCATCTGTTGATTTGCCCCACGCGTCATCCTGCCTCGCAGACCCCTCATCTGGTCCATCCGCCTCGTAAATTAGTCTGGTCACAGGTTTCCTGCACATTTGAGCTAAATGGCCAGTGAGGTTACAATTTCTGCAGGTGAACTGTTGAAACCTGCAGGTCCTAGCAGCATGTCTGCCCCCACACCTCCAGCATGAACTGAGATTCCCGTTGTTGTGAACAAAAGAGCTGTTACCAGGCATTCCTCACTGATTGTCCCTTTGACTGCTCTTGAACACCCTGTTAGTGGTTGTCAATGGCCCCATCCCAGAACGCATTGTCCACTGGGATGGCGTAAACGTCCGTTCAGCCTGCCATTGTCTGTGTTGAAAACCTGTTCTGGGGTCTATTGCTGTCTGGGGTGTGTCGAACTGCCCTTGCCTGCCTGCTGGGCTCTGAGTCGCGTTTATGATATTGACCCCCTGATCCATCGCCACGTTGGAGTCAGAGTTGCGCGCGTATATTATCTTGGTTTCCTCCTCCCCCGCCATAAAAGTCTGAGCCATCAACGCCGCCGCTTCCAAGGTCAAGTCCTTGGTCTCAATTAACTTTCTGAAAATCCCTGATGCCCTCAATAAAGCAATCCCTTAACATCTCCCCCCCCCCCTGCAGGCGTCTGTGAACTTACAGAGGCTGGCCAAGTGCCAGAGGTCCACAACGAAGTCCGGTATGCTCTGTCCTTCCCGACGTCGGTGGGTATAAAATCTGTGTCGGGCCGTGTGTACACTGCTCGCCGGTTTGAGGTGCTCACCAATTAGTTTGCTGAGCACTTCAAATGTTTTGTCCGCCGGCTTCTCGAGTGCGAGCAGGTCTTTCATGAGCGCGTAAGTCTTAGGTCCACAGCTGGTCAGTAGATGAGCCCTTCGCTTGTCGGCCGCTGCGTCTCCCAGCCAGTCCTTCGTGACAAAGCTCTGCTGAATCGTCCCAGTCCTCACCAACGCAATACCGTTCCTCTGTGCTAGCGGTGGCCATTCTCGTGGGTCGTTGATTCCCGTTTCTCGTCGCCACTGTAAAGTCCTGACACAATACCACAAATCCACACGAGACACATTCTATGGACAAGGTCACTCTGTGACCTGCACCTTTATTCACAGGACCAAGAAGTGATGACCCTGCGTGGGACCTCCCTTTATATACCTGGGTGACCAGGTGAGGAGTGTCTCCCACAAGTTCACCCCCCTGTGGTCAATGTGTGCATTTCTCAAGTATATACAGTATTGCAGTGTTGTTACATGAAGGTTACATACATGACACAACGTGTCCGCTCTCTATCTCTCTCGGTGCACCGTCTCGCACTCTCTCTCTCTCTCTCGGTGCACCGTGTCCACCCTCTCGCTCGGCCCTGGTGGTGCGGTGGCCATTAAAGGTGAGGGCCCAATGCCGCCGCCATCTTGGTTTTCTTTTTGCCGGCCGACTTCCGTGTCGGACGGACCATCGCTCCCCCCGGGTTCGGTGGGCTGCCGAAACCCTCCCTGGTGGCCCAGTGTGCCGAAAAATTCCCGATTCCCTCCCCTTTAATGGAGGGGAGGACGCGGTGACGCACACGCGCGCTGTGACGTCACCACCGCTCCGCCACCGAGAGGCTCGATCCCGCCCCCATCTCCGCCCCTCGGCCTGACTTCCCGCCGCACCTCCTCCCCCGCGATCACCGACGTTAAAATATCTTCTCGGCGCTGAAAACCAATCCAAGGGCCGCCTCGCGGAAAAAACTTCAGAAAAAACAGTTGGTCCATCAGCTTTCTGACGGCCCTGAATTTCGGCCCAAGGAACTCCCTCCCTAAACCTCTCCGCCTCTCTACCTCTCTCTCCTCCTTCAAGACGCTCCTTAAAACCGACCTCTTTGAGCCAGCTTTTGGTCACCTGCCCGAATATCTCCTTGTGTGGCTCGGTGTCAGATTTAATTTGCTAATCGCTCCTGTGAAGCGCCTTTCAAAGTTAAAGTCGCTATATAAAGGCAAGTATTTGTTGTTGAAATGCCAAACTGAAATTTAATGCTGACAAATGGCACATCAGATGGAAGGATCAGTGAGGTCACTCCACAGTGAATTAAACCGATCTAGAAAGGGGCCTGGGAGTAAGGGGGTCATCCCTGCCAATAACATAAGAACAGAAGAAATAGGAGCAGGAGTCGGCCATTCGGCCCCTCGAGCCTGCACCGCCATTCAATAAGATCATGGCTGATCCGCTCATGGACTCAGCTCCACTTCCCCGTCCGCTCCCCATAACCCTTCACTCCCTTATCGTTCAAAAATCTGTCTCTCTCCCCCTTAAATATATTCAATGACCCAGCCTCCGCAGCTCTCTGGGGCCAGAGAATTCCACAGATTTACAACCCTCAGAGAGAAGAAATCCCTTCTCATTTCCATTTCAACTGGGCAACCCCCTTATTCTGAAACTCTGCCCCCCGAGTTCTAGATTCCCCCACGAGGGGGAACATCCTCTCTGCATCCACCCTGTCCTGCCCCCTCAGAATCTTACACGTCACGTCTCATTCTTCTAAACTCCAATGAGTACAGGCCCGCCCTGCTCAACCTTCCTTCAAAAGGCAACCGCTTAATCTCAGGACTCAACCTCGTGAACGAGGCGATATGTGTGCAAGAATGAAAAAAGCAAGCAGGAATGTTGGGGTACGTAGCCAGAACAATGTGGTTTATGTCTATGGAAGTTATGCTGAAGCTTTATAATGTACTGGATGTACCACACCCGCATTCTGACATTTACTGTGTTATTCTATATATACTATTGGCTTCTCTTCCCACCCCCGCATCGTTACCTCTGGTATCCCCCAAGGATCTATGCTTGGCCCCCTCCTATTTCTGATCTACTTGCTGCCCCTTGGCGACATCATCCAAAAACACAGAGTCAGTTTCCACATGTACGCTGTCGACATCTGGCTCTACCCCTCCACCACTTTTCCTGACCCCTCCACAGTCTCCAAATTGTTAAGACTGCTTGTCCGGCATCCAGTACTGGATGAGCAGAAATTTTCTCCCATTGAATGTTGGGAAGACCGAAGCCATTGTTTTCGGTCCCCGTCACAAACTGCGTTCCCCAGCCACTGAATCCATCCCTCTCCCCAGCATCAAGCTGAGGGTGAACAAGACTGCTCGCAACCTCGATGTCGTATTTGGCCCTGAAATGAGTTTCCAACCACATATCCGCGACATAACTAAGACCGCCTATTTCCACCTCCGTAACATCGCCCGCCTCCGGCCCCTGCCTCAGCTCTTCTGCTGCTGAAACCCACATTCATGCCTTTGTTACCTCTGGACTTGACTATTCCAACTCACTGCTGGCCGGCCTCCCACATTCTACCCTACGTAAACTTGAGGTCATCCAAAACTCAGCAGACCGTGTCCTAACCCGCACCAAGTCACAATCACCCATCACTCCCTGTGCTCGCTCACCTACATTGGCTCCCGGTTAAACAATGGTGCGATTTCAAAATTCTCATCCTTGTTTACAAATCACTCCATGGGTTTGCCCCTCCCGATCTCTGTAACCTTTTTCAGCCTCATAATCCCCCAAGATGTCTGCGCTCCTCAAATTAAGCCCTCTGGAACTTCTCTCATTGTAATCGCTCAACCATCGGTGGCCGTGCCTTCAGCTGCCTGGGCCCCAAGCTCTGGAATTCCCTCCCTAAACCTCCCCGCTTCTCTGCCTCTCTTTCCTCCTTTAAGGCGCTGTTTAAAACCTACCTCTTTAAACAAGCGTAATTTTCTTTTGTGGTTCAGCGTCAAATTTATCTGATTTGACTTGTAACACTGTTACAGCACCTTGGGATGTTTTACTACGTGAAAGGTGCGATACAAATGAAAGTTATTGGCCCTGAAATTCCGCTCACCTCTGCTGCTGCGACTGTCCGAACTTACGAGACTGAGGCCCAGAGGTGACTGCGCGCGCAGCACGTGCACGTGGGTACGCGTGCAGGCAGGGATCTAGTGACAGCAGCCAATCAGGTACAGTATAGTTTCTCATTCATAGCAATAGGAGTATCATAAATACGGAATTCCTATTGCTATGAATGAGAAACCCCCCCAGACACTTAAAAACAAATAAAAAATAGAAAATAAAATATACAATTAACATGCATTTAAATTAAAGTTGGTGTTAAAAAAAAATTTATTAACACTTAAAATAAACTTACCATAGTGGGGAGGGCTTTTAAACATAAAAAGTGCTTTTATAACTTTATTTTTTATTTGTATGTGTATTTTTAACCACTTGCGCCTGTAAAAGTAGGCTATACACCTGCTTTTTCAGGCGCAGGATTTTAAAGGACATTTGCAGGATATTGGTAAATATCGGAAATCTTACCCGGCAAGTGTTCTTGCTCCTGAGATGCTGCCATCTGTCAAGGCCAAAAACTTGACAGATCGGGAATCTCGGTTTCCAGCGCATGCGCATTGCGCGCAGGATACCAGTTTTTCCGATGCCTTCCCGGCTCCGTAGGAACTTCTTACGGACCGGGACATAGAAACATAGAAAATATGTGCAGGAGCAGGTCATTCGGCCCTTCGAGCCTGCACCACCATTCAATAAGATCCTGGCTGATCATGCAACTTCAGTACCCCATTCCTGCTTTCTCTCCATACCCCTTGATCCCTTTAGCTCTAATGGCCACACCGAAGTCCCTGTTTAATACATCCAACGAACTGGCCTCAACACTTTCTGTGGTAGAGAATTCCACAGGTTCACAATTCTCTGAGTGAAGAAGTTTCTCCTCATCTCGGTCCTAAATGGCTTACCCCTTATCCTTAGACTGTGACCCCTGCTTCTGGACTTCCCCAACATTGGGAACATTCTTCCTGCATCTAACCTGTCTAACCCTGTCAGAATGTTATATGTTTCTATGAGATCCCCTCTCATTCTTCTAAATTCCAGTGAATATAAGCCTAGTCGATCCAGTCTTTCTTCATATGTCAGTTCTGCCATCCCGGGAATCAAACTGGTGAACCTTCACTGCACTCCCTCAATAGCAAGAATGTCCTTCCTCAGATTAGGAGACCAAAACTGTACACAATATTCAAGGTGTGGCCTCACCAAGGCCCTGTACAACTGCAGTAAGACCTCCCTGCTCCTATACTCAAATCCTCTCGCTTTGAAGGCCAACATGCCATTTGCCTTCTTCACCGCCTGCTGTACCTGCATGCCAACTTTCAATGACCGATGCACCATGACACCCAGGTCTCGTGCACCTCCCCTTTTCTTAATCTGTCACCATTCAGATAATATTCTGCCTTCCTGTTTTTGCCACCAAAGTGGATAACCTCACACTTATCCACATTATACTGCATCTGCCCACCCACCTAACCTGTCCAAGTCACCCTGCAGCCTCTTAGCATCCTCCTCACAGCTCACACTGCCACCGGGACATCGGAATTTCAGGGCCATTGTTATTATATTATTATTAAACCATTAACCCATCCCCTCTGAACATATTTAAGACTGGAACTTAAATCCCATCTGAATCCCCAAGATTAGATACCAACCTATAGCTCCTTTCTGAGTAGTCCTCCAAACACCTCGATTAGATTCCAGCCTGTAACTTGTATCCAAGCGTCCCATTATAACTCCTCAATTTAGATTGAAGTTTCGAACTCATTCCCCAAATATGCCATCTGAACACATAAGGATAGATTGCAGCTGGTAGCTCATTCCGGTGCATCCTTCCAGACTCCTCGCTTAGATTCCCGTCTGCGACTCGCTCCTTATTCATCCATCAGCAGACCAGGGCCATTGGAGGGATCAGCGTGCGGCGGTATACCACGGCAGGGAGCAGCGCGTGCTGCTGCAGGAGGGCGATGGCTAGCTGCAGTGCGGGCAGGTACAGCAGGAGCGGCGAGGTCGGGGCGAAGGAGCGGCGAGAATTCGTAGAGGGACGCGATCGGGGCCCGGGAAAGGCGAGAGTTCGGGGGCCCAGAAGAGCCGAGGGCCCAGGGGCAGCAAGGGCCCATTCCACACTGTGCGATATGTGCGCGCACTAGGTCCGCGCAGCAGAGCTGGTCTCCAGTCGTCCTGTTTAACCCTTGCCACTGGACCAAGACCTAGCTCTGTCAAGCCCGTGTGGTGGCTTGGCTGGTGTGCAACGGTCACCCCACGTTAAAAAAATCCACCCACAGGCATCTTCCACCCTTCAGGATGTAGTTCGGGATCTGGAATATTAGGTCCTTCATTGAAACACCTGTGAACTCATACCTGTGTGTGGAAGCAAGCCATCCTCGATACGAAGGACCACCTATGATGATGATGAATCAACTCCTGTTTTCTTTCTTGGCAGCTAAGACAGTCTTTCATGAGGTGTTGCCCATATTTCGAACCCATCGCCAACAAGAACTGGAGGACAGACAGAAGCTCTACAGGTAATCCCGCAGATATTTCAGCGTTATTTACAGAGGGGCTCAGCTAAGTATCCAATCTCTGTGTCCATCTGAGAAAGTTATGGATTGTGAATTCCCACGGGCATTCAATCCAGCAGAGTCAGCATGGTTTTATGAAAGGGAAATCATGTTTGACAAATTTGCTGGAGTTCTTTGAGGATGTAATGAGCAGGGTGGATAAAGGGAGAACCGGTGGATGTGGTGTATTTGGATTTCCAGAAGGCATTCGATAAGGTGCCACACAAGAGGTTACTGCCCAAGATAAAAATTCACGGGGTTGGGGGCAATATATTAGCATCGATAGAGGATTAGTTAACGAACAGAAAACAGGGTGTCGGGATAAATGGTTTATTTTCCGGTTGGCAAACAGTAACTAGTGGGGTGCCGCAGGGATCGGTGCTGGGTCCTCAACTATTTACAATCTATATTAATGACTTGGATGAAGGGACCGAGTGTAATGTAGCCAAGTTTGCTGATGACACAAAGATGGGTGGGAAAACAAATTGTGAGGAGGACACGAAAAACTGCAAAGGGATATAGACAGGCTAAGTGAGTGGGCCAAAATTTGGCAGATGGAGTATAATGTGGGAAAATGTGAGGTTATCCACTTTGGCAGAAATAATAGAAAAGCAAATTATAATTTAAATGGAGAAAAATTGCAGAGTGCTTCAGTACAGAGGAATCTGGGAGTCCTTGTGTGTCAAACACGAAAAGTTCGTATGCAGGTACAGCAAGTGATCAAGAAGGCAAATGGAATGTTGGCCTTTATTGCAAGGGGGATGGAGTATAAAAGCAGAGAAGTCCTGCTACAACTGTACAGGGTATTGGTGAGGCCACACCTGGAGTACTGTGTACAGTTTTGGTCTCCGTATTTAAGGAAGGATATATTTGCATTGGAGACTGTTCAGAGAAGGTTCACTTGGTTGATTCCAAAGATGAGGGGGTTGACTTATGAAGATAGGTTGAGTAGGTTGGGACTCTACTCATTAGAGTTCAGAACAATGAGATGATCTTATCGAAACATATAAGATAGTGAGGGGGCTCGACAAGGTGGATTAGAGAGGATATTTCCACTCGTAGGGGAAACTAAAACTAGTGGGCATAGTCTCAGAATAAGGGGCCGCCCATTTAAAACTGAGATGAGGAAGAATTTCTTCTCTCAGAGGTTTGTAAATCTGTGGAATTCTCTGACCCAGAGAGCTGTGGAGGCTGGGTCATTGAATATATTTAAGGTGGAGATAGACAGATTTTTGAGCAATAAGGGAGTCAAAGGTTATGGGGAGCGGGCAGGGAAGTGGAGCTGAGTCCATGAATAGATCAGCCATGATCTTATTGAATGGCGGAGCAGGCTCGAGGGGCCGAATGGCCGACTCCTGCTCCTATTTCTTGTATTCTTGTGGGATCGTCCTTTTAACCAGCTGACTGATTCAAAAAATGAGGAAATATTTGCTGCAATCGCATCCAGTTCAACTGGCTCTTTCTCTGAATCGTCAAACTGTGGAACTCCTTCCCTCACTCAGTCTCTCCTTCCACCAGGTTTTTCAGACATAAACTAATCCCGTCTGCTCTTTTACTCTCTCCAGCCTATGTGGTGTACTGCATGCTGGGGCCTTTTACCCTTGGCAAACACAAACATTACACGAGATGGGCGCATCAATCCTGGAAACGCGGAGTCATTCAAAGGTATTACATAATGCAGGTTGAACCTCCCTCATCCAGAACTCTCTTATCCGGAACCACCGCTCGTCCAGAACCACTCCCGGCCACCAGGTGGCGCAAGCGCAGAATTCCGACACGATCAAATTGAAGTCCTTCTTCGCTGCCGACTCCCGCAATCGCTGACCTGACCCCGCGAACCACCACCCCCCCCCCCCCCCCCGCCCACCTCCCATAATCTCTCTTCCGCACTCCCAGCCCCAAGCCAGCCAGCGTGCAGTATCCCCTTGCTCAGTACCTGTACCATCCAATTTAACGTGACATAAGAACATAAGAAATAGGAGCAGGAATCGGCCATTTGGCCCCTCGAGCCTGCTCCACCATTCCATAAGATCATGGCTGATCTGATCATGGACTCAGCTCCATTTCCCCGCCCGCTCCCCATAACCCTTGACTCCCTTATCGCTCAAAAATCTGTCTATCTCCGCCTTAAATATATTCAATGACCCAGCCTCCACAGCTCTCTGGGGCAGAGAATTCCACAGATTTACAACCTTCTGAGAGAAGAAATTCCTCCTCATCTCAGTTTTAAATGGGCGGCCCCTTATTCCCTTAGTCTTAGTTTCCCCTATGTGGAAATATCCTCTCTGCGTCCACCTTGTCAAGCCCCCTCATTGTCTTACATGTTTCAATAAGATCACCTCTCATTATTCTGATTTCCAAAGAGTATAGGCCCAACCTACTCAACCTTTCTTCATAAGTCAACCCTCTCATCTCCAGAATCAACCGAGTGAACCTTCTCTGAACAGCCTCCAAATTTAAAGTGACCTCCCCTCGTCCGGCAAAATCCCTTATCCGGCACAGGCCAGCTCCCGAGGGTGCCGGATTAGAGAGGGTCAACCTGTATTTACAGCACAGAAACAGGTCATTCAACCCAACAGGTTCATGTTGGCATTTTTGCTCCACACGAGCCTCTTCACAACCTTCTTCTTTCTAACCCCAGCAACATATCCTTTCTCTCTCTCATGTGTTAATCTCGGGTGCTCTTCAATGCATCTGTTATTCGCCTTAACTACTCCTTGTGGTAGCAAGTTCCACATTCTGATCAACAACAACTTGAATTTATATAGCGCTGTTAACGTAGTGAAATGTCCCAAGGTGCTTTACAGTAGTTTCATGAGATAAAAATTTGACACCGAGCCGCATAAAGAGAAATTAGTGCAGGTGACCAAAAGCTTGGTCAAAGAGGTAGGTTTTAAGGAGTGTCTTGAAGGAAGAAAGAGAGGCGGAGAGGCTTAGGGAGGGAGTTCCAGAGCTTGGGGCCCAGGCAACAGAAGGCACGGCCACCAATGGTTGAGCGATTATAATCAGGGATGTTCAGGAAGGCAGAATTAGAGGAGCACAGACATCTCGGGGAGGTTGTGGGGCTGGAGGAGATTACAGAGATAGGGAGGTGACGAGGCCATGGAGGGATTTGAAAACAAGATGAGGGTTTTGAAATCGAGGTGTTTCTTAACTGGGAGCCAATGTAGGTCAGCGAGCACAGGGGGTGATGGGTGAGTGGGACTCGGTGCAAGTTAGGACACGGGGCAGCGAGAACAGGGGTTGATGGGTGAGCGGGACTCGGTGCGAGTTAGGACATGGGCAGCCGAGTTTTGGATGACCTCAAGCTTACGTAGGGGAGAAGATGGGAGGCCAGCCAAGGGTGCGTTGGAATAGTCAAGTCTAGAGTTTTCAAGCTTTTAGCAGGCGCAAGAGTTTTCAAGACATTCGCAGGGCAAGAGATGGGCAAATACCACAATCTCTGCCGTGGGAACATCCTTGTCCCCGAGATGTGTGCGGTCTGTCAAGCCGGAAACTTGACTGATCGGCAAAGCCATTTTTTGCCGCATGAGCAAGGTCTTCCCGGATCCGTACACACTCTGTACGGACCCCAGGATTTCAGGGCCAATATCTTATCTGAAAGACAACACCTCTAGCACAGCCAGTCTAGATTTTGGGATCAAGTTCCATGGACCCAGAGACACGAGGGCTGCCCACTGAGCCATGGCTGACACTTAATGGAAAGTCGGGAGTTTCCTGAAAGTATTGGGATCATCTTATTTTGGAGTAGATTTTGATTCGATATTGAATCCTTGCATTCACCTCGCATCTTTCACGACCAGCGGATGTCTCAAAGCGCTATTACAGCCAATGAAGTACTTTTCGAATTGCAGTCACTGTTGTAATGTGGGAAACGCGACAGTCAATTTGCGCACAGCAAGCTCCCACAAACAGCAACGTGATAATGACCCAGATAATCTTTTTTTTTTTGTTACGTTGATTGCGGGATAAATATTGGTCCCAGGACATCGGGGAGAACTCCCCCTGCTCTTCTTCAAGATAGTGCCACGGGATCTTTGATATCCACCTGAGAGAGCAGACGGGGCCTCGGTGTAACGTCTCATCCGAAAGACGTTACCTCCGACGGTGTGGCGCTCCCTCAGCATTGCACTGGGAGTGTCGGCTTGGATTTATGTGCTCAAGTTCCCTGTGGAGTGGGACTCGAACCCACAACCTTCTGACTCCGAGGCAAGTGCGCTACCCACTGAGCTACAGTCCACAATGGGGTTTTCTGTTTCTATGTCCAGTAACCCTCGATTTCCCTCCCATTCTGTTCAGAGGGCTGGTGAATGTAGGAGTGGAAAATTGAAGCCTCTGCCAAAACGTGTTATTTTTCTCGTGTTTTTTTTTCTCCCGTCCTTTTTTCCCATTTATTTTTGCCAAATTTTTTCCCGCGGTTTTTTTCCGTCGCGTTTTTATTTTCATGATTATTTTCCCGCGTTTTTTTTCCGTATTTCTTTTCCGTGTTTTTTTTTTCCACGCGACGCGTTTTTCTACACAAATTTTTTTTCCCCAAAATTTTTCTTCCACCGTTTGATGTTCCCGCGTTTTTTACCCCGTATTTTTTTTCCCGATATTTTACCCCGTCTTTTTTGCCAAAACCGGGTCCAGTTGAAAGATTTTTTTTTTGAGACGGACCAGTTACTGCCTCTGCCGCGTGGCCTGACCAAGTGTCTCTTTGCGTCCCAGGTGGAATACGCAGTGCCCCGGTAGCCCGGGGTTTATCGATGCTGAGACGGAGAATGACCTCCCGATGGAGATGAGGTTCAACAAGGAGAGAAAACAAGATTTCAATTGCTCCATTCATCTGCCGTAAGTGTCGCACTGAAAGCTGTAAGATCCCATGGCAACCAGGTTAACAACTGGTCTACCTGGGAACAAAGGAAGAGAACACTGACGTTGGTGCGTCTGTCCTCCCAGGGGATTTGCAAGATCTCGCGGAGACATTGTTGGTGGTATTTCTCCAGCGATTCTCCAGCTTCCATCTACACAGCTTGCAATGCCACCTACCTCAATCTCATCCTCGAACCAACATATATCGGTGTAGGGCCTGGCACTGAGACTGATAGTCCGTGTGTTCGTGGGGAGAACCTGTCACCTGTATTCACTCAGGCTTGGCCCTTGCTCAGTAGCGCAGTGGCTGGACAGATGTTGCCCTGTGCTAACAAGGACATTCTTTTGGCCCCGGACCGCATCTGTCGCGCACATTGCCAATCACACTGGCGAAAGCGGTCACCAAATGGATCCATAAGAACATAAGAATTAGGAGCAGGAGTAGGCCATACAGCCCCTCGAGCCTGCTCCGGCATTTAATGAGATCATAGCTGAACTTCTACCTCAACACTTTCCCGTCCCAACTCCACAACCCTGAATTCCCTTCATGCAGTAAAATGCTATGAATCCCAGTCTTGAATCTACTGAGCGTCCATAGCCCTCCATGGTAGAGAGTTTCAAAGATTTACAATCCTCTGAGTGAGGATATTTCTCTTCATCTCAGTCCTAAATGGCCGACCCCTTATCCTGAGACTGCGCCCCATGGTTCTAGACTCTCCAGCCCGGGGAAACAACTTCTCAGCATCTACCCTGTCAATCCATCTGAGAATGTTATACATTTCAACAGATAAGAACATAAGAAATAGGAGCAGGAGTAGGCCATACGGCCCCTCGAGCCTGCTCCGCCATTTAATAAAATCATGGCTGATCCAATCATGGACTCAGGTCCACTTCCTTGCCCGCTCCCCATAACCCCTTAGTCCCTTATCGGTTAAGAAACTGTCTATCTCTGTCTTAAATTTATTCAATGTCCCAGCTTCCACAGCTCACTGAAGCAGCGAATTCCACAGATTTACAACCCTCTGAGAGAAGAAATTCCTCCTCATCTCTGTTTTAAATGGGCGGCCCCTTATTCTAAGATTGTGCCCTCTAGTTCTCGTCTCCCCCTATCAGCGGAAACATCCTCTCTGCATCCACCTTGTCAAGCCCCCCTCATAATCTTATACGTTTCCATAAGATCACCTCTCATTCTTCTGAATTCCAATGAGCAGAGGTCCAACCTCCTCAACCTTTCCTCATGAGATCTCCTCAGGAAGAGAAGGCACCCAGCTGGGGAAGATTTATTGAACTGTTCAATGGTTTTCCAGGCCCCTCAAGGAAATATTGGGCTCCTTAGCTTCTCCCCAGCCCCCGACCATATCGCCCGATATCTCATCCGACAATTTGCTTTCATGCAAAGGAGTTTCTGCATTGCTGTGCGGAGGGGTCATTCAGTCTTGAGAGCAAGTAAGAGAGCATAACCTTTATACTATCCACCTCTGTGTTATTTCTTTCTTTAGCCTCGCGGACTATTACCGGAGGACATTGAACGATATGTTCAAGCAATCCTGGAGCTCCATAGCGGACTTCAGTAACATCTTCGAAAGAGTCAAGAATCCCATTTCAGGTAATGGAGAGCTGCCATCGATTAGGAAAAAGGTGATGGGGTTCATAATCTGAACAGCACCATTTCAAAAAGCCTTGACACCCTCCTCCCTATCTCTGTCACCTCCTCCAGCCCGATAACCCTCCAAGATTTCTCTGCTCTTCCAATTCTGGCCCCTTGTGCATCCGTGATTTTAATCGCTCCACCATTGGCGTCTGTGCCTTCAACTGCCTGGGCCCTCAGCTCTCTGCGCCTCGCTACTTCCTCCTTTGAGAAGATAAGAAATAGGAGTAGGCCCGTACGGCCCCTCGAGCCTGCTCCGCCATTCAATAAGATCACGGCTGATCATCTACATCAACTCTACTTCCCGCCCTATCCCCATATCGCACGATTCCTTAACCCATCTATCGATCTCAGTCATAAATATACTTATTGACTGTGCATCCACCACTCTCTGGGGCAGAATTCTGAAGAGTCACCACCGTCTGAGCGAAAAACCTTCTCCTCATCTCAGTCCTAAATAGCCGACCCCTTATTCTGAAACTATAATCATCATAGGCAGTCCCTCGGAATCGAGGAAGACTTGTTTCCACCTTTAATATGAGTCCTTACGTGGCTGAACAGTCCAATACGAGAACCACAGTCCCTGTCACAGGTGGGACAGATACTCGTTGAGGGAAAGGGAAGGTGGGACTTGTTTGCCGCACGCTCTTTCCGCTGCCTGCGCTTGCTTTCTGCATGCTCTCGGCGACGAGATTCGAGGTGCACAGCGCCCTCCCGGATGCACTTCCTCCACTTAGGGCGGACTGGTCTTTGGCCAGGGACTCCCAGGTGTCAGTGGGGATGTTGCACTTTATCAGGGAGGCTTTGAGGGTGGTCCTTGTAACGTTTCCTCTGCCCACCTTTGGCTCGTTTGCCGTGAAGGAGCTCCGAGTAGAGCGCTTGCTTTGGGAGTCTCGTGTCGGGCATGCGGACAATGTGGCCTGCCCAACGGAGCTGACCGAGTGTGGTCAGTGCTTCGATGCTGAGGATGTTGGCCTGGTCGAGGACGCTGATGTTGGTGCGTCTGTCCTCCAACGGGATTTGTACGATCTTGCGGAGACATTGTTGGTGAACCCTAGTTCTGGACTCTCCAGCCAGGGGGAGACATCCTCTCATTATCTACCCTGTCAAGCCCTCTAATAAATGTATACGTTTCAGTGAGTTCATCTCTTATTCTTCTAAACTGCAGAGAATATAGGCCCATTCTAATCAATCTCTCCTCAGAGGACAGCCTTTTCACCCCAGGAATCAATCTAGTGAAACCTTATTGCATCCTTTCGAAGGGTTCCCAATGGCTTGTTGTACCTGCATGCTAACTTTTTGTATTTTTTGTACAAGGACTCCCAAATCCCTCTCAATACCAACATTTATTCATCTCTCAGCTCTTGAAAAATAGCCTGCTTTTCAATTCTTCTTACCAAAGTGGATAATTTCACACTTCCCCACATTATACTCCATCTGCCACTTTCTTACCCAATCACTTAGCCTGCCTATGTTCCTTTGCAGCCTCTTTGCGTCCTCTTCGCAGCTTAATTTCCCCATCTAACTTTGTATTGTCGGCAAACTTGGATATACAGTTTGAACCTCCCTTATCCAGAACCCTCGGGACCCGGCCTGTTCTGGATAAGGGAATTTTTCCGAACGAGGAGTGGTCACGTTAAAGTGGATGATACAGGTACTGAGCGAGGGGGTATTGGGGCTGGGAGTGCAGCAGAGAGATTGTGGATCGCGGGGTCAGGCCAGCGATTGCGGGAGTCGGCAGCGAGGAGGGACTTCAATTTGTTCATGTCGGAGTTCTGCGCATGCGCCACCCGGTGGCCGGGAGTGATTCTGGACGAGGGGTGGTTCTGGACAAGGGAGTTCTGGATAAGGGAGGTTCAACCTGTATCGCATTTGGTTCCCTCGTCTAAGTCATTGATGACTAGCCAAGGGCCAGGCACCGATCCACTTGTTACACCCTGCCATCCCGAAAATGACCCGTTTATTCCTACTCTCCGTTTTCTGTCCGTTAACCAATTCTCAATCCGTGTTAATATTTTACCTCCAATCCCATGGGCACCAATCTTCTGGAACAACCTCTTGATGGCACCTTACTGAATACCTTCTGAAAGTCCAAATATATGACTTCTACTCATTTCCCCCTTATCTGCCCTCCCAGTTACCTCAAAAAGCTTTAATAGATTCGTCAAACACGATTTCCCTTTCATGAAACCGCGTTGACTCTGCCCAATCACAGTGATTGCCCAAATGCCACGTTATCGCGTCCGGAATAGATTCTAGCACATTGTGTACTACTGATGTCAGTCTAACTGACCTATCGTTCCCTGTTTTCTCTATCTCTTCCTTCAAGATGCTCCTTAAAACCTACCTCCCCTGTCCTAATAGCTCCTTATGTGGCTCGGAGTCAAATTTTGTTTGGCAACGTTCCTGTGGAGTGCCTTCGGACATTTTACTACATTAAAGGCGCTACACAAATGCGGGTTGTTGCTGTTATTATGGGAGATACACTGGGGAGCCTTTTCCTTCCCTCGTTTTCTACAAGCAGTGGCTGACTGGGGAACAGCTTCAGTGGTGTCAGCCTCCGGTGGTTATTCATCAAAATTCTTACAAGGACAATCGGAACAGACCGTTGATCTGTCGCAATCGGGCCCCCACCGATGGTCGACCCTCATTGTGCTCGCCATTTCAATTGACCATCGATGGGAGGTGCTTCACCGCAGGGAGGGAGTGGAAGAGAAGGTCACAAGGTCAAACCCAGATCTCTGATGGGTGCCTAGAGGCCAAACTAGGAGCAAATATCCCACTTGTGCTCTCTGTGATGGCCATTGTTATCGAGTTTATAATAAGAACATAAGAAACAGGAGCAGGAGTCGGCCACTTGGCCCCTCGAGCCTGTTCCGCCATTCAATAAGATCACGGCTGATCTGATCATGGACTCAGCTCCACTTCCCCGCCCGCTCCCCATAACCCTTGACTCCCTTATCGCTCAAAAATCTGTCTATCTCCACCTTAAATATATTCAATGACCCAGCCTCCACAGCTCTCTGGGGCAGAGAATTCCACGGATTTACAACCCTCTGAGAGAAGAAATTCCTCCTCATCTCAGTTTTAAATGGGCAACCCCTTATTCTGAGATTATGTCCCCTAGTTCTAGTCTCCCCCATCAGTGGAAACATCCTCTCTGCATCCACCTTGTCGAGCCCCCTCATTATCTTATATGTTTCGATAAGATCACCTCTCTTTCTTCTGAACGCCAATGAGTATAGGCCCAATCTACTCAACCGATCTTCATAAGTCAACCCCCTTCATCTCCGGAATCAACCTAGTGAACCTTCTCTGAACAGCCTCCAATGCAAGTATATCCTTCCTTAAATACAGAGACCAAAACTGTATGTAGTACTCCAGATGTGGCCTCACCAATACCCTGTACAGTTGTAGCAGGACTTCTCTGCTTTTATACTCCATCCGCCTTTGCAATAAAGGCCAACATTCCATTTGCCATCCTGATCACTTGCTGTACCTGCCTACTAACTTTTTGTGTTTCATGCACAAGTGCCCTCCAGGTCCCTCTGTACTGCAGCACTTTGTAATTTTTCTCCATTTAAATAATAATTTGCTTTTCTATTTTTTTCTGCCAAAGTCGTTAACCTCACATTTTCCCCACATTATACTCCATCTGCCATCTCCATATTTCCTTCTGTTGGTTTAACCTTATTGTTAAAGGGATCCCGATTGCTTCCGTATTGAAGATTTTTCCCATGTTCTTCTCCACAGCATATGTCCGGGATCACTGGGAGGAGGACTGGTTTTTCGGATACCAATTCCTGAATGGCGTTAACCCAATGCTGATACAGAAATGCGTGAACATCCCAGAGAATTTTCCTGTGACGGATGCCATGGTCAAGAAATCTCTTGGGGACTCCAAACTGGAAGAGGAAATTCAGGTACATTTGTGATTTAACCTTTCACCCTGAGGGTCAGAGATTAAACTGGGGCATAAACCCTCACCACTTTTAAGAGATGGTTGGATGGGCACTTAAAGTGCCATAACCTGCAGGGTTATGGACCTAGAGCTGGTAATTGGGATTAAACTGGATGACCTTTTGTTGGACGGAGCAGATATAATGATAAGCACTGCAAGGAATAGAATACGGCCAGGGTGATCTCCTGGAATAGTCTTGATCGCCTGGATGGGTCGGAGAGGAATTTTCCCAGATTTTTTCTCCCTAAATTGGCCTGGGTTTTTATCTGATTTTTACCTCTCCCAGGAGATCACGTGGCTCTGGTTGGTGTGGAGTGTAGAAGGTTTCAGTATAAGGGGTGTCGCAGTGGTGTGGGGCAGACTGGTTGGGCTGGGTGCTCTTTGCCTTTCCATCATTGTTCATGGGTTTATATGTAACCTTTAGGGCTGCTGACTGAGGGCCGTGCGGCTCTTTGTCGGCCGGCGCGGACACAATGGGCCGGAATGGCCTCCTTCTGCGCTGTAAATTTCTATGTTTCTATGTTTCTATAAAGGATCGTGGGATGCGGCTGAGGTACAGGGAGGAAGCTAATTGTTTCCCTGCATTGTGATTATTCCTGCGAGGGATGTTAGTGTTTGAGGTAACAAACCTCTTCGACTGTTTGAACCCCATGTCAGTCAAGCACTGCCAGGGCAAGTCTAAGATAGGTAAACCTTACCACTCATCTGTCGGCTTGCCAACTCTGGTCGGAGGTACTCCTGGAGGTTTGATCACATGATGTTCTGACCACATGACATCTGGCCATGTGACGCCTGATCGCAGAATGTCTGATCACATGACGCCCTGCAAATGTTAAGAACATAAGAAATAGGAGCAGGAGTTGACCATTTGGCCCCTCGAGCCTGCTCCGCCATTCAATAAGATCATGGCTGATCCGATCATGGACTCAGCTCCACTTCCCCGCCCCCTCCCCATAACCCTTCACTCCCTTATCGTTCAAAAATCTGTCTATTTCCACCTTAAATATATTCAATGACCCAGCCTCCACAGCTCTCTGAGGCAGCGAATTCCACAGATTTACAACCTCTGAGAGAAGAAATTTCTCCTCATCTCAGATTTACATGGGCGGCCCCTTATTCTGAGACTATGTCCCCTAGTTAGTCTCCCCTATGAGTGGAACTATCTCTCTGCATCCACCTTGTCAAGTCCCCTCATTGTCTTATATGTTTCGATAAGATCACCTCTCATTCTTCTGAACTCCAATGAGTAGAGGCCCAACCTACTCAACCTATCTCCATAAGTCAACACCTTCATCTCCGGTATAAATACAGAGAAGTCCTGCTACAACTGTACAGGGTATTGGTGAGGCCACACCTGGAGTACTGTGTACAGTTTTGGTCTCCATTTTTAAGGAAGGATATACTTGCATTGGAGGCAGTTCAGAGAAGGTTGACGAGGTTGATTCCGGAGATGAGGGGGGTTGACTTATGGAGATAGGTTGAGTAGGCTGGGCCCATACTCATTGGAGTTCAGAAGAATGAGAGGTGATCTTATCGAAACATAAGATAATGAGGGGGCTCGACAAGGTGGATGCAGAGAGGATATTTCCATTCATAGGGGAAACTAAAACTAGGGGGCATAGTCTCAGAAGAAGCGGCCGCCCATTTAAAACTGGGATGAGGAGGAATTTCTTCTCTCAGAGGGTTGTAAATCCGTGGAATTCTCTGCCCCAGAGAGCTGTGGAGGCTGGGTCATTGAATATATTTAAGGTGAAGATAGACATATTTTTGAGCGGTAAGGGAGTGAAGGGTTAAGGGGAGCGGGCGGGGAAGTGGAGCTGAGTCCATGATCGGATCAGCCCTGATCTTATTGAATGGCGGAGCAGGCTCGAGGGGCCGAATGGCCGACTCCTGCTCCTATTTCTTATGTTTTATCTTTTCATCATTTAACCACATAGTGCCACTCCCGATCGGCCCCTTTGCTGGCTGCTCCTCCTTTGTGATGCTCCCATTCAACATGTTGCTCTGCGGGAAACGTTCAGAGGGCACTGAGCCCTACAACGAACCTGATGATTTTCTGCCCAGATATTCCGTTCGGACGACGGCTGACTGTAGAACCTTTTCTACTGTTTCCCTCACTTTGTATTTGCTGCAGAACGGGAATATCTTCATTGTAAACTACGAGATGTTGGACGGGATTGCGGCCAATGTCATAGATGGCGTCCAGCAGTACCTTGAAGCGCCTGTCTGCCTGTTGTACCTTAATGCCGCGGACGACATGATACCCATTGCCATTCAGGTAGGAAAGCACGTCTCACACACACACGTTTGAGCTCAGTGCGGTTGTCATGGGAATGTTTTTCGACTTACAGCGTCCAAGAAATAAAGGGAAATCTTCCTGAAATTTTGGCTGTTCTCCTCAGAATTGTAACGTGTAATCTATTAATACAGATTAAACCTGGCTTATCCGGAACCCAGCCTGTTCCGAATAAGGGATTTTTTCCGGATGAGGGGTGGTCACGTCAAATTGGATGGTGCGGATACTGAGCGAGGGGATATGGGGGCTGGCTGGCTTGGGGTTGGGAGTGCGGCAGAGAGATCATGGGGGTGGGGGGGGGGGAGGCGGGTGGGGCGGTGGATGGCGGGGTCAGGCCAGCGATTGCGGGAGTCGGCAGCGAGGAAGGACTTCGATTTGTTCATGTCGGAGTTCTGCGCATGCACCACCCGGTGGCCGGGAATGGTTCCGGACGAGGGGTGGTTCCGGATAAGGGAATTCTGGATTAGGGAGGTTCAACCTGTAATAGTTTATAAATCGCTTTGGTCCATACAAGTCTAAAATAATCATCAAAGTTGGATTCAATCACGCCTTTTAAAAGAAGAGTCTGTCTATCTTTCTGCTACTAATCACAATCAGGCGAGGATATGGTCAGCCTTGACTGTCGGAGGTGCCGTCTTTCGAATGAGACATTAACCTGAGACCCCATCTGCTCTCTCAGGTGGACATAATAGATCCCCACGGGCATTATTTTGAGAAAGACCATGGGAGTTCTCCCCGGTGTCCTGGGCCAATATTTCATCATCATCATAGGCGGTCCCTCGAACGAGGATGACTTGCTTCCACACCAAAAGGAATGAGTTTGCAGATGTTTCAATGAAGGACCTAATATTCCAGTCCTGAACTCCAGGGGTGGAAAATGCTTGTGCGTGGATTCTTTTAACGTGTGGTGACTGTTGCGCATCAGCCACCACGCGGGCTTGACAGAGCTAGGTCTTTATCCTGTGGCAAGGGTTGAACCAGAACGACTGGAGACCTGCTCTGCTGCACGGACCTAGTGCGCGCACATATCGCACAGTGTGGGCTGGCCCGTGCTGCCCCTGGGCCCTCGGCTCTTCTGGGCCCCGTACTCTCATTCGCCACACCTCCACCCACGATCCCTCGCCGCTCCTCCGCCGCAAACATTCACCGCACCTCCGCCACAATCTCTCGCCGCTCCTCCGCCACGATCTCTCGCCGCTCCTCCGCCACGATCCCTCGCCGCTCCTCCGATAGTTATCCCTCAATCAACATCACTAACAACAGATGATCTGGGTCATTATCAAATTGCGGTTTGTGGCAGCTTGCCGTGCGCAAATTGGCTGCCGTGATTCCTACATTGCAACAGTGGCTGCACTCCAAAAGTATTTCATTGGCTGTAAAGCGCCTTGGGACCTCCGGTGGTCGTGAAAGGCGCTATATAAATGCAAGGTTTTTGGTGGAATGAACACTTGGCCATTGCTTGAAACCAGTGCCAGCACTCAGCATTTAAATATCAGTTCAATGGATGAGACGCAGAATAAAGTTCCCTCTTATTACCATTTTTTAAAATCTATTTCCCACGCATATATCCCTTGTGACCTCTAAGCAAGATTGTTCATTTAATGCCAAATTAGGATCGTTGGACTATGTTGACCTGTGCCCACTGCAAATTGGGTTAAGATTAGCTAAGCTTTCACATATTACCTTTAGAACCTCAAGTGAGACAACACCTTCAGCCCGGAGGTCTAGGTTGGCTATGACTCAGGTGCCAGTTAGGAAAGGACAGTGTGCTGAACAACAATGCTAACCTGTGCTCCACGTTAATAGATTGCTCGAAGATCAGGCCCTCAAATCTGGCAACAAGCTTATGGTCTACAGGGCTGTAGTGGTACCTGCCCTCCTGTATGGCTCAGAGACATGGACCATATACAGTAGATACCTCAAATCATTGGAGAAATACCACCAACGATGTCTCCGCAAGATCCTGCAAATCCCCTGGGAGGACAGACGCACCAACGTTAGCGTCCTCGACCAGGCCAACATCCCCAGCATCGAAGAACTGACCATACTCGACCAGCTCCGTTGGGCGGGCCACATTGTTCGCATGCCCGACACAAGACTCACAAAACAAACGCTCTACTCGGAACTCCTACACGACAAACGAGCCAAAGGTGGACAGAGGAAACGTTACAAGGACCACCCTCAAAGCCTCCCTGATAAAGTGCAACATCCCCACCGACACCCGGGAGTCCCTGGGCCAAAGACCAGTCCGCCCTAAGTGGAGGAAGTGCATCCGGGAGGGCGCTGAGCACCTCGAGTCTCGTCGCCAAAAGCATGCAGAAAGCAAGCGCAGGCAGCGGAAGGAGCGTGCAGCAAACCAGACTCCCCACCCACCCTTTCCTTCTACCACTGTCTGTCCCACCTGTGACAGGGACTGTAATTCCCATAATGTCCTGTTCAACCACCTGAGAACTCACTTTTAGAGTGGAAGCATCTTCCTCGATTCCGAGGGACTACCTATGACGATGATGGACTGGTTTCTGTCGCAGTGGAACAGGAGTCGGCCATTCAGCCCCTCGAGCCTGTTCCGCCATTCAATGAGATCGTGGCTGATCTGTGACCTATCCCTAGATACCTGCCTTTTCCCCCCATATCACTGAATACCTTTGGTTCAAAACAAATCTATCAGTCCCAGATTTAAAATTAACAACTGACCTCGCACCAATTGCAGTTTGAGGAAGAGAGTTCGAAACTTCTACCACCCTTTGTGGTGGTTGAAAGTACGTTGGATGAAGTGCCGTTTTTTTTGGAATGCTTGGGTTTGCCGCGCCCTCCTTCCACCGTATGCGCTTCGTCTCCGCGTGCTCCCGGCTAAGAGACTCGAGGTATTCGACGCTGTTGGGGTAAAAAGAAGACTTCTTTTCTTCAAGGTGGTCTCCCTGATATAATGAATCGACATCAGCCCGTATCCCCGCCCGTATAGCGACCGCGGAATCACTCAGACGAAACCTCGGTTCAACGGGTTTTTATTCAAGCATGCAGGGGAAGGTTTCACGGATGGACCTTCTAAGAACAGAGGTTTTACATCGACAGTTATACAGTTTTTCGAGGTGTGCGACCCTCCTACAAACCCACCGATTGGCCGACTGCTATTACATTGATTTGGTGACCATTATCAGACTGGCTCCGAGTGGCTTTCCCACAGCTGTCCATCTCCCATCACACGGCACCCTCCCGGAATGTGTGGTTAGTGGCGTCAACTTTATCGCAATTCCTGATGAGGTGTTGATTAACCTTGTTTCCCAGGGTGGGCCTCCTTATCCCTCTCCCAAGAACTCTAGTCCAAACTACCAGTCAGTAATATCAGTCTGCACTATAGAATTCAACGCATTTACCAGCAAGCTTTGCTTTTTAGCTGTTCTCCATTTTAAACCCATTTTTAAGCGAGTGTTATAAGTGTGCTTTACATACATATGCGAGTTTTACATACAATCTGTCAATTTACGATATATTTCAGTCCCTACCGTCAGGCAGAGGAACTGCTGATTCCTCAGAATCTGCTAATACAGTCTGAGCGTCGGCAATCCAGAAACCTCGGGACCGAGGCCGTTCCGGATTCCGGATACTTCCGGATTTTGGAACGTCTTTGCCCGGGCCGAGGTAGGTGGGGTCGGGCAGCCAAGGTAAGGGGGCGAGGTCAGCCCGCCGAGGTAAGGGAGAGAGGGGGGGAGAAAGCGGGGAGCCGGGTCCGGGTCAAGGTCGGGCCGGGATGAGGTCGGGCCACCGAGGGCCAGGGCGAGGTAGGGCCGAGGCGAGGTAGGGCCGGGGCGAGGTAGGGCCGAGGCGAGGTCGGGCTGCCGAGGCGGGGGGGGATTCCGGATTCCGGAACATTTTCCGGTTTCCGGATGACCCCGCCGTGGATCGGCCCGGTGTCCAGATTCTGGACCACTCCGGATTTTGGAACTCCGGATTTCGGACGCTCAACCTTTACTGATAAGCCCTTCAACCTGGACCATGTGTCAGATCAATTCACTGCCTTCAGTATCCGCTTTGGTGACCATCTGTCTGTCTACTTCCACTTTAGTGACCGTATTTTATCCCCTTACAGGCAGATTATTCCCTTCCATTTTGAGCGGTCTTGCACCAGATGCCGGTGGGGACATTGAACCTCTTCGAGGTGGCCTTGTGGGTGTCCTTGAAGCGTGACCTCTGCCCGCCTGGGGCTCGTCTGCCGTGTCGGAGCTCCGGGTAGAGCGCGTCCTTCTCTCTGTCTACCCGATCTGTCCCCCCTTTATATCTTGTGTTGCAGCTGAAGCAAATCCCAGGAAAAGACAACCCAATTTTCCTTCCCTCGGACCCAGAACTCGATTGGCTGCTGGCCAAGATGTGGGTGCGAAGTGCAGATTCCAACGTCCATCAAATAGTCACCCACCTTCTGAAGACCCAACTGATTCGGGAGCCGTTCTGCATTGCCACGTTGCGACAACTACCCTCCGTGCATCCCATTTACAAGGTACGACACTCAAGAGGAACGCCACAACTAACGTAAATTCTGAAAGACGGTGTGAAGTTACCGAAAGCATTGTTATTATTGCAGAAAGCATCCCTCCCTCAGTATACAGCAAGAGAAGTAACAAGCCAGCAAATCAGCCAATACACAAATCTGCGAGAGATGGAGTATAATGTGGGAAAATGTGAGGTTCTCCACTTTGGCAGAAAAAATAGAAAAGCAAATTATTATTTAAAAATGGAGATAAATTGCAAAGTGCTGCAGTACAGAGGGACCTGGGGGTCCTTGTGCATGAAACACAAAAAGTTAGTAGGCAGGTACAGCAAGTGATCAGGAAGGCAAATGGAATGTTGGCCTTTATTGCAAAGGGGGATAGAGTATAAAAGCAGAGAAGTCCTGCTACAACTGTACAGGGTATTGGTGAGGCCACACCTGGAGCACTGCGTGCAGTTTTGGTCTCCGTATTTAAGGAAGGATATACCTGCATTGGAGGCTGTTCAGAGAAGGTTCACTCGGTCGATTCCGGAGATGAGGGGGTTGACTTATGAGGATACGTTGAGTAGGTTGGGCCTATACTCATTGGAGTTTAGAAGAATGAGAGGTGATCTTATTGAAACTTATAAGATAATGAGGGGGTTCGACAAGGTGGATGCAGAGAGGATATTTCCACTCGTAGCGGAAACTAAAACTAGGGGACATAGTCTGAGAAAAAGGGGCCACCCATTTAAAACTGAGATGAGGAGAAATTTCTTCTCTCTGAGGTTGTAAATCTGTGGAATTCTCTGCCCCAGAGAGCTGTGGAGGCTGGGTCATTGAATATATTTAAGGCGGAGATAGACAGATTTTTAAGCGATAAAGGAGTGAAGGGTTATGGGGAGCGGGCGGGGAAGTGGAGCTGAGTCCATGATCAGATCAGCCATGATCTTATTCAATGGCAGAGCCGAATGGCCGACTCCTGCTCCTATTTCTTATCAAGATTTCTGTACATTTGAAGTGCATTCAAACTGATTGGATCCGGTGAGATTTTACAGTGAGTAGGGAAGGGTTCGGTCTTAATCTTCTACGGAATGGGTCTGCATGTCAGGAGTTTAACCATTTGCATTCTATACGATGTGACTGCTTGCTTAGGATTATATATACGGGGACTGAATATGAACGTGTTGTGAATGGGGAGTGCGTGTGGTCGGTCCATTTGACTACAAGGGGATTAAATGGAACGGGTTTAATCCATTTTGTACTCTATATATTGGGACCCAATAGAAAGAGGTTGGTCCATTGGTATTGTATACAGTGGAACTGAACAGGAAGGGCTTGGGTCCACTGAGATGCCATATCGTGGGATTGAATGTGAGTGGTTTGATGACCTGAATGTCTTTGAAGCTCGCTGTATTCCCTCTCGTGGTTTGATGCACTGCCTTACTTGTTCAGGATGGATCAGATATTACTTCTGCCACAGAAAATAGGAGCAGTAGTAGGCCATTCGGCCCTTCGAATCTGCACCACCATTCAGTATGATCATGGCTGATCCTCTATCTCAACACCATATTCCTGCTTTCTCCCCATACCCCTTGATGGCTTTTGTGTCTAGAAATCTATCTATCTTCCTCTTCAATATGTTCAGTGACTTGGCCTCCACAGTCTTTTGTGGTAGAGAATTCCACAGGTTCACCACCCTCTGAGTGAAAACATTTCTCCACATCTCGGTCCTAAATTTCCTACCCCGTATCCTGAGACTGTGAGCCCTTGTTCTAGACTTCCCAGCCCCGGGGAAACATCCTCCCCGCATCCAGTCTATCCAACCCAGTCAAAATGTTATACGTTTCAATGAGATCCCCTCTCATTCTTCTAAACTCTAGTGAATACAGGCCTAGTCGACCCAATCTCTCCTCATACGAGTCCTGCCATCCCAGGAATGAGTCTGGTGAACCTTTGCTGCACTCCCTCAATGGCAAGTAATATCCTTTCTTAGGTAAGGAGACCAAAACTGTACACAATACTCCAGGTGTGATCTTACCAAAGCCCTGTATAACTGTAGTAAGACATCCTTGCTCCTGTACTCAAATCCTCTTGCAGTGAAGGCCAACATACCATTTGCTTTCCTAACTGCTTGCTGCACCGGCATGTTTGCTTTCAATAACTGGTATATTCCAATTAATTTATGTGTTCTTTCAGCTCCTTACTCCTCACACGCGATTCACGCTGGATACAAATATTCGAGCCAGAAAAGAGCTGTTATCTGAAAGTGGAATTCTAAACAAGGTCAGCGATGTTTTATGAGCTCTCTCTGTTCAGACACCTTGTGAATTTTTTTCAAATACTAATTTTGTGCCCATCAAGGTATGGGTTGTTGGTGCTGGGCTATGGAACATTTTCCATTTCAGGCACCCAACTCCCGTCAAATATTCCTAGGGCAGGTACAGCACTGGGTTAGATAAAGAGTAAAGCTCCCTATACACTGCCCCATCAAACACTCCCAGGGCAGGGACAGCATGGGTTAGATACAGAGTAAAGCTCCCTCTGCACTGTCCCATCGAACATTCCCAGGGCAGGGACAGGGGGTTAGATACAGAGTAAAGCTCTCTCTACACTGCCCCATCAAACACTCCCAGGGCAGGTACAGCATGGGTTAGATACAGAGTAAAGCTCCCTCTGCACTGTCCCATCGAACACTCCCAGGGCAGGTACAGCACAGGGTTAGATACAGAGTAAAGCTCCCTCTGAACAGTCCCATCAAACACTCCCAGGGCAGGTACAGCACGGGTTAGATACAGAGTAAAGCTCCCTCTGCACTGTCCCATCAAACACTCCCAGGGCAGGTACAGCACGGGTTAGATACAGAGTAAAGCTCCCTCTGCACTGTCCCATCAAACACTCCCAGGGCAGGTACATGCACGGGGTTAGATACAGAGTAAAGCTCCCTCTACACTGTCCCATCAAACACTCCCAGGGCAGGTACATGCACGGGGTTAGATACAGAGTAAAGCTCCCTCTACAATGTCCCAAACACTCCCAGGGGATTTGCAGGATCTTCCGGAGACATCGCTGGTGGTATTTCTCCAGCGATGGAGTTTCTCCATCATTTGCTCCATGTTATCAATGCTATTACACTCATTGTTCCTCCGAACTTTGTTTGCTTGTTCCTGCTAATCCCCAAATACTGTTTCCTGCAAGCACACCTCCCCCATCCTCATTTCTCTCTGTGTTGAAATGAAGGTTGCTTGTACCATCTCATTCAATCCGAGGACCTCAGAACTGTGGCACCCTTTCCAATCGCCTTCCCTTCCTGTCACAGTCTCTCAAAACCCCGAAACTTGACATCATTCGACCACCACTTACGGATTCATCTCCGTTTTTCTTTATTCCTGCACTTGGCAAGGTCCTGCACTAAGTCAGCCCTTGCTCAGTCTGGGTCAGAAGGTCGTGGGTTCAAGTCCCACCCCAGAGGCTTGAGCAAAAGAAATCTAGGCCAGCACTGAGGGAGCGCCGTGCTGTCGGAGGGGCCGTCTTTCCGGCTTTTTTTTTTTAAACCGAGGCCCCGTCTGCCCTCTCAGGTGGACGTAGAAGTTCCCATGGCTCTATTCCGAAGAAGAGCAGGGAACTTATTCTTGGAGTCCTGGCCAATATCTCTCAATCAACAGCACTAAAACAGATTATCTGCTCGTCGCGTGATAGGTACTATGTAAATGCAAGTCTTTCTTTCTGTTATGGGCCTTGGCTGTTCACCAAGGCTTCTTCGTAATATAAACGAAACCTCATCTATAGTTCACTGTCCACCCCTTGTCAGCAACAAATCTGATCACTTGCCCTTAAGAGGTGGGCTGAAATCTTTGTGTTTCATCCAAAAGGCAATGGCTACTGGGGTCAAAGGTCAAATATTACTATCCCACCGAGAGTTCCTCGCCATCACCTACCAATCGCTGTGCCTGCCAGACAACCTGGAAGAGCGCGGAGTCAAAGAGCTAAAGAGATACTATTATAAAGATGACGGCCTACAGATCTGGTGTGCGATACGCAAGTGAGTGAGCGATGATAAGTAAATTCATAGAACACTTTGTCCTTTTGGAATATGGGAGCTGATTGGTAAGGCTCCCCAGGGTCCAGTGTGCAGGCACTGTTCACTGACATAACATAAGAAATAGGAGCAGGAGTCGGCCATTCGGCCCCTCGAGCCTGCTCCGCCACTCAATAAGATCACGGCTGATCATCGACCTCAGCTCCACTTTCCCGCCCGCTCCCTCGATTCCCCAAGACTCCAAAGATCTAGCGCTCTCAGCCTTGGATACCCTCCGAATTTAGTGGACTGGCCGTGTGTTTCCTGGGTGCTCGCCCTCTCCGAGTGAGATTGGCGAGGCCCTCACGCCGGCGGGGAGAGACCACCGCTGGGGAGCGCCCGTTGGCACGCGCCGGCGTGCAACGGCGACAAAGGTCCTCCCGCCCCGCTCCTTGCCGAGATCGGTGCGGGCAGCCCCTCCGCTCCGGCAGTAGAGGACGCCACCGCGTGGAGGCAGGTCTCACCTGAACGGTAAGTATGGCGGCCTGCAAGACAAGGTGAGTGCACTTGTTTCCTTCATTTCTTTTCCAGCAATTTTGGTCCCCTGAAGGATTGGTAATATTTTTTTTCATTTTGTTGAAAATAGTTTTTTTTTTCCAGTTCCCTCCCCACCCCCCTCCCTGAGTCCGTCTCTATCCTTGGCGTTACTTTGCCAAGGATCGCATTTGCCGCCCAGAATCCGACCTGCCGCCCGCTGCCCGAGCAGAATCGGCGTGTAACACCCATTTTTGCCGCCGGGCGTTTTTTTCCCCCCCCCCCCACCCCCATTTTTCCACCAAAGTTCCGCCCCAAAGTACCGTCAGGATCTTAGCCTTCCTTTCGACGTGGACCATGTACAGTAGACACCTCAAATCGCTGGAGAAATACCACCAACTGTAAAGTCCTGACACAATACCACAAATCCACACGAGGCACATTCTACGGACAAGGTCACTCCATGACCTGAACCTTTATTCAAAGGACCAAGGAGTGCTGATCCTGCGTGGGACCTCCCTTTATATACCTGGATGACCAGGTGAGGAGTGTCTCCCACAAGTTCACCCCCTGTGGACAAGGTGTGCATTTCTTACGTATATACAGTATTGCAGTGTTGTTACATAAAGGTTACATACATGACACCAACGATGTCTCCGCCAGATCCTGCAAATCCCCTGGGAGGCCAGAAGCACCAACGTTATGCCATGGTACATCAGTCATTGAAAGTTGGCATGCAGGTACAGCAGACGGTGAAGAAGGCAAATGGCATGTTGGCCTTCATAGCGAGAGAATTTGAGTATAGGAGCAGGGAGGTCTTGCTACAGTTGTACAGGGCCTTGGTGAGGTCACACCTGGAATATTGTGTTCAGTTTTAGTCTCCTAATCTGAGGAAGGACATTCTTGCCATTGAGGGAGTGCAGCGAAGGTTCACCAGACTGATTCCCGGGATGGCAGGACTGAAATATGAAGAAAGACTGGATCGACTAGGCTTATATTCACTGGAATTTAGAAGAATGAGAGGGGATCTCATAGAAACGTATAAAATTCTGACGGGATTGGACAGGTTAGATGCAGGAAGAATGTTCCCAATGTTGGGGAAGTCCAGAACTAGGGGTCACAGTCTAAGGATAAGCGATAAGCCATTTTGGACCGAGATGAGGAGAAACTTCTTCATTCAGAGAATTGTGAACCTGTGGGATTCTCTACCACAGAAAGTTGTTGAAGCCAGTTCGTTAGATATATTCAAGAGGGAGTTAGATGTGGCCCTTATGGCGAAAGGGATCAAGGGGTATGGAGAGAAAGCAGGAATGAGGTACTGAGGTGATGATCAGCCATGATCATATTGAATGGTGGTGCAGGCTCGAAGGGCCGAATGGCCTACTCCTGCACCTATTTTCTATGTTAGCGCCCTCGATCAAGCCAACATCCCCAGCATCGAAGCATTGACCACACTCGACCAGCTCCGTTGGGTGGGCTACATTGTTCGCATGCCCGACACCAGACTCCCAAAGCGAGCGCTCTGTTCGGAAATGTCCAACTCCTGCTCCTATTTCTTATGTTCTTATTTAACCTCAAAAGGCTGTGCCTAATGTGTAAAGTGTTCTGACTGATCCTCAACGCATCTGAATGTGACTTTCAGATTTGTCACCAAAATTGTGTCGTTGTACTATGAGAATGACCAGCAAGTAATTGATGATCCTGAACTTCAGGCCTGGATTAAGGAACTCACTGAAGTTGGATTACGAGACCTTAAACACTATGGTAAGTGAATGTAAACTAGTGCATGAACAAAACGGTCCTTACCTTGCAAAGAGTCTTGCGACCAGGATTCTCTCTATTACGTTGATAAGTTATCACGGGAGCACAGCTGCGGCAGTAATGGAAGCTTCTCCCCCAGGTCTCTCTCTTTGTATTATAGTTTTCACCCCTGGAGTTAGGATACAGATCAGCCGTGCTCCAATTTAATGGCGAAACAGGCTCGAGGGGCTGAATGCGGCCTATCCCTGTGCCGATATCCCTCCCCTGAAGGCACTGAAATTCCTGGTTGCTGGCCCCTGGTACCTCACCCAAGGTGGCCACTGGCCATGCAATGAGCCTCACAGCCAAGCTCAAAACAGTCATCATCATCATAGGCAGTCCCTCGGAATCGAGGAAGACTTGCTTCCAATGTAAAAGTGAGTTCTCAGGTGACTGAACAGTCCAATACAGGAATTACAGTCTCTGTCACAGGTGGGACAGACAGTGGTTGGAGGAAAGGCAATAAACAAGTGTAAGACTGTTCTTTCCCCCTCAAACATTGGGGGTAAAATTCGTCTTGTCGGGAGTGCAAGGCGGGCGGTAGTGAATCGAGAGCATATTTTATACCTATCAGGTTTTCTACCCCATTGAAGTCACTGGGCGATTCACGATCATACCACCCCAGGGCAATTGCACCCCAACTCACTGTACGTCGCCAAGAAATATAATTTGAAAAAAGGTTGGACAGAGTGAATTCCGTCCTTGTGAGTACAAACTTAAGCAGAATTCATCTCCAATTCAACACTAATTCCCAGTTAACTTGCACCTCACAGAGAAAGCAGGCAACTCTTGGATGTGGGAATTTGAAAAATGTACCAGTTCAGTAGGGGTCACATGATCTGCGGTTGGGACTAAGATGTGTTTTTGGGACTTGCGGAAGGAGCTTTACTCTGTATCTAACCCTGTGCTGTACCTGCCCTGGGAGTGTCTGTTGTGTAATGAGAGAGGACTAATTAGCAATCTTGTTGTGTGAGGCCCCCTGGGGAAGAGTGACCATAATATGATAGAATTCTTTATTAAGATGGAGAGTGACACAGTTAATTCAGAGACTAGAGTCCTGAACTTAAGGAAAGGTAACTTCGATGGTATGAGACATGAATTGGCTAGCATAGACTGGCAAATGATACTTAAAGGGTTGACGGTGGTTAGGCAATGGCAGATCACATGGATGAACTTCAACAATTGTACATCCCTGTCTGGAGTAAAAATAAAATGGGGAAGGTGGCTCAACTGTGGCTAACAAGGGAAATTAAGGATATGTTAAGTCCAAGGAAGAGGCATATAAATTGGCCAGAAAAAGCAGCAAATCTGAGGACTGGGAGAAATTTAGAATTCAGCAGAGGAGGACAAAGGGTTTAATGAGGAGGGGGGAAATAGAGTATGAGAGGAAGCTTACAGGGAACATAAAAACTGACTGCAAAAGCTTCTATAGATATGTGAAGAGAAAAAGATTAGTGAAGACTAACGTAGGTCCCTTGCAGTCAGAATCAGGTGAATTTATAATGGCGAACAAAGAAATGGCAGACCAATTGAACAAATACATTGGATCTGTCTTCACTAAGGAAGACACAAATAACCTTCCAGAAATACTAGGGGTTCGAGGATCTAGTGAAAAGGAGGAACTGAAGGAAATCCTTATTAGTCAGGAAATTGTTGTTAGGGAAATTGATGGGATTGAAGGCAGATAAATCCCCAAGGCCTGATAGGCTGCATCCCAGAGGAAGTGGCCCCAGAAATGTTGGATGCATTGGTCATCATTTTCCAACATTCTATTGACTCTGGATCAGTTACTATGGACTGGAGGGTAGCTAATGTGACACCACTTTTTAAAAAAGGAGGGAGACAGAAAGCGGGTAATTATAGTGATATCAGTTGTGGCGAAAATGTTGGAATCAATTATTAAAGATGAAATAGCAGCGCATTTGTAAAGCAGTGACAGGATCGGTCCAAGTCAGCATGGATTTATGAAAGGGAAATCATGCTTGACAAATCTTCTAGAATTTTTTGAGGATGTAACTAGTAGAGTGGACAAGGGAGAACCAGTGGATGTGGTGTATTTAGACTTTAAAAAGGCTTTTGACAAGGTCCCACACAAGAGATTAATGTGCAAAATTAAAGCACATGGTATTGGGGGTAATGTATTGACGTGGATAGAAAACTGGTTTGCAGACAGGAAGCAGAGAGTCGGGATAAACGGGTCCTTTTCAGAACGGCAGGCAGTGACCAGTGGGGTGCCGCAGGGCTCAATGCTGGGACCCCAGCTATTTACAATATACATCAATGATTTAGATGAAGGAATTGAGTGTAATATCTCCAAGTTTGCAGATGACACTAAACTGGGTGGCGGTGTGAGATGTGAGGAGGATGCTAAGAGGCTGCAGGGTGACTTGGACAGGTTAGGTGAATGGGCAAATGCATGGCAGATGCAGTATAATGTGGATAAATGTGAGGTTATCCACTTTGGTGACAAAAACAGGAAGACAGAATATTATCTGAATGGTGACAGATTAGGAAAAGGGGAGGTGCAACGAGATCTGGGTGTCATGGTACATCAGTCATTGAAGTTTGGGGCATGCAGGCGGTGAAGAAGGCAAATGGCATGTTAGCCTTCATAGCTAGAGGATTTGAGTATAGGAGCAGGGAGGTCTTGCTGCAGTTGTACAGGGCCTTGGTGAGGCCACACCTAGAATATTGTGTACAGTTTTGGTCTCATAATCTGAGGAGGGGCGTTCTTGCTATTGAGGGAGTGTAGCGAAGGTTCACCAGACTGATTCCCAGGACTGACATATGAGGAGAGACTGGATCAACTGGAGTTTAGAAGGATGAGAGGGGATCTCATAGAAACATATAAAATTCTGACAGGATTGGACAGGTTAGAGGTAGGAAGAATGTTCCAGAACCAGGGATCACAGTCTAAGAATAAGGGGTAAGCCATTTAGGGCCGAGCTGAGGAGAAACTTCTTCACTCAGAGAGTTGTTAACCTGTGGAATTCCCTACCGCAGAGAGTTGTTGAGGCCAGTTCATTAGATATAGTCAAAAGGGAGTTAGATATGGCCCTTACGGGCAAAGGTATCAAGGGGTATGGAGAGAAAGCAGGAATGGGGTACTGAAGTTGCATGATCAGCCATGATCATATTGAATGGTGGTGCAGGCTCGAATGGCGTGCTCCTGAAATAATTTCTATGCTTCTATGCTTTTATGACAGTGTAGAGGGAGCTTTACTCTGTATCTAATCCCGTGCTGTACTGCCCTGGGAGTGTTTGATGGGACAGTGTAGAGGGAGCTTTACTCTGTATCTAACCCATGCTGTACCTGCCCTAGCGGTGTTTGAGGGGGCAGTGTAGAGGGAGCTTTACTCTGTATCTAACCCGTGCTGTACCTGCCCTAGGGGTGTTTGATGGGATAGTGTAGAGGGGTGTTTACTCTGTATCTAACCCCGTGCTGTACCTGCCCTGGGAATGTTTGATGGGGACAGTGTAGAGGGAGCTTTACTCTGTATCTAACCCATGCTGTACCTGCCCTAGGGGTGTTTGATGGAACAGTGTAGAGGGGTGTTTACTCTGTATCTAACCCCGTGCTGTACCTGCCCTGGGAATGTTTGATGGGGACAGTGGAGAGGGAGCTTTACTCTGTATCTAACCCGTGCTGTACCTGCCCTGGGAGTGTTTGAGGGGGCAGTGTAGAGGGAGCTTTACTCTGTATTTAACCCCGTGCTGTACCTGCCCTGGGAGTGGTTGATGGGACAGTGCAGAGGGAACATTACTCTGTATCGAACCCGTGTTGTACCTGCCCTGGGAGTGTTTGATGGAACAGTGTAGGGGGAGCTTTATTCTGTATCTGACCCCCTGTACCTGCCCTGGGAGTATTTGATGGGACAGTGTAGAGGGAGCTTTACTCTGTATCTAACCCATGCTGTACCTGCCCTGGGAGTGTTTGATGGGACAGTGTAGCGGGAGCTTTACTCTGTATCTAACCCATGCTGTACCTGCCCTGGGAGTGTAAGATGGGACAGTGTACAGGGAGCTTTACTCTGTATCTAACCCCCTGTACCTGCCCTGAGAGTGTGTGATGGGAAAGTGTAGAGGGAGCTTTACTCTGTATCTAACTTGTGCTATACCTACCCTGGGAGTGTTTGATGGGACAGTGTAGAGGGAGCTTTCCTCTGTATCTAACCCCGTGCTGTACCTGCCCTGGGAGTGTTTGATGGGACAGTGTAGAGGGAGCTTTACTCTGTATCTAACCCCGTGCTGTACCTGCCCTGGGAGTGGTTGATGGGACAGTGTCGAGGGAGCTTTACTCTGTATCTAACCCCGTGCTGTACTTGCCCTGGGAATGATTAGTGCTAACACACTGTGTATTTTTTAGGAATGCCGACAGCTTTCAGTACAGTGACTGATCTGTGCAAGTTCCTCACCATGGTGATCTTCACCTGCAGCAGCCAGTACGCAGCAGTGAATAACGGACAGGTAACGCTCCCACATCCCTCCGGCACTCTGCACGATTTGGTTATTGGTGTAAATTTACCTCCTGGGTTAATTTGTTGTGTCCTTTGCTCCTCTCCTGGAGGCCTGCACTGTTCCACAGACTCTGGTCACCATCCGGCACCTCACCAACCTGAGGATTCCTTTAAGAGAATCTTCATCATCATCATAGACGGTCCCTCGAACGAGGATGACTTGCTTCCACACCAAAAGGGATGAGTTCACAGATGTTTCAATGAAGGACCCGATGTTCCAGGTCCTGAACTCTAAGTGAGGGGGTGGAAGATGCCTGTGGGTGGATTTTTTTAACGTGGGGTGGCTGTTGCACACCAGCCACCACACGGGCTTGACAGAGCGAGGTCTTGGTCCAGTGGCAAGGGTTAACCAGGACGACTGGAGACCAGCTCTGCTGCACGGGCCTAGTGCGCGCACATATCGCAGGGTGGGCTGGGCCAGTGCTGCCCCTGGGCCCTCGCCTCTTCTGTGCCCCGTCCCCTCATTCGCCGCTCCTCCGCCCCGATCCCTCGCCGCTCCTCCGCCCCGATCCCTCGCCGCTCCTCCGCCACAAACATTCGCGGTTCCTCCGCCCCGATCTCTCGCCGCTCCTCCGCCCCGATCCCTCGCCGCTCCTCCGCCCCGATCTCTCGCCGCTCCTCCGCCCCGATCTCTCGCCGCTCCTCCGCCCCGATCTCTCGCCGCTCCTCCGCCCCGATCTCTCGCCGCTCCTCCGCCCCGATCTCTCGCCGCTCCTCCGCCCCCGATCTCTCGCCGCTCCTCCGCCCCGATCTCTCGCCGCTCCTCCGCCCCGATCTCTCGCCGCTCCTCCGCCCCCGATCTCTCGCCGCTCCTCCGCCCCGATCTCTCGCCGCTCCTCCGCCCCGATCTCTCGCCGCTCCTCCGCCCCGATCTCTCGCCGCTCCTCCGCCCCGATCTCTCGCCGCTCCTCCGCCCCCGATCTCTCGCCGCTCCTCCGCCACGAACATTCGCCGCTCCTCCGCCCCGATCTCTCGCCGCTCCTCCGCCCCCGATCTCTCGCCGCTCCTCCGCCCCGATCTCTCGCCGCTCCTCCGCCCCGATCTCTCGCCGCTCCTCCGCCCCCGATCTCTCGCCGCTCCTCCGCCCCCGATCTCTCGCCGCTCCTCCGCCCCGACCTCTCGCCGCTCCTCCGACCCGATCTCTCGCCGCTCCTCCGCCCCCGATCTCTCGCCGCTCCTCCGCCCCGATCTCTCGCCACTCCTCCGCCCCGATCTCTCGCCGCTCCTCCGCAACATTTGCCGCAACCGGCGATCCCGGCACAAAGGGGCTGCACGGCCTCTTGCTGGGCCGTATCATTCAGTGTAACCCAGGCCAAGCTGGAGTCCGATCCTCACCCACACACGGACGTGCCAACAAAGGGCATCTGTACAGCAATCAGTAACCCCAGGCAGAGTTTGCCCCTCTCTCTGCTCAAGGTTCCCTCTCTCCCCCTGCACCAATTTCAACTGCTGCCCTGGCTGAGATCGGACGTCAAACCATAGCCTGAAGCTGGGACCGACTGGCCCTGACCAGATTGGTGTCAAGCCGGATGATGCCTTTACCCGCTCGGCCACCGGGAGTGCTCATTCCCAACGCACTCCTGGCCGGCCTCCCACATTCTGCCCGACGTAAACTTGAGTTCATTCAGAACTCGGCTGCCACGTGTCCTAACTCGCACCGAGTCCTGCTCACCCATCACCCCCTGTGCTCGCTGCCCCGTGTCCTAACTCGCACCGAGTCCCGCTCACCCATCACCCCCTGTGCTCGCTGCCCCGTGTCCTAACTCGCACCGAGTCCCGTTCACCCATCACCCCCTGTGCTCGCTGACCCCGTGTCCTAACTCGCACCGAGTCCCACTCACCCATCACCCCCTGTGCTCGCTGCCCCGTGTCCTAACTCGCACCGAGTCCTACTCACCCATCACCCCCTGTGCTCGCTGCCCCGTGTCCTAACTCGCACCGAGTCCTACTCACCCATCACCCCCTGTGCTCGCTGACCCGTGTCCTAACTCGCACCGAGTCCTACTCACCCATCACCCCCTGTGCTCGCTGCCCCATGTCCTAACTCGCACCGAGTCCCACTCACCCATCACCCCCTGTGCTCGCTGCCCCGTGTCCTAACTCGCACCCAGTCCCGCTCACCCATCACCCCCTGTGCTCGCTGACCTACATTGTCTCCCGGTTAAGCAACGCCTCGATTTCAAAATTCTCATCCTTGTTTACAAATCCCTCCATGGCCCTCACCCCTCCCTATCTCTGTAATCTCCTCCAGCCCCACAACCCCCCGAGATGTCTGCGCTCCTCTAATTCTGCCCTCCTGAGCATCCCTGATTATAATCGCTCCACCATCGGTGGCCGTGCCTTCTGTTGCCTGGGCCCCAAGCTCTGGAACTCCCTCCCTAAACCTCTCTACCTCTCTTTCCTCCTTTAAGATGCTCCTTAAAACCGACCTCTTTCACCGAGCGTTTGGTCACCTGCGCTAATTTCCCCTTATGTGGCTCAATGTCAAACTTATCTGTTTTGTCTTACAATACTCCTGCGAAGTGCCTTGGGACGTTTCACTAAGTTAAAGGCACTACATAAATACAGGTTGTTGTTGAGTCTTTGTTATGAATGGCAGCAGGAATGTGGAGAGCAAGTGCCACCAAGGCTGACTACCTCCGCCCAGTTCCACCTGACTCGATTTGATTTTCCTTCTGTCACTCGACAGTACGACTGGGGTGCCTGGGTGCCCAACTCGCCCTGCTCGATGAGGAGACCTCCTCCCAGTGCCAAGGGGACCGTGACTATGGAGCACATCATGGAGTCCCTGCCGGGGATCACCCAGTCCTGTATCCAGATGGCGATCAGTTGTCATCTCAGCCGCTCAGTGACTGCAATGGTAAGCTGGGCTGCCCCGTGTCCTAACTCGCACCGAGTCCCGCTCACCCATCACCCCCTGTGCTCGCTGCCCCGTGTCCTAACTCGCACCGAGTCCCGCTCTCCCATCACCCCCTGTGCTCGCTGCCCCGTGTCCTAACTCGCACCGAGTCCCGCTCTCCCATCAGCCCCTGAGCTCGCCAACCTACCTCCCATCAGCCCCTGAGCTCGCCGACCCACCTCCCATCAGCCCCTTGCCTCGCCGACCCACCTCCCATCAGCCCCTGGCCTCGCCGACCCACCTCCCATCTGTTAAGTCCTGACTCTAATGTACTGACCTACACGAGACAGATGCTGAAGTCAAGGTCACTCAGGACCTACACCTTTAATTCCAGCTCTCCAGTGCTGCACTTGCCTGAGACCTCCCTTTATATACCTCAGTGGGACAGGTATGGAGTGTCTCCTGCAAGTGCACCCCTGGTGGTAAGGTATGCTTATTGTTACAGGTCATAACCAGTTACAGTCATGTATAGCATGGTAAGACACAATTATACACAGTAATGTGAGGTACATGACACCATCAGCCCCTTGCCTCGCCAACCCACCTCCCATCAGCCCCTTGCCTCGCCGACCCACCTCCCATCAGCACCTTGCCTCGCCGACCCACCTCCCATCAGCCCCTGGCCTCGCCGACCCACCTCCCATCAGCCCCTGGCCTCGCCGACCCACCTCCCATCAGCCCCTTGCCTCGTCGACTCACCTCCCATCAGCCCCTTGCCTCGCCGACCCACCTCCCATCAGCCCCTGGCCTCGCCGACCCACCTCCCATCAGCCCCTGGCCTCGTCGACCCACCTCCCATCAGCCCCTTGCCTCGCTGACCCACCTCCCATCAGCCCCTGGCCTCGCCGACCCACCTCCCATCAGCCCCTGGCCTCGTCGACCTACCTCCCATCAGCCCCTGGCCTCGTCGACCTACCTCCCATCAGCCCCTGGCCTCGTCGACCTACCTCCCATCAGCCCCTGGCCTTGCCGACTGACCTCTGTTACCAGGCCGGTAATGCCACGATTTTAAAATTCCCGTTCCGGTGTTCAATTCCATCCTCGCGCCCTATCCCTATCTCTGAAACCTCCTCCCGCCCCACAACCCTCCGAGACATTTGTGCTCCTCCAATTCTGGCCTCTTGCACAAATTCTGGGGCTGGATGTTCGGCTTTGATGGTCTCGGGGCGGTAATGGTGGCGGGGCGGTAAAGTTAGTGCCCGGGAACAGTTTGCGCCTCAGTGGGTGAGTTTGGGCAGCTGGGCCCTGAGTCAGGGGGCGCAGCGCTAAGGGAGGCGTTAGTGTGGGAAACTCCCGAGCTAAAGAGCCGGGCTGGGAGCGCTCCCAGAGACGCCTGGGAGGCGGGAGGGTAAACTAAAATAAAAACCACAAAAGCTTTACTCTGTATCTAACCCCGTGCTGTACCTGCCCTGGGAGTGTTTGATGGGACAGTGTAGAGGGAGCTTTACTCTGTATCTAACCCCGTGCTGTACCTGCCCTGGGAGTGTTTGACAGGACAGTGTAGAGGGAGCTTTACTCTGTATCTAACCCCGTGCTGTACCTGCCCTGGGAGTGTTTGACAGGACAGTGTAGAGGGAGCTTTACTCTGTACCTGCCCTGGGAGCAGTTTCGAGCTAACACCCTGGGTGGCCTCTCACTGGATGTGCACAATGTAGACAGACAACAATAATGGCGAATGCTTCAAAGAAACTCTTTCTACTTCTGTGTAGAGAAAACTGGGCGATTATGAAGAGGAAGAGTATTTCACCGAAGATGCAGCGAAGGATATCATCTGGGCATTTCAGGAAGAGCTGAAGACAATCGATCACACGATCCGGGAACGTAATCGGAGCCTGGCCCTGGAATACTGCCACCTGAGTCCCCGGAACACCGAGAACTGCATCAACCTCTGAGGGGCCGAGCGGACCGGCTGAGGGAAGGCCATTTGGATACCCCCCGGGACCCCTGATGGTTTCCTGGGGCAATTACTCACCACATCGGCGGGGTGAGGGGGGGGGTCCGAGGGTCTATATGGATATTCCTTTTCTATGAAAGGACCCTTTTAGACCCCTTCTCACTTTAGTTCCAGTGTGTATCGAATAAAATGACTTGATGAATCACCCCAGTGTATCCGTGTATGTGTAGAATGGTAATATTTACAGGGAGACATCCCCGAAGTCTCATTTCTTGCACCCCATTTAGAATTGTACCATTGCGCCTGAATTTCCTCTCCTCATTCTTCCTCAAATGTATCACCCTCACACTTCACCCTGTCTCTGTCCATTCCAGCTGCCTGTCTACATCATCTTGGAGTCCATCACCCTCCTCCTCACGGTTCCCCGTACTTCCAGGTTTCGTAGAACCACGGAAATTTACGGCGCGGGAGGAGGCCATTCGGCCCATCGTGTCCGCACCGGCCGACACAGAGCCACCCGGCCTAATCACACTTTCCAGCTCTCAGTCCGTAGCCCTGCAGGTTACAGCACTTCAGGCGCACATCCAAGTACTTTTTAAATGTGGTGAGGGTTTCTGCCTCTAACACCCTTTCAGGCAGTGAGTTCCAGACCCCCACCACCCTCTGGGTGAAGGCATTTCCCCTCAAATCCCCTCTAAACCTCCCCCCAATTACTTTAAATCTACACCCCTCTGCTAAGGGAAACAGGTCCTTCCTATCCACTCTGTCCAGGCCCCCCATAATATTATCCTCATCATCATAGGCAGTCCCTCGGAATCGAGGAAGACTTGCTTCCACTCTAAAAGTGAGTCCTTAGGTGGCTGAACAGTCCAATACGAGGACCACAGTCTCTGTCACAGGTGGGACAGACAGTGGTTGAGGGAATGGGAGGGTGGGACTGGTTTGCCGCACGCTCCTTCCGCTGCCTGCGCTTGCTTTCTGCATGCTCTCGGTGACGAGACTCGAGGTGCTCAGCGCCCTCCCGGATGCACTTCCTCCACTTAGGGCGGACTGGTCTTTGGCCAGGGACTCCCAGGTGTCGGTGGGGATGTTGCACTTTATCAGGGAGGTTTTGAGGGTGTCCTGGTAACGTTTCCTCTGCCCACCTTTGGCTCGTTTGCCGTGAAGGAGTTCCGAGTAGAGCGCTTGCTTTGGGAGTCTCGTGCCTGGCATGCGGACAATGTGGCCCCGCCCAGCGGAGCTGGTCGAGTGTGGTCAGTGCTTCGATGCTGGGGACGTTGGCCTGGTCGAGGGCACTAACGTTGGTGTGTCTGTCCTCCCGGGGGATTTGCAGGATCTTGCGGAGACATCGTTGGTGGTATTTCTCCAGCGACTTGAGGTGTCTGCTGTACATGGTCCACGTCTCTGAGCCATACAGGAGGGCGGGTATTACTACAGCCCTGTAGACCATGAGCTTGGTGACAGATTTGAGGGCCTAGTCTTCGAACACTCGTTTCCTCAGACGGCCGAAGGCTGCACTGGAGGCGGTGTTGAATCTCCACATCAATGTCTGCCTTTGTTGATAAAAGGCTCCCGAGATATGGGAAATAGTCCAAGTTGTCCAGGGCCACGCCGTGAGTCTTGATGATTGGAGGGCAGTGCTGTGTGATGGGAACCTATGCAGGGAGACAGAGGGAAGTAGAATGGGGGCAGAAGCAAAAGATAGAAAGAAGAAAAGTAAAAATGGAGGGCAGAGAAACTCAAGGCAAAAAGCGGAACAAGGTGGATGAATTAACTGCGCAGATAGCAGTTAATGGATATGATGTAATTGGCATCACGGAGACATGGCTCCAGGGTGACCAAGGCTGGGAACTCAACATCCAGAGGTATTCAACATTTAGGAAGGATAGACAGAAAGGAAAAGGAGGCGGGGTGGCATTGCTGGTTAAAGAGGAAATTAATGCAATAGTAAGGAGGGACATTAGCCTGGATGATGTGGAATCTGTATGGGTGGAGCTACGGAATACCAAAGGGCAGAAAACGCGAGTGGGAGTTGTGTACAGACCACCAAATAGTAGTAGTGAGGTTGGGTACAACATCAAACAAGAAATTAGGGGTGCATACAATAAAGGTACAGCAGTTATCATGGGTGACTTTAATCTACATATTGATTGGGCTAACCAAACTGGTAGCAATGCGGTGGAGGAGGATTTCCTGGAGTGTATTAGGGATGGTTTTCTAGGCCAATATGTCGAGGAACCAACGAAGGAGCTGGCCATCCTAGACTGGGTGATGTGTAATGAGAAGGGACTAATTAACAATCTTGTTGTGCGAGGCCCCTTGGGGAAGAGTGACCATAACATGGTAGAATTCTTTATTAAGATGGAGAGTGACACAGTTAATTCAGAAACTAGGGTCCTGAACTTAAGGAAAGGTAACTTCGATGGTTTGAGGCGTGAATTGACTAGAATAGACTGGCAAATTATACTTAAAGGGTTGACGGTGGATAGGCAATGGAAAACATTTAAAGATCACATGGATGAACTTCAACAATTGTACATCCCTGTCTGGAGTAAAAATAAAACGGGGAAGATGGCTCAACTGTGGCTAACAAGGGAAATTAAGGATAGTGTTAAATCCAAGGAAGAGGCATATAAATTGGGCCGAAAAAGCAGCAAACCTGAGGACTGGAAGAAATTTAGAATTCAGCAGAGGAGGACAAAGGGTTTAATTAGGAGGGGGAAAATAGAGTATGAGAAGAAGCTTGCCGAGAACATAAAAACTGACTGCAAAAGCTTCTATAGATATGTGAAGAGAAAAAGTTTAGGGAAGATAAACGTAGGTCCCTTGCAGTCAGATTCAGGTGAATTTATAATGGGGAACAAAGAAATGGCAGACCAATTGAACAAATACTTTGGTTCTGTCTTCACGAAGGAAGCCACAAATAATCTTCTGGAAGTACTAGGGGTCCGAGGGTCCAGTGAGAAGGAGGAATTGAAGGATATCCTTATTAGGTGGGAAATTGTGTTAGGGAAATTGATGGGATTGAAGGCCGATAAATCCCCGGGGCCTGATAGTCTGCATCCCAGAGTACTTAAGGAAGTAGCCATAGAAATAATGGATGTATTGGTGATCATTTTCAACAGTCTATCGACTCTGGACTGGAGGGTAGCTAATGTAACACCACTTTTCAAAAAGGGAAGGAGAGAGAAAGCGGGTAATTATAGACCGGTTAGCCTGACATCAGTAGTGCGGAAAATGTTGGAATCAATTATTAAGGATGAAATAGCAACGCATTTGTAAAGCAATGACAGGATCGGTCCAAGTCAGCATGGATTTATGAAGGGGAAATTATGCTTGACAAATCTTCTGGAATTTTTTGAGGATGTAACTAGTAAAGTGGACAAGGGAGAACCAGTGGATGTGGTGTATTTGGACTTTCAAAAGGCTTTTGACAAAGTCCCACACAAGAGATTGGTGTGTAAAATTAAAGCACATGGTATTGGAGGTAATACACTGATGTGGATAGAGAACTGGTTATCAGACAGGAAGCAGAGAGTCGGGATAAATGGGTCCTTTTCAGAATGGCAGGCAGTGACTAGTGGAGTGCCGCAGGGCTCAGTGCTGGGACCCCAGCTCTTTACAATATACATCAATGATTTAGATGAAGGAATTGAGTGTAATATCTCTAAGTTTGCAGATGACACTAAACTGGGTGGCGGTGTGAGCTGTGAGTGGGACGCTAAGAGGCTGCAGGGTGGCTTGGACAGGTTAGGTGAGTGGGCAAATGCATGGCAGGTACAGTATAATGTGGATAAATGTGAGGTTATCCACTTTGCGGGCAAAAACGCGAAGACAGAATATTATCTGAATGGCGGAAGATTAGGAAAAGGGGAGGTGCAACGAGACCTGGGTGTCATGGTTCATCAGTCATTGAAAGTTGGCATGCAGGTACAGCAGGCGGTGAAGAAGGCAAATGGTATGTTGGCCTTCATAGCTAGGGGATTTGAGTATAGGAGCAGGGAGGTCTTACTGCAGTTGTACAGGGCCTTGGTGAGGCCTCACCTGGAATATTGTGTTCAGTTTTGGTCTCCTAATCTGAGGAAAGACGTTCTTGCTATTGAGGGAGTGCAGCGAAGGTTCACCAGACTGATTCCCAGGATGGCAGGACTGACATATGAGGAGAGACTGGATCAACTGGGCCTTTATACACTGGAGTTTAGAAGGATGAGAGGGGATCTCATAGAAACATATAAGATTCTGACGGGACGGGACAGGTTAGATGCGGGTAGAATGTTCCCGATGTTGGGGAAGTCCAGAACCAGGGGACACAGTCTTAAGATAAGGGGTAGGCCATTTAGGACTGAGATGAGGAGAAACTTCTTCACTCAGAGAGTTGTTAACCTGTGGAATTCCCTGCCGCAGAGAGTTGTTGATGCCAGTTCATTGGATATATTCAAGAGGGAGTTAGATATGGCCCTTACGGCTAAAGGGATCAAGGGGTATGGAGAGAAAGCAGGCAAGGGGTACTGAGGTGAATGATCAGCCATAATCTTATTGAATGATGGTGCAGGCTCGAAGGGCCGAATGGCCTACTCCTGCACCTATTTTCTATGTTTCTATGTTTTGCATCTCACTCAGTTACACCTCACTGCCTCCCTCTGCTGGTGTCATTTTTGTGGTCTCAGCCTTTGCTAACTTTCCAAAATAGGGCAGAGCTGTGTGTGTGCTGTGTGCCTACCCGTCACTGGGATCTGGGTTCATTCAGGATCAACGTTAGCGTCCTCGACCAGGCCAACATCCCCAGCATCGAAGCACTGGCCACACTCGACCAGCTCCGCTGGGCGGGCCACATTGTCCGCATGCCCCGACACGAGACTCCCAAAGCAAGAGCTCTACTCGGAACTCCTTCACAGCAAAGGAAACGTTTCAAGGACACCCTCAAAGCCTCCCTGATAAAGTACAATATCCCCACCGACACCTGGGAGTCCCTGGCCAAAGACTGCCCTAAGTGGAGGAAGAGCATCCGGGAGGGCGCTGAGCACCTCGAGTCTTGTCGCCGAGAGCGTGCAGAGAACAAGCGCAGGCAGCGGAAGGAGCGTGCGGCAAACCAGTCCCACCCACCCCCTTCCCTCAACCACTGTCTGTCCCACTGCTGTGACAGAGACTGTAATTCCCTTATTGGACCGTTCAGTCACCTGAGAACTCACTTTTAGAGTGGAAGCAAGTCTTCCTCGATTCCGAGGGACTGCCTCTGATGACGATCATTCAGGAGCAAGGAGACTTTAATCTCAGCAGGAGGGCCTGGATCTGAACCCAGGTTAAATAGAATAATTGTGCATGACGTGGTATAGTACGGGAACCAGGGGTCACAGTTTCAGGATAAGGGGTCGGCCATTTAGGACGGAGATGAGGACGAATTTCTTCACTCAGAGGGTGGTGAATCTTTGGAATTCTCTGCCCCAGAGGGCTGTGGAGGCTCAATCGTTGAGTATATTCAAGACTATATCTGTTATGTCTTGAATAAAGAGTCAGACTGGATACTGCAAGCTCAAAGTTAGGTGTGACCGTAGTCCTTCATTACAGATCTCAGAGTCTCTCTCCAGCCTGTGAGGCCTCCTTATATACAGGTGCTCCCAAGGGATTGTGGGATCCCTTGGGACTCCAGGGGATGAGCCCTCTGGTGGTTAGACATGGTATTTACAGGTTTACATACATAACAAGATTTCGATATGATTTTTGGACTCGAGGGGTATCGAGGGATATGGGGAGAGTGCGGGAAGGAAGAGTTGAGGTCGAAGATCAGCCACGATCTTATTGAATGGCGGAGCAGGCTTGAGGGGCCGAATGTCCGACTCCTGCTCCTATTTCTTGTGTTCTTGTGGGTACCAAGCAGATTAGAGCAAGGAAAACTAAAGGGGTGGGAAGCGGTTGGAAGCTCTGTCAAAGAGGAGGCAGTTGAAGGGGGGCCCTCGGGTGCAAGAGGTGACAGGGCAGAATGCTGAGGGAGGGAGAAAGGTGAAGGATTGGCTGATGAGGGTCAGGGAATGAGGAACTGAGTGTCCTGGGCAGTACAATAATCAGTTATTATCCGGATGAGCCTGAGCACATGATCTGCTATGATCCAGTTCGCTTCATTCCCAACTATTTGCAGCACAGAAACAAGTTGATGCCGGTATTTCTGATCCACACGGGCCTCTTCATCCCACCCCCATCACTAGGCACTCCTTCAGGAGCTTCCTGCCTCAACATGCCATTAAATTCCTTTCTCCCTCAAGCCTTTGTATAGCTGCCAGTTAAATCAGCAAATGTATTTGTCTCAACCACTCCGTGTTTGAACATTCCATCTTATCACCACTTTCTTCGTCAAGAAACTGTTCATCAGGTTTTGTTATCATTCTGTAACCTTATAAGGACATAAGAAACAGGAGCAGGAGTAGGCCATACGGCCCCTCGAGCCTGCTCCGCCATTCAATAAGATCATGGCTGATCTGATCATGGGACTCAGCTCCACTTCCCCGCCCGCTCCCCGTAACCCCTTATCCCCTTATCTCTCTATTTCTGTCTTAAATTTATTTAATGTCTCTGAGGCAGCGAATTTCACAGATTTACAACCCACTGAGAGAAGAAACTTCTTCCCCATCTCAGTTCTAAATGGACCCTTATTCTAAGATCATGCCCTCTAGTTCTAGTCTCCCCCATCAGTGGAAACATCCTCTCTGCATCCACCTTGTCAAGCCCCCTCGTAATCTTATACGTTTCGATAAGATCCCCTCTCATTCTTCTGAATTCCAATGAGTAGAGGCCCAACCTGCTCAACCTTCCCTCATAAGTCAACCCCCTCATCCCCAGGATCAACCGAGTGAACCTTCTCTGAACTGCCTCCACAGCAAGTATATCCTTTCGTAAATATGGAAACCAAAACTGCACGCAGTATTCCAGGTGTGGCCTCACCAATACCCTGTACAACTGTAGCAAGACTTCCCTGCTTTTATACTCCATCCCCTTTGCAATAAAGGCCAAGGTACCATTGGCCTTCCTGATCACTTGCTGTACCTGCAGACTATCCTTTTGTGTTTCATGCACAAGTACCCCCAGGTCCCGCTGTACTGCGGCACTTTTCAATCTTTCGCCAGTTAAATAATAACTTGCTCTTTGAGTTTTTCTACCAAAGTGCATGACCTCACACTTTCCAACATTATACTCCATCTGCCAAATTCTTGCCCACTCACTTCGCCTGTCTATGTCCTCCTCACACATTACCCTTCCTCCCATCTTTGTATCGTCAGCAAACTTGGCTACGTTACACTCAGTCCCCTCTTCCAAGTCGTTAATATAAATTGTAAATAGTTGGGGTCCCAGCACTGATCCCTGCGGCACCCCACTCGTTGCTGATTGCCAACCCGAGAATGAACCATTTATCCCGACTCTCTGTTTTCTGTTTGTCAGCCAATCTGCTATCCGTGCTTGCTGTAACTTACTGTGAGCAAGGTTTAATTAGATTTGATCTTTATGCAAAGTGGTTACACGTGACTGATCCTTCTCATGCTAGTGCCTGCTCACAAAAATTTGTGCTGATGTTTGTACCTCCAACATCGCCTCCAACACCAGCCTGTCTCCTTATTCGCCGAGCTCCTTGCTGAGCCCTCACCAGCCACCTTGCTCCCTCCCTCAGCACCCTGCCTTGTCACCTCTTGCACTCAAAGACCACCTCAACACCCTCCTCTTGGACTGAGCTTTTATCCGCTCATGAACCCCCCTTTTTTCCTCTCCCCTGCTTGGGGTCTGCTTGCTTTGTTACCCCTGTAAAGTCCTCGACAATGTCCCTTTTGTTATCTTTCCATGCTTGTATTGTTATGATGTTCTGTAACACTGAATGTACCCTTACACTGTACACACCTTACCTGTACACCAGAGGGTGCTGCTGCTGGAGGCCGAAGGGTTACCCGCACACTGCAGGTAACCCAGTATAAAAGGGAACTCGCCTCTTGGTGTCCTCACGCGAAGAGCTGCAATAAAGGACTACAGTCTTCACAGTTTGAGTACCATACCCCTGCCTGGTGGAGTCATTAACAAGGTGCCTACACACACAATACCTTTTGTCTGAAATGAGTGCAATAATAGATGTCACTCGTTGTTGAAGCTGGTATTTAATCAACTCTCGGGCAAGCCCGCTCACCGGTTTGAGAACTGGTTTGTTGCAAAGATTTCTTCATTTCAGTTTTTAACCATTTTGACCGATTAATGCGCGGATTTTCAAATGACTTTGACCGATTTTCCACTTGAAATTTGTCAGCCTTTCCCGACATCGCGACGGTAAATTCTCTACATTTTATGCTGCTCCCCACAGGTTTCTGCTGACGCCTGCACCTCTTAACAGCTGATGTATCTCCAGGTCAGGCTGGTGTGTGACTTGGAGGTGGTGGTGTTCCCCTGTGCCTGCTGCCCTTGTCCGTCTTGGTGGTAGAGGTCGCGGGTTCGGGCACAGAATATCTCACACCGGGTGCACATGTGCGCATGGGAGCATACGCACCTATTATGCTTGGAGGCTACTTGTACGTTCAATAGGGAAAATCACCCCCTATGGTTGTAGAGGCAGTCACACCATTTCATTGTATGTGCCTTTGTCCTGTTTGGAGCCCATTCTGAGAGGAGACTGCAGTTACTCTGTGAGAAATAGCTGAAAATATCAAACAGGGCATGGCACCAGATTTAGTTGACCAAAGCAAGTGTCCTTTCACCTCCAACATTGCATCTAGTTCCCTCCTCTCTTTGAGATTCAGCTCGGTTAAGCGCTGTTCAAGTAGTGTGTACATGAAGTCCAGACTGAGTAATTTAAGATCAGTAAGATCATGGCTGATCTTCTACCTCAACTCTATTTTCCCGCCCGATCCTCATAACCCCTCGATTCCCCAAGAGTCTGAAAATTCATCTTGAATATATTCAGCGAGACAGCCTCTGCTGAGGTGGAGAATTCCAAAGATTCACAACCCTCTGAGTCAAGAAATTGCTCCTCATCTCAGCCCCAAATGGTTGACCCCTTGTCGCCCCTGACTGTGACCCCTGGTTCTGACACTCCATTCCTCTCAGCATCTACCCTGTCAAGCCCTCTAAGAATGTTATACATTTCAATGAGATCACCTCTCATTCTTCTAAACTCCAGAGAATATCGGCCCATCCTACTCAAACTCTCCGAGGACAAACCTCCCATCTCAGAAATCAATGCAATCACATTTACTTGATGGCCACTGCCAGAATCAGGCCAACATCCCCAGCATCGAAGCACTGACCACACTCGAACAGCTTCATTGGGTGGGCCACATTGTCCACATGCCAGACACAAGACGTGTTACTTACGAGTGACTCCACGAGGCAATGTGTTGTACTCAAACTGTAGTGACCTTGGTCCTTTCTTCGTAACTCCAGAGTGAGGCACAAGCAGGGTGGGCAGCCTTTTATACTGGGCCCTGCACACCTATGCAGCTGACCCTCAGGTCTCCCACCGCAGTGCCCTCTGGTGGAAACCACGGTCTCCACCTGTTGCACCCCCTAGTGGTGCCAGCACAGTATATACACAGTGTAATCCTTATTGATAGTACATCAGGTAACAAGTCTCCATCTTATGCAACTACACAGTGACTACACAGAGAGCATATCTATAGTCTTCTTATATAACAAGGCTCCCAAAGCAAGCGCTCGACTCAGAACTCCTACACAGCAAGCGAGCTCCAGGTGGGCAGAGGAAACATTTCAAGGACACCCTCAACGCCTCCCTGATAAAGTGCAACATCCCCACCGGCACCTGGGAGTCCCTGGCCAAAGACCAGTCCGCCCTAAGTAGAGAAAGAGCATCCGGGAGGGCGCTGAGCACCTCGAGTCTCGTCGCCGAGAGCGTGCAGAAAGCAAGCGCAGGCAGCGGAAGGAGCGTGCGGCAAACCAGTCCCACCCATCCTTTCCTCCAACCACTGTCTGTCCCACCTGTTATATAAGCAGACCATAGATATACTCTCTGTGTATTCCCTGTATAGTTGCATAAGATGGAGACTTGTTACCTGATGTACTATCCCTACAGGTTTACACTGTGTATATACTATGCTGGCACCACTAGAGGGTGCAACTGGTGGAGACCGGGGTTTCCTGCCCCTGTGGCAGAGGCTGTCCACCAGAGGGCACTGTGGTGGGAGACCTGAAGATCACCTGTATAGGTGTGCAGGGCCCAGTATAAAAGGCTACTCACCCTGCTTGTGCCTCACTCTGGAGTTACGAATAAAGGACCAAGGTCACTACAGTTTGAGTACAACACATTGCCTCGTGGAGTCATTCATAAGTGAATTACAGACATAACACCACCTGTGACAGAGACTGTAATCCCAGAATTGGACTGTACAGTCACCTGAGAACTTACTTTTGGAGTGGAAGCAAGTCTTCCTCGATTTTGAGGGACGGCCTACGAATGAATGAATTGACTCCTCCCTTGTCTCCTGCTGCTACTCCCAGTGCAGCGAACTAAACAGTTTTAGGCATGCCTAAAACTCCGCCCTTTTGTTATTCAATATATAAGTCAATTAGCTGCACCTCCAGGTATTCACTGTGTAAAGATCTTGCGATAGTCTAGATTGGAACAGATTTCTAGCAGTGAAAATGGCCAGCTACAAAGTCACTTTCAGGACTGGGAATTTCGAGTGTGCCGGAACAGACAATAACGTGTACTGTACGCTGATCGGAGAGCGAGGAGAGAGCAGGAAAACCAGTGTGGACAATTGGCTATACAAGGACCTGGAACGTGGAGATGTAAGTATATCTACAGAACGTCACAGCACAGAGAAAGCAGTCATTTGGCCTTGAGGCAGAGCGCTGGCATTCTCTTCTCTGTATAAAAGTTCAAAGGAAAAAGCAAGCCATGTTCTATCATTGTAAGTTCTTGCTGTTGGACTATCCGACTATAGGCGGCATCACGACCAAGTCTTGCGCTGTTCTTGCATGGCCGTCTCTAAATTGTCAGACTGCTTGTCCGACACCCAGTTCTGGATGGAGCAGAACTTTTCTTCAGTTGAATATTGGGAAGATCGAAGCCATTGTTTTCGGTCCCCCACCACAAACTCCGTTCCCCAGCCACCAACTCCATCCCTCGCCCTAACTCCTGTCTGAGGCTGAACCAGACAGTTCGCAAGCTTGGTGTTATATTTGATCCTGGAATGAGCTTCCGGCCACATATCCGCAGCATAACCAAGACCGCCTATTTCCACCTCCCATAACATCGCCCGTCTCCGCCCTTGCCTTAGCTCATCCGCTGCTGAAGCCCTCATCTGTGTCTTTGTTACCTCTAGACTTGACTATTCCAACGTACTCCTGGCCGGCCTCCCACATTCTACCCGACGTAAACTAGAGGTGATCCAAAACTCGGCTGCCCCGTGTCCTAACTCGCACCGAGTCCCGCTCACCCATCACCCCCTGTGCTCGCTGCCCCAGTGTCCTAACTCTCACCGAGTCCCGCTCACCCATCACCCTCTGTGCTCGCTGCCCCCGTGTCCTAACTCGCACCGAGTCCCGCTCACCCATCACCCTCTGTGCTCGCTGCCCCCGTGTCCTAACTCGCACCGAGTCCCGCTCACCCATCACCCCCTGTGCTCGCTGCCCCCGTGTCCTAACTTGCACCGAGTCCCGCTCGCCCATTACCCCCTGTGCTCGCTGCCCCCGTGTCCTAACTCGCACCGAGTCCCGCTCGCCCATCTCCCCCTGTGCTCGCTGCCCCAGTGTCCTAACTCGCACCGAGTCCCGCTCACCCATCACCCCCTGTTCTCACTGCCCCCGTGTCCTAACTCGCACCGAGCCCCGCTCGCCCATCTCCCCCTGTGCTCGCTGCCCCAGTGTCCTAACTCGCACCGAGTCCCGCTCACCCATCACCCCCTGTTCTCGCTGCCCCGTGTCCTAACTCGCACCGAGTCCCACTCACCCATCACCCCCTGTGCTCGCTGCCACCGTGTCCTAACTCGCACCGAACGGCAGGGGTTGGGTGGGGGGCCATTTGGCCCGAGATAGCACGTGGGTTGGGGGGGGGGCGGTGGGATAGGAACGGCATGGGGTGAGGAGGGGATGCTTTGGCCCGGGATAGCACGTGGAGTGGGGAGTGGCATTCTGCCCAGGATAGCACCGGCTCCAAAATGAAAGTTTATTCTGGCGAAACTTGGAACAAAAATCGACAATGTGGAAGATTGGCTCCCCCCCTCCCCCCCGCAAGGACAACACCTGATGTCAAGGAACTCTGCCCAGACCAGGGGTTCAAACCTGCAGCTTCTGGTGTTCAGTGCGACTGGGCAGCACACTGCGTCAGCCTACTTTTGCTTTACGTGTTGTATTCTAACTCCCTCCCCCCCTTCCCCCCTTCTCCCCCCTTCCCCCCTTCTCCCCTGCCTCCCTCCCTTCTCCCCCCTTTCCCCCTCCCCCCTTCTCCCCTGCCTCCCTCCCTTCTCCCCCCTTCCCTCCTCCCTCCCTTCTCCCCCTTCTCTCCCCCCTTCCCCCCTTCTCCCCCCGCCTCCCTCCTTTCTCCCCCTTCTCTCCCCCCCTTCCCTTCTCCCCCCGCCTCCCTCCCTTCTCCCCCTTCTCTCCCCCTTCCCCCCTTCTCCCCCCGCCTCCCTCCCTTCTCCCCCCTTCCCCCCTTCTCTCCCCTTCCCCCTTCTCCCCCCTTCCCCCCTTCTCCCCCTTCCTCCTTCTCCCCCCTTCCTCCCTGCCCCCCTTTCTCCCTTCCCCCCTTCCCCCCTTCCCCCTTCTCCCCCCTTCTCCCCCCCTTCCCCCTTCTCCCCCTTCTCCCCCTTCCTCCTTCTCCCCCCTTCCCCCCTTCCCCCCTTCCCCCTTCTCCCCCCTTCCCCCCTTCTCCCCCCTTCTCCCTCCCTTCCTCCTTTCCCCTCCCTCCTTTCCCCTCCGCCCTTCCCCCTTCCCCTCACTCCGCCCCCCTCCCCCGCTCCCTCCCTGGTCTAACTTCATTTCCAGGTGGACGTGTACGAAGTCATCAGCGACCAGGACCTGGGGACCATTTGGTTTGTGCAGCTGGAGGTGTCTCCGTTCCTGCTGCCAGATTACTGGTTCCTGCCCAAGGATTCCTGGTTCTGCTGCTCCGTGACAGTGGAGACCACCGCGGGAAACGTCTTCCGCTTTCCCTGCTACAGGTGGCTGGCAAACTGCACCGTACACCTGCGGGAAGGAGCAGGTGAGCTGTTACAAAGCCCAGCATCTTTGGGGGGGGGTGGGGTCTCTCTTCCTTCCCGCCCCCGGCCTGGGGACGTCCGAGAACGTTTCAAGCCAGTGGGCTTGAAGTGTGGTCACTGTTGTAATGTAGGAATCGCGGGAGACCGTTGTGCGCACAGCAAGCTCCCACGAACAGCAATGAGATCATGGCCAGGCCAGCTGTATTGTTAGTGATGTTGGTTGAGGGATAAAGGTTGGCTAAGACACCGGGTGCAGCTCTTCCCCTGAAATCACAACTGCGACACCCCTTATACTGAAACATTTTGGAAACATAGAAACATAGAAAATAGGTGCAGGAGTAGGCCATTCGGCCCTTCGAGCCTGCACCGCCATTCAATAAGATCAAGGCTGATCATTCCCTCAGTACCCCTTTCCTGCTTTCTCTCCATACCCCTTGAGCCCCTTAGCCATAAGGGCCGCATCTAACTCCCTCTATCTACACTCCACCCCAACCGGAGCCACGTGATCTCCTGGGAGAGGCAAAAAAAAATAAAAACCCAGGCCAATTTGGGGGAAACAAATCTGGGAAAATTCCTCTCCGACTCATCCAGGCGATCGAATCTCGTCCAGGAGATCACCCTGGCCGTAATCGATATCCCTGCAGTACGTGACCGTACATTTAGAACACACCACGGGGCATTATCCCAACACCAGCCAAGGTTATGGGTTAATTCCTGTGCCTGTATCATATTCAGAATAAGGAATGGGCCTTGGATGACGATATTCAGTTCAATCCATCACCTTAGACAATGGAACAGGCATGTCAGTTCGTTTGACTGGCTCAGGTCCATGTTTTGACTGTCTCATATAATTGTAGGTCGTAAATAACCCGTGATTAGATTACTTCCAGGTATCTAATATTATATAGATAAATCATTTGTACCCCTTCATTAGATTTCAGTGTGTAACTCACTACTGAGAATTCATTATTCTATATATATGAACATACTAAACCTCTGGATTCAATTCCAACCTGAAACTCACTCCTAGGTATCCATTATTCTATAAATATAAACTAACATCGTCATCATCATTATCATCATCATAGGCAGTCCCTCGGAATCAAGAAAGACTTGCTTCCACTCTAAAAGTGAGTTCATTACAGAAATTACAGTCTGTGTCACGGGTGGGACAGACAGTGGTTGAGGGAAGGGGAGGGTGGGACTGGTTTGCCGCACGCTCCTTCCGCTGCCTGCGCTTGCTTTCTGCACGCTCTCGGCGACGAGACTCGAGGTGCTCAGCGCCCTCCCGGATGCACTTACTCCACTTAGGGCAGACTGGTCTTCGGCCCAGGGGACTCCCAGGTGTCGGTGGGGATGTTGCATTTTATCAAGGGAGAGTGTCCTTGAAACGATTCCTCTGCCCACCTTTGGCTCGCTTGCCGTGAAGGAGTTCCGAGTAGAGCGCTTGCTTTGGGAGTCTTGTGTCGGGCGTGCGAACAATGTGGCCCACCCAGCGGAGCTGGTCGAGTGTGGTCAGTGCTTCGATGCTGGGGATGTTGGCCTGGACGGGGACGCTGACGTTGGTGCGTCTGTCCTCCCAGGGGATTTGCAGGATCTTGCGGCGATATCGTTGGCGGTATTTCTCCAGCGATTTGAGGTGTCTAAAGTCTTATATAAACTTACATTGCAACAGTGACTACACTTCATTGGCAGTAAAGCGCTTTGAGATGTCCTGACGTCGTGAACGGCACTATAGAAATGCAAGTCTATCTTTTTTTCCGTCACCCTCAGTTAGATTCCAACCTGTTACTCAGCCTTGGATAGCTCATTCTGTATTTAACATCTGAATGTCCTTTGCAGCTAAGAGAGCCCCTGATGACAAGTGGATCAAATTACAGTCCCATCGCCAGCAAGAACTGGAGGAGAACCAGAGGCTCTACAGGTAATCCCTCCGATATCTTCACTTTATTTACAGAGAGACACCGCCTGTCATCATCATAGGCAGTCCCTCGAATCGAGGATGACTTGCTTCCACATCAAAAAAGTTCACAGGTGTTTCAATGAAGGATTTGATATTCCGGATCCCGAACTACATCCCGAAGGGTGGACGATGCCTGTGGGTGGATTGTTTTAACGTGGGGTGGCCGTTGCACACCAGCCACCACACGGGGCTTGACAGAGCGAGGCCTTGGTCCAGTGGCAAGGGTAACACCAGGACGACTGGAGACCTGCTCTGCTGCACGGAGCTAGTGCGCGCACATATCGCACAGTGTGGGCTAGGCCCTGTGCTGCCCCTGGGCCCTCGCCTCTTCTGGGCTCCAAACTCACGCCTCTTCTGGGCCCCGATCACCTCCCTCTGCAATCACTCGCCGCTCCTTCGCCGCTCCTGCTGTACCTGCCCACGCTCCAATCACCGACCTGGATCTTGGTGAAGACGCTCAAATTAGGAGTGTGATGCATCGCTTGAATGGGCACAGCTGGATCAACACTCAAGAGGCTTGGTACCATCTAGGTACCACTGGACACAATGCCCGCCCCCCCCCCTCCATCACTGGCGCAGCCTGTCAACGGGACTGCTGGTTGGTTTTCTGGCCAAGTGGCCAAATGATAAAGTTCTGGCATGTCATTGGCCAAGGGAACTGTTGTTTAAGCAGGCAACAGCCGCCTAGAAATGGGGGAATCACCACACGCAATCACATTTAGTCGCCCAACTGGTGCATTGCCAAGATCTCCCATCTGTGCAATACCACCCCTCCCACATTCTCCCTTTCTACAAGGACGTCGAATACCGAATGTATTTCAATTTAATGTTAAATCCTCAGATGCAAAGGAAGAAAGATCTTGCATTTATATGGCGCCTTTGACAACCTCAGGGCGTCCCAAAGCGCTTTACAGCCAATCGAGTACTTTTGAAGTGTAGTCACTGTTGTCTTCTTCTGAGGTAGTCCCCCCGGGGTTGAGGATGACTTGCTTCCATCCTAACACCAGTTCTCAGGTGACTGATGAGACCGATGCGGGACATACAGTCTCTGTCACAGGCGGTGTCTGGGGCAGACGGTGGTTGGAGGGACAGGGCGGGTGGGGGGGGGGGGCCTGGGTTTGCCGCACGTTCCTTCCGCTGTTTGCGCTTGGCTTCCGCGTGCTCCCGGTGAAGAGGGTCGAGGTGTTTTGCGCCTTCCCGGATGCTATCTCCTCCACTTTGAGCGGTCTTGGGCCAGGGATTCCCAAGAGGCGGTGGGGAAACATAGAAACATAGAAAATAGGTGCAAGAGTAGGCCATTCGGCCCTTCTAGCCTGCACCGCCATTCAATGAGTTCATGGCTGAACATTCAACTTCAGTACCCCATTCCTGCTTTCTCGCCATACCCCTTGATCCCCCTAGTAGTAAGGACCTCATCTAACTCCTTTTTGAATATCTTTAGTGGATTGGCCTCAACAACTTTCTGTGGTAGAGAATTCCACAGGTTCACCACTCTCTGGGTGAAGAAGTTGGGATGTTGCATTTTTTTCAAGGAGGCTTTGAGGGTGTCCTTGAGGCGTTTTCTCTGCCCTCCTGGGGTTCACTTGCCGTGACGGAGCTCGGAGTGGAGCGCTTGTTTCGGGAGTCTAGTATCGGGCATGTGGCCCCTCCACCAGAGTTGATTGAGCGTGGTCAATGCTGGGGAAGTTGGCATGAGAGAGAACACTGACGTTGGTGCGCCTATCCTGCCAATGGATTTGCAGGATCTTGCGGAGGCAGCATTGGCGGTACTTCTCCAGTGCTTTGAGGTGCCTGCTGTACATCAGCGTCCTCGTCCAGGCCAACATCCCCAGCATTGAAGCACTGACCACGCTCGATCAGCTCCGCTGGGCAGGCCACATAGTCCGCATGCCAGACACGAGACTCCCAAAGCAAGCGCTCTACTCGGAACTCCTTCACGGCAAACGAGCCAAAGGTGGGCAGCGGAAACGTTACAAGGGACACCCTCAAAGCCTCCCTGATAAAGTGCGACATCCCCACCGACACCTGGGAATCCCCTGGGCCCAAGACCAGTCTGCCCTAAGTGGAGGAAGTGCATCCGGGAGGTCGCTGAGCACCTCGAGTCTCGTCGCCGAGAGCGTGCAGAAACCAAGCGCAGGCAGCGGAAGGAGCGCGCGGCAAACCAATCCCACCCACCCCCTTCCCTCAACGACTATCTGTCCCACCTGTGACAGAGTCTGTGGCTCTCGTATTGGACTGTTCAGCCACCAAAGAACTCACGTCAGGAGTGGAAGCAAGTCTCCCTCGATTCCAAGGGGCTGCTTATGATGATGATGATGATGATGACATAGTAGTCACTGTTGTATTGTGGAAACCAAATCCTGATCCATCTTAAAGGTCTGATTTTTACACAGACTTGCCTCTGCCCTCATGATTTCCCTTTGTGTTCCAGGTGGAAGGTTTGGAAACCCAACGTGCCAAGATGCATTGATGCTGACTCGGTGGATGACCTGCCCATCAGTTTGAGGTTCAGTTGCGAGAAGGATCGAGATCTCAAATACAACTTGGTCTCGGCGTAGGTATCTCATTGATAGCCGCGAGGCACCATAGAAACCGGGTAATGACGGGCCTACTGTGCAAAGCCTAGCACTGGAACCACTGTTCATTGCGATGTGGGCTGGCCCTCTCTGACCTTCTCTCTCGACACCGGCAAGAGGTATGTTACTGGTGCCTGAGCTCTCAGTCAGTCAGGGCCTGGTACTGGTACCCAAGTGCCCCCCCCTCCCCCCATACTCATTGTATGCAATATTCCAGATCAGATCCAAAGGAGAACAGAAAAGAACATAAGAAATAGGAGCAGGTGTAGGCCATAAGGCCCCTCGAGCCTGCTCCGCCATTCAATAAGATCATGGCTGATCCGATCATGAACTCAGGTCCACTTTCCTGCCCGCTCCCCATAACCCCTTATCCCATTATCGTTTAAGAAACTGTCTATCTCTGTCTAAAATTTATTTAATGTCCCAGCTTCCACAGCTCTCTGAGGCAGCGAATTCCACAGATTTACAACCCTCTGAGAGAAGAAATTTCTCCTCATCTCAGTTCTAAATGGGCCCTTATTCTAAGATCATGCCCCCTAGTTCTTGTCTCCCCCACCAGTGGAAACATCCTCTCTGCATCCACCTTGTCAAACCTCCTCATAATCTTATACGTTTCGATAAGATCACCTCTCATTCTTCTGAATTCCAATGAGTAGAGGCCCAACCTCCTCAACCTTTCCTCATAAGTCAACCCCCTCATCCCCGGGATCAGCCAGTGAACCTTCTCTGAACAGTCTCCAAAGCAAGTATATGCTTTCATAAATATGGAAACCAAAACAGCACGCAGTATTCCAGGTGTGGCCTCACCAATACCTTATATAGCTGTAACAAGACTTCCCTGCTTTTATACTCCATCCCCTTTGCAATAAAGGCCAATATACCATTAGCCTTCCTGATCACTTGCTGTACCTGCATACTCACCTTTTGTGTTTCATGCACAAGTACCCCCAGGTCCCGCTGTACTGCAGCACTTTGCAATCTTTCTCCATTTAAATAATAACTTGCTCTGAGTTTTTCTGCCAAAGTGCCTGATCTCACACTTTTCAACATTATACTCCATCTGCCAAATTTTTTGCCCACTCACTTAGCCTGTCTATGTCTTTTTGCAGATTTTTTATGTCCTCCCCACACATTGCTTTTCCTCTCATCTTTATATCATCAGCAAACTTAACTACGTTATACTCAGTCCCTTGTTCCAAGTCGTTAATATAGATTATAAATAGTTGGGGTCCCAGCACTGATCCCTGCGGCACCCCACTAGTTACTGGTTGCCAACCAGAGAATGAACCATTTATCCCATCTCACTCTGTTTTTTGTTAGTTAGCCAATCCTCTATCCATGCTAATATATTACCCCCAACCCCGTGAACTTTTATCTTGTGCAGTAACCTTTTACGTGGCACCTTGTCAAATGCCTTCTGGAAGTCCAAATACACCACATCCACTGGTTCCCCTTTATCCACCCTATTCGTTACATCCTCAAAGAATTCCAGCAAATTTGTCAAACATGATTTCCTCTTCATAAATCCATGCTGACTCTGCCTGACCGAATTTTGCTTTTCCAAATGTCCTGCTACTGCTTCTTTAATAATGGACTCCAACATTTTCCCAACCACAGATGTTAGGCTAACTGGTCTATGGCATGCAATATTCCAGATCAGATCCAAGGGAGAAATTCCTATCAGAACAGATAGTTTATCAAAGAAACTTACAGCACAGAAGGAGGCCATTCGGTCCCTTGTGTCTGTGCTGGCTCTTTGACAGAGCAGTGGTGCTCAGTCCCACACCCTCCCGTTTTTTTATCCGTAACCCTGTAAGTTCCTCAGCCTCAAACACCTGTCCCACACCCTTTTACAATCAGCTCCCGATACCAGTTCAGGTCGAGCGTCCCAGATCTCGACATCTCTGAGTGTAAACAGTTCTCCTCGTCTGCCCTCTAAATCTTTTGCCAATGACTTTAAATCTGTGACCTCTGATTATTGACCCGTTCGCCAGAGGGAGTGGTTCTTCTCTCTCTGCTGTATGATAAACCTCTCCTCATAACATGGAGCACAATCCCTGCTTCTCCCGTCTCTCTGCATAACTAACTCTTATTGAAACGCATAAGGTAATGAGGAGGCTCGACAAAGTGGATGCAGAGAGGATATTTCCACTCATAGGGGAAACTAAAACTAGGGGGCATAATCTTAGAATAAGGGGCCGCCCATTTAAAACTGAGATGAGGAGAAATTTCTTCTCTCTGAGGGTTGAAAAATGGAATTCGCTGCTTCAGAGAGCTGTGGAGGCTGGGTCATTGAATATCTTCAAGGCGGAGATAGACAGATTTTTGAGCGATAAGGGAATAAAGGGTTATGGGGAGCGGGCGGGGAAGTGGAGCTGAGTCCATGATCAGATAAGTCATGATTTTATTGAATGGCAGAGCAGGCTCGAGGGGCTGAATGGCCCACTCCTGCTCCTATTCTTATGTTCTAACGTCCCTCATCCCTGGTAACATCCTGGTACACCTCCTCTGTAACCTTTCGAAAGCCTTGACATCTATCCCATCATCGGCAGTCCCTCGGAGTCGAGAAAGACTTGCTTCCACTTCTAAAGTGAGTTCTTTGGTGGCTGAACAGTCCAATTCGAAAGCCACAGACTCTGTCACAGGTGGGACAGGTAGCCGTTGAGCGAAGGGGAGGGTGGGACAGGTTTGCCGCACGCTCCTTCCGCTGCCTGCGCTTGATTTCTGCATGCTCTCGGCGTTGAGACTCGAGGTGCTCAGCGCCCTCCCGGATGCACTTCCTCCACTTAGGGCGGTCTTGGGCCAGTGACTCCCAGGTGTCGGTGGGGATGTTGCACTTTATCAGGGAGGCTTTGAGGGTGTCCTTGTAACGTTTCCGCTGCCCACCTTTGGCTCGTTTGCCGTGAAGGAGCTCCGAGTAGAGCGCTTGCTTTGGCAGTCTCGTGTCTGGCATGAGGACTATGTGGCCTGCCCAGCGGAGCTGATCGAGTGTGGCCAGTGCTTCAATGCTGGGGATGTTGGCGTGAATGAGGACGCTGATGTTGGTGCGCCTGTCCTCCCAGGGGATTTGTAGGATCTTGCGGTGCCATCGTTGGTGATATTTCTCCAGCAACCTGAAGTGTATACATGTGGCAACAGCACCAAGTGCCAAACTGGAAGCCAGCATTAATAGTCAGAGGAATCACTCAGCCTCCAGACCATGACAAAGGCCTCAGCCTAGGTACAACCACCGTTCTACAGCTTTGTGTGTTTATTTCTTTAGATTTGGAGACCTGCACCTGAAGAAGTTTATGCACATGTTCGGAAAATCCTGGAGCACCCCAGAGGACTTTGATAAGATCTTTCGGAAAGTCGAAAGTCCCATTGCAGGTGATGGTGGCCAGCCAACAATTAGGAAAGGGGTCATTGGGTTCATAATCTGAGACGGCACCATTAAAAAAATCAACAACACGATTTTAATCACACCAGAGAGACCAAGTAGAAAGAAAGAACTTGTATTTATATAGCGCCTTTCATGGCCTCAGGATGTCCCAAAGCGCATCACAGACATTGAAGCACTTTTTGAAGTGCAGTCACTGTTCCAATGTCGGAAACGTGGCAGCCAATCTACGCACAGCAAGCTCCCACAAAGAACAACGAAAGGTCGTGGGTTCAAGTCACACTCCTGAGACTTGAGCACAAAAATCCACACTGACACTCCCAATGCAGTGCTGAGGGAGCGCTGCACTGTCGGAGGGGCAGTACTGAGGGAGCGGCGCACTGTCGGAGGGGCAGTGCTGAGGGAGTGCTGCACTGTCGGAGGGGCAGTACTGAGGGATCGGCGCACTGTCGGAGGGGCAGTACTGAGGGAGCGCCGCACTGTCAGAGGAGCAGTACTGAGGGAGTGCCGCACTGTCGGAGGGGCAGTACTGAGGGAGCGCCACACTATCGGAGGGGCAGTACTGAGGGAGCGCCGCACTGTCGGAGGGGCAGTACTGAGGGAGCGCCGCACTGTCGGAGGGGCAGTACTGAGGGAGCGCCACACTGTCGGAGGGGCAGTGCTGAGGGAGCGCCGCACTGTCGGAGGGGCAGTACTGAGGGAGCGCCGCACTGTCGGAGGGACAGTACTGAGGGAGCGCCACACTATCGGAGGGGCAGTACTGAGGGAGCGCTGCATTGTCGGAGCGGCATAGAAACTTAGAAACATAGAACATAGAAACATAGAAAATAGGTGTAGGAGTAGGCCATGTGGCCCTTCGAGCCTGCACTACCATTCAATAAGATCATGGCTGATCACTCACCTCAGTATCCTTTCCCACTTTCTCTCCATAACCCTTGATCCCTTTAGCTGTAAGAGCCATATCTAACTCCCTCTTGAATATATTCAACGAACTGGCATCAACAACTCTCTGCAGTAGGGAATTCCACAGGTTAACAATTCTCTGAGTTTCTCCTCATCTCAGTTCTACAAGGCATACCCCTTATCCTTAGACTGTGACCCCTGGTTCTGGACTTCCCCAACATCGGGAACATTCTTCCTGCATCTAACCTGTCCAGTCCCATCAGAATTTTATTTGTTTCTATGAGATTCCCTCTCATCCTTCTAAACTCCAGTGAATGCAGGCCCAGTCGATCCAGTCTCTCCTCATATGTCAGTCCTGCCATCCCGGGAATCAGTCTGGTGAACCTTCGCTGCACTCCCTCATTAGCAAGAACATCCTTCCTCAGATTAGGAGACCAAAACTGCACACAATACTCAAGGTGTGGTCTCACCAAGGCCCTGTGTAACTGCAGTAAGACCTCCCTGCTCCTATACTCAAATCCTCTCTCTATGAAGGCCAGCATGCCATTTGCCTTCTTTACTGCCTGCTGTACCTGCATGCCTACCTTCAATGACTGATGTACCATGGAATTCATCCCCTCAGCTCCGCCCATTAGTGCCAGTAAATAACGCTAATGCGGCGTTGAGACCAGTACTGACCGGGCGAGGTGAATTTAGCACCACACGCCAAATTGCTCCCCCTGCAGTAGCACTGCCACTAACAGCTATCGCTGGGGACCTCAACATCAGGGAGATCGTGACGTCAGTGAGTGGGCAGCGCTCACTGAAAGCCTGATTTCCCAAACTGTTTTTAGTGACTTATCTCGCCACCTGGAGCAGACACCGATAGGGAGAGCTGGCATGCAGCATCAGGAAGCCGGCTGCAGGGATGTTATTTAATTTTTTCATTAGTAATCACTCACACCGGACCGGTCAGGTTAGTGCCGTTTCAATGGGGTTTTTTCCGTTCGTTTTTTCCACTGCAACAGTTTCACTGAGTAATTTCAAGGTTCTTTTGTATCAAGAGTCTTGTGGCAAGTACAAAGTAGTTACATTTATTCTTCAAAGATTCAAACTGCAACGCTTGGTAAGATTAATGGGGGCAGGAGTGGCATCCAGGTTTTGGTGATGTTAATTGAGGGATAAATATTGGCCCAATATAACTCCCCTGCTCTTCTCCGAAATAGTGGTCATGGGATCATTTACGTCCACCTGAGAGCGCAGACGGGGCCTCGGTTTAAAGTCTCATCCGAAAGACGGCCCCTCCGACATTACGGCGCTCCCTCAGTATTGCCCCTCCGACAGTGCGCCGCTCCCTCAGTACTGCCCCTCCGACAGTGCGGCGCTCCCTCAGTACTGCCCCTCCGACAGTGCGGCGCTCCCTCAGTACTGCCCCTCCGACAGTGCGGCGCTCCCTCAGTATACATTAATGATTTAGATGAGGGAATTGAGTGTAATATCTCCAAGTTTGCAGATGACACTAAGCTGGGTGGCAGTGTGAGCTGTGAGGAGGACGCTAAGAGGCTGCAGGGTGACTTGGACAGGTTCGGCGAGGGGGCAACTGCATGGCAGACGCAGTATAATGTGGATAAATCTGAGGTTATCCACTTTGGTGGCAAAAACACGAAGGCAGAATATTATCTGAATGGCGGCAGATTAGGAAAAGGGGAGGTGCAACGAGACCTGGGTATCATGGTACATCAGTCATTGAAAGTTGGCATGCAGGTACAGCAGGCGGTGAAGAAGGCAAATGGCATGTAGGCCTTCATAGCTAGGGGATTTGAGTATAGGATCAGAGAGGTCTTGCTGCAGATGTACAGCGCCTTGGTGAGAAAGCAGGAATGGGGTACTGAAGTTGCATGTTCAGCCATGATCATATTGAATGGTGGTGCAGGCTCGCAGGGCCGAATGGCCTACTCCTGCATCTATTTTCTATGTTTCTATGTTTCCATTCCCCCACCCCCGGTGTATAAAGGAGTTTGGTTATCACTAGTAATTTGGAGGCCTCAAAAGATAGAAGTTGAAGCCTAAAGCTCTCCCTAACCTGGGTTGGGTTCACTGACCCCCTCATCCGAGGTATCAGTAAAGCCTGCTCCGCAAACTATGCCACAAAGAGTCTCATGCTTATTTGAAAGGTATTGTCGTGAACTAGAGGAGGAAGGAGATTGACGGCCAGCACTGAGTTGTCGAGCTTCCCGCCAGTGAACATGACTATTATGTTGCACCGAGGTTGGTTTTAAGTTATTGTTAAATGGGATCATTAAAAGGCTGCATTAGAGGGAGCAGCTTGTGGGTGCGGGGTCCCGGCCTGCAAGACCATCAGCAGGCCGGGGCCATTGGAGGGAGCAGCGTGCGGCGGTATACCTCTGCACGGAGCAACCCGTGCTGCTGCAGGAGGACGACGGCTACGAAGCCAGGTCGCTGACTGCAGTGCGGGCAGGCCCAGCAAGAGGGGCGAAGGGGCAGCAAGAGTCCGGAGAGGGAAGTGAGCGGGGCCCCAGGAGAGGCGTGAACCCGGGGCCCAGAAGAGGCGAGGGGCCCAGGGGGCAGCACGGGCCCAGCCCACACTGTGCGATGTGCGCGCGCACTGGGTCCGTGCAGCAGAGCTGGTCTCCAGTCGTCCTGGTTGACCCTTGCCCCTGGACCAAGACCCTAGCTCTGTCAAGCCCCGTGTGGTGGCTGGTGTGCAACGGCCACCCCACGTTAAAAAAATCCACCCACAGGCATCTTCCACCCTTCAGGATGTAGTTCGGGATCCGGAATATTAGGTCCTTCATTGAAACACCTGTGAACGCATCCCTTTTTGGCGTGGAAGCAAGTCATCCTCGCTTCGAGGGACCGCCTGTGATGATGATGAATGGGATCAGGTGTTTCTGCAATTCTGATTTCCCCCCCCCCCCCCTGCCTTTTGCTTCTTCCACAGTTTTTGCCAGAGAACACTGGAAGGAGGATTGGTTTTTCGGATACCAGTTCATGAACGGCTGCAACCCGGCCCTGATAGAGAGGTGCAGGACAATTCCGGCCAATTTTCCTGTGACAAACGCCATGGTCAGCAAATCTCTCGGGGGATTCACACTGGAACAAGAAATTCAGGTACGTGTATGATTTGACATAGAAACCTAGAAAATAGGTGCAGGAGCAGGCCATTCGGCCCTTCGAGCCTGCACCGCCATTCAATATGATCATGGCTGATCATGCAACTTCAGTACCCCATTCCTGCTTTCTCTCCATACCCCCTTGATCCCTTTAGCCGTCAGGGCCACATCTAACTCCCTTTTTGAATATAAACAACGAACTGGCCTCAACAACTTTCTGTGGTAGAGAATTCCGTAGGGCGGAGGTTAAACTGGGGCATGGCCAATTAAGGGACCTTGCCGAGGAGCAAGCAGGAATTTGTTACTCTCCCTGCAGTTCCTGGGGAAAGTTGGGGTGGTGGGGGGGGGGGGGGGCTAAATCGCCCCTTTGCTGAAGGCCTCTTAACCCCAAAGAGCGGTGGCAGCGCTGCAGAGCGCAATGGCCGCCATCTTTTCGTGTAGTGGCCGCCATTATCAAAATTCCGCTTCTGTGTTATCCCGGCGGTGCCCTGCTCCCCCGCTCCCACCACTCCGCTGCTGCCGATCCGTGCTAAGTGCGTCATCGCAGTGCACACCACCGATCTACCCTCTCCCGCCCCTCCCCCCTCCATGGCTAAATTCCATTGTGAGTATCTTCGGCCCGCTCGGCGATGCCAAAACAAATGGCTTCCTGGTGGTCCAGTGAGGCTGCGGCCTTCTGCAGCCGGCCTTGTGGCTTCCCTTCGAGGGGCAGGTGTACTGCCACGGCCGGCGTATTATTTTTGGACGGCCGACTGCCGTGTCGGCCCGACAATTATGCCCCCACCACCGGGTTCGGTCGGGCCACCAACAGGCAGCCTGGCACCCTCCCACTTGACGTGCCAGGCCGCTGGCCCGGCCGAAACCCTCCCTGGTCGGGCCGAAGTTTAAAGATGGCGGAGGCCCGCCCCGTTACGTGAAGGGGAGAGCCGTGGTGACGAGGTGCCGTGATGACGTCTTGACCGCATCAAGCACTGCCGGGGTTCATAAGGACGTACGGAATAGGAGGCGGGAGTAGGTCAGCCGACCCCTCGTGTCTCCTCCGCCAATCAACAAGATCAGGGCTGCTCTTCGACCTCAAGTCCACTTTCCCGCACGATCTCCATATCTCTCGATTCCCTTAGTGCCCACAACTATTACTAGTCCATCCCACATGACAGACACTAGTCAGCTCGATATGGCAGCTCCAGAGTGCCTTGGGTCAACCTCGCCTGGAGTAACAGCCTCCTGTATTGGATACCGTACCTCAGGGAGGATAAATTGGCCTTGGTGGGTGCAGCGCAGATTTACTTGAGTGTTTCTATGTTTCCTACTCGCTATCATAGAAAATAGGAGCAGTAGTAGGCCATTCGTCCCTTCGAGTCTGTTCTGCCATTCAATATGGTCATAGAAATTTACAGCGCAGAAGGAGGCCATTTCGGCCCATCATGTCCGCATCGGCCGACAAAGAGCCGCCCGGCCCTCGGTCAGCAGCCCTGAAGGTTACATATAAACCCATGAACAATGGCGGACAGGTAAAGAGCACCCGGCCCAACCAGTCCGCCCCACACCACTGCGACACCCCTTATACTGAAACATTCTATGCCCAACCCCAACCGGAGCCATGTGATCTCCTGGGAGAGGCAAAAAAAACCAAATAAAAACCCCGGCCAATTTAAGGAGAAAAAAAAATCTGAGAAAAATTCCTCTCCGACCCATCCAGGTGATCGAAACTAGTCCAGGAGATCACCCTGGCTGTATTCGATTCCCTGCAGTACTTACCATTAATACTGTGTCAGTTAACGAAAGGTCGTCCAGTCTAATCCCAATTACCAGCTCTCGGTCCGTAACCCTGCAGGTTACTGCACTTTAAGTGCCCGTCCAACCATCTCTTAAAAGTGGTGAGGGTTTCTGCATCCACCACTCTTCCAGGCAGCGAGTTCCAGATCCCCACAACCCTCTGCGTAAAGAAGCCCCCCCCCCTCAAATCCCCTCTAAACCTTCCACCAACCACCTTAAAACTATGCCCCCTCGTAATATTCCCCTCCACCAATGGAAATAGGCCCTTACTATCCACTATGTCCAGGCCCCTCGATATTTTGTACATCTCAATGAGATCTCCTCTCAACCTCCTCTGTTCCAATGATCCTCTATCTCAACACCATATTTCCAATTTCTCCCCATACCCCTTGATGTCTTTTGTGTTTAGAAATCTATCTATCTCCTTCTTAAATATATTCAGTGACTTGGCCTCCACAGCCTTCTGTGGTAGAGAATTCCACAGCTTCACCACCCTCTGAGTGAAAACATTTCTCCTCATCTCGGTCCTAAATTTCCTACCCCGTATCCCGACACTGTGACCCCTTGTTCTAGACTTCCCAGCCCCGGGGAAACATCCTCCCCGCATCCAGTCTGTCCAACCCCATCAGAATTTTATACGTTTCAATGAGATCCCCTCTCATTCTTCTAAACTCTAGTGAATACGAGCCAATCTCTCATACGACAGTCCTGCCATCCCAGGAATCAGTCTGGTGAATCTTCGCCGGAAGAGGGAAGTAACTGGGGCTGATCATTCCGATTTAGTGATGCTCTTTCACTGGATGCAGTTCATTGCTGTCCGATGCCTGTCTTTGATTGGACAAACAGGAAGGCAATGGATTCCAGCTGGATCAATAGCCCCCGCAGTCAAGTAAAGTATGAATGGATGCCCAGAGGCACATTGAGCAGTAAATCGGCAGAGCACCACGGGTGAAGAAGAGGGGGGCACCAATGGGTATCACATCCTAATATTAATCGAACAACTTATATTTCAGAATCAGAGAATCATGGGCGGTCCCTCGTATCGAGGATGACTTGTTTCCACGCCAAAAAGGGATGAGTTCACAAGTCTTTCAATGAAGGACCTAATATTCCGGATCCCGAACCACATCCTGAAGGGTGGAAGATGCCTGTGTGTGGATTGTTTTGACGTGGGGTGGCCGTTGCACACCAGCCACCACACGGGGCTTGACAGAGCGAGGTCTTGGTCCAGTGGCAAGGGTTATCCAAGATGACTGGAGACCAGCTCTGCTGCATGGACCCAGTGTGCACACATATCACAGTGTGGGCTGGCCCGTGCTGCCCCTGGGCCCTTGCCTCTTCTGGGCCCCAAACTCACGCCTCTCCTGGGCCCCGGTCACTTCCCTCTACAAACTCTTGCCGCTTGTATTTTATATCCCCTAGAGTACTGCGTATTTAAGGAAGGATATAGTTGCATTGGAGGTTGTTCAGAGAAGGTTCGCTAGATTAATTCCGGAGATGAGGGGATTGACTTATGAGGAAAGGTTGAACAGGTTGGGCCTCTACTCATTGGAGTTCAGAAGAATGAGAGGTGATCTTATCGGAACATATAAGATAATGAGGGGGCTCGACAAGGTGGATGCAGAGAGGATATTTCCACTCATAGGGGAAACTAAAACAAGAGGGCATAGTCTCAGAATAAGGGGCCGCCCATTTAAATGAGATGAGGAGAAATTTCTTCTCTCAGAGGGTTGTAAATCTGTGGAATTCTCTGCCCCAGAGAACTGTGGAGGCTGGGTCATTGAATATATTTAAGGCAGAGATAAGGGAGTGAAGGGTTATGGGGAGCGGGCGGAGAAGTGGAGCTGAGTCCATGATCAGATCAGCCATGATCGTATTAAATGGTGGAGCAGGCTCGAGGGGCCAAATGGCCGACTCCTGCTCCTATTCTTACGTTCTTATGTTAACATAAAATATCCCAAATTGTCTCACAGGACCGTTATCAAAACAGAATTTGACAACGAAACACATAAGGAGATATTAGGACAGGTGACCAAAGGCTTGGTCCAAGAGGTAGGTTTTAAACGAGGAGAGAGAGGCAGAGAGGTTTAAGGAGGGAATTCCAGAGCTTGGGGCCCAGGCAGCTAGCTGAAGGCATGGCCACCGGATGCTGGAACGATTCAAATCTGGGTTCGCGCAAGAGGCCAGAATTGGAGGAGGGCAGAGAACTCGGAGGATTGTGGGGCTGGAGGAGGTTACAGAGGTAGGGAGGGGGGAGGCCATGGAGGGATTTGAAAACAAGGATGAGGCTTTTAAAAGAGAGATGTTGCTGGACCATGATCCGCAGGGGTGATGGGCGAACGAGACTGGGTGCGAGTTAGGATATGAGAAAGCCGGGTTTTGGTTGATTTTAAGTTGATGTAAGTGGAAGATTGCAGGCTGGCCAGGAGAGCCATGGAGTCCCGCTGTTCTCGATGGTTTCCAGCACAGATACTGTATTGGGGCAATCTTCATCATAGGCATACCCTTGAGATCGAGGAAGTCTTGCTTCCACTCTAAAAGTGAGTTCTTAGGCGACTGAACAGGAATTACAGTCCCTGTCACAGATGGGACAGACAGTGGTTGAGGGAAGGGGTGGGTGGGACTGGTTTGCCGCACGCTCCTTCCGCTGCCTGCGCTTGGTTTCTGCACGCTCTCGGCGACGAGACTCGAGGTGCTCAGCGCCCTCCCGGATGCACTTCCTCCACTTACGGAGGACTGGTCTTTGGGCCGGGGACTCCCAGGTATCGGGGGGGGATGTTGCACTTTATCAGGGGGGCTTTGAGGGTGGTCCTTGTAACGTTTCCTCTGCCCACCTTTGTCTCATTTGCCGTGTAGTAGTTCCCAGTAGAGCGCTTGCTTTGGGAGTCTCGTGTCTGGCATGCGGACGACTAGTGAACTGTTTCGGGTCCATCCCTCTATTTGTGTTTGTTACAGAACGGGAATATCTTCATTGTGAACTTCCAGATGTTGGATGGGATTCCGGCCAATGTTATTAATGGTGTCCAGCAGTTTATAGCAGCGCCCATCTGCCTGCTGTACCATGACAAGCAGAACCACATGATGCCCATTGCCATCCAGGTACGCACTGTCGACCAGGGTCGTCCATCCCTATTTGTAATCTCCTCCAGCCCCTACACCCCTCCCTATCTCTGTAATCACCTCCAGCCCCTACACCCCTCCCTATCTCTGTGACCTCCTCCAGCCCCTACACCCCTCCCTATCTCTGTAATCTCCTCCAGCCCCTACACACCTTCCTATCTCTGTAACCTCCTCCAGCCCCTACACCCCTCCCTATCTCTGTAATCTCCTCCAGCCCCTACACCCCTCCCTATCTCTGTGACCTCCCCCAGTCCCTACACCCCTCCCTATCTCTGTAATCTCCTCCAGCCCCTACACACCTTCCTATCTCTGTAACCTCCTCCAGCCCCTACACCCCTCCCTAACTCTGTAATCACCTCCAGTCCCTACACCCCTCCCTATCTCTGTGACCTCCTCCAGTCCCTACACCCCTCCCTATCTCTGTAATCTCCTCCAGCCCCTACACACCTTCCTATCTCTGTAACCTCCTCCAGCCCTACACACCTCCCTATCTCTGTGACGTCCTCCAGTCCCTACACCCCTCCCTATCTCTGTAACCTCCTCCAGTCCCTACACCACTCCCTATCTCTGTAATCTCCTCCAGACCCCACACCCCTCCCTATCTCTGTAACCCCCTCCAGCCCCTACACCCATCCCTATCTCTGTAATCTCCTCCAGCCCTATACCCCTATCTCTGTAACCTCCTCCAGCCCCTACACCCATCCCTATCTCTGTAATCTCCTCCAGCCCCTATACCCCTCCTATCTCTGTAACCTCCTCCAGCCCCTACACCCCTCCCTATCTCTGTAACCTCCTCCAGCCCTAACAGCCCTCCCTATCTCTGTAACCTCCTCCAGCCCTACACCCCTCCCTATCTCTGTGACCTCCTCCAGCCCCTACACCCCTCCCTATCTCTGTAACCTCCTCCAGCCCCTACACCCCTCCCTATCTCTGTAACCTCCTCCAGCCCCTACACCCCTCCCTATCTGTAACCTCCTCCAGCCCCTACACACCTCCCTATCTCTGTAACCTCCTACAGCCCCTACTCCACTCCCTAACACTGTAACCTCCTCCAGCCCCTATACCCCTCCCTATCGATGTAACCTCCTCCAGCCCCTACACCACTCCCTATCTCTGTAACCTCCTCCAGCCCTAACAGCCCTCCCTATCTCTGTAACCTCCTCCAGCCCTATACCCCTCCCTGTCTCTGTGACCGCCTCCAGCCCCTACACCTCTCCCTATCTCTGTAACCTCCTCCAGCCCTACACCCCACCCTATCTCTGTAACCTCCTCCAGCCCCTATCTCTGTAACCTCCTCCAGCCCCTACACCCCTCCCTATCTCTGTAACCTCCTCCAGCCCCTACCCCACTCCCTATATCTGTAACCTCCTCCAGCCGGCAACCCTCCCTATCTCTGTAACCTCCTCCAGCCCCCAAATTCCTTCCTATCTCTGTAACCTCCTCCAGCCCCTACACCCCTCCCTATCTCTGTAACCCCCTACACCCCTCCCTATCTCTGTAACCCCCTCCAGCCCCTACACCACTCCCTATCTCTGTAACCTCCTCCAGCCCTAACAGCCCTCCCTATCTCTGTAACCTCCTCCAGCCCTATACCCCTCCCTGCCTCTGTGACCGCCTCCAGCCCCTACACCTCTCCCTATCTCTGTAACCTCCTCCAGCCCTACACCCCTCCCTATCTCTGTAACCTCCTCCAGCCCCTACACCACTCCCTATCTCTGTAACCTCCTCCAGCCCCTACACCCCTCCCTATCTCTGTAACCTCCTCCAGCCCCTACCCCACTCCCTATATCTGTAACCTCCTCCAGCCGGCAACCCTCCCTATCTCTGTAACCTCCTCCAGCCCCCAAATTCCTTCCTATCTCTGTAACCTCCTCCAGCCCCTACACCCCTCCCTATCTCTGTAACCCCCTACACCCCTCCCTATCTCTGTAACCCCCTCCAGCCCCTACACCACTCCCTATATCTGTAACCTCCTCCAGCCGGCAACCCTCCCTATCTCTGTAACCTCCTCCAGCCCCCAAATTCCTTCCTATCTCTGTAACCTCCTCCAGCCCCTACACCCCTCCCTATCTCTGTAACCCCCTATACCCCTCCCTATCTCTGTAACCCCCTCTAGCCCCTACCACCCTCCTTATCTCTGTAACCTCCTCCAGCCCTACACCCCTCCCTATCTCTGTAACACCCTCCAGCCCCTACACCACTCCCTATCTGTGATCTCCTCCAGCTCCTACACACCTCCCTATCTCTGTAACCTTCTCTAGCCCCTACACCCCTCCCTATCTCTGTAACCTCCTCCAGCCCCTACACCCCTCCCTATCTCTGTAACCTCCACCAGCCCCTACACCCCTCCCTATCTCTGTAATCTCCTCCAGCCCCTACACCCGTCCCTATCTCTGTAACCTCCTCCAGCCCCTACAACCCTCCCTATCTCTGTAACCTCCTCCAGCCCCTACACCCATCCCTATCTCTGTAATCTCCTCCAGCCCCTACACCCCTCCCTATCTCTGTAACCTCCTCCAGCCCCTACACCCCTCCCTATCTCTGTAACCTCCTCCAGTCCCTACACCACTCCCTATCTCTGTAACCTCCTCCAGCCCTACAACCCTCCCTATCTGTGTGACCTCCTACAGCCCGTACACCCCTCCCTATATCTGTAATCTCCTCCAGCCCCACACCCTCCCTATCTCTGCAACCTACTCCAGCCCGTACAGCCCTCCCTATCTCTGTAACCTCCTCCAGCCCTATACCCCTCCCTGTCTCTGTGACCGCCTCCAGCCCCTACACCTCTCCCTATCTCTGTAACCTCCTCCAGCCCTACACCCTTCCCTATCTCTGTAACCTCCTCCAGCCCCTACACCACTCCCTATCTCTGTAACCTCCTCCAGCCCCTACACCCCTCCCTATCTCTGTAACCTCCTCCAGCCCCTACCCCACTCCCTATATCTGTAACCTCCTCCAGCTGGCAACCCTCCCTATCTCTGTAACCTCCTCCAGCCCCCAAATTCCTTCCTATCTCTGTAACCTCCTCCAGCCCCTACACCCCTCCCTATCTCTGTAACCCCCTACACCCCTCCCTATCTCTGTAACCCCCTTCAGCCCCTACACCACTCCCTATCTCTGTAACCTCCTCCAGCCCTAACAGCCCTCCCTATCTCTGTAACCTCCTCCAGCCCTATGCCCCTCCCTATCTCTGTGACCGCCTCCAGCCCCTACACCTCTCCCTATCTCTGTAACCTCCTCCAGCCCTACACCCCTCCCTATCTCTGTAACCTCCTCCAGCCCCTACACCACTCCCTATCTCTGTAACCTCCTCCAGCCCCTACACCCCTCCCTATCTCTGTAACCTCCTCCAGCCCCTACCCCACTCCCTATATCTGTAACCTCCTCCAGCCGGCAACCCTCCCTATCTCTGTAACCTCCTCCAGCCCCCAAATTCCTCCCTATCTCTGTAACCCCCTATACCCCTCCCTATCTCTGTAACCCCCTCCAGCCCCTACCACCCTCCTTATCTCTGTAACCACCTCCAGCCCTACACCCCTCCCTATCTCTGTAACACCCTCCAGCCCCTACACCCCTCCCTATCTCTGTAACCTCCTCCACCCCTACACCACTCCCTATCTGTGATCTCCTCCAGCTCCTACACACCTCCCTATCTCTGTAACCTTCTCTAGCCCCTACACCCCTCCCTATCTCTGTAACCTCCTCCAGCCCCTACACCCCTCCCTATCTCTGTAATCTCCTCGAGCCCCTACACCCCTTCCTATCTCTGTAACCTCCTCCAGCCCCTACACCCCTCCCTATCTCTGTAATCTCCTCCAGCCCCTACACCCGTCCCTATCTCTGTAACCTACTCCAGCCCCTACAACCCTCCCTATCTCTGTAACCTCCTCCAGCCCCGACACCCATCCCTATCTCTGTAATCTCCTCCAGCCCCTACACCCCTCCCTATCTCTGTAACCTCCTCCAGCCCCTACACCCCTCCCTATCTCTGTAACCTCCTCCAGTCCCTACACCACTCCCTATCTCTGTAACCTCCTCCAGCCCTACAACCCTCCCTATCTGTGTGACCTCCTACAGCCCGTACACCCCTCCCTATATCTGTAATCTCCTCCAGCCCCACACCCTCCCTATCTCTGCAACCTACTCCAGCCCGTACAGCCCTCCCTATCTCTGTAACCTCCTCCAGTCCCCACACCCATCCCTATCTCTGTAAACCCCTCCCCTTCCAACCCTCCCTATTTCTGTAACCCACTACACCCCTCCCTATCTCTAACCTCCTCCAGCCCCTACACCCCTCCCTATCTCTGTAACCCCCTCCAGCCCCTACACCCCTCCCTATCTCTGTAACCTCCTCCAGCCCCTACACCACTCCCTATCTCTGTAACCTCTTCCTGCCCTACACCACTCCCTATCTCTGTAACACCCTCCAGCCCCTACACCCCTCCCTATATCTGTAACCTCCTCCAGTCCCTACACCACTCCCTATCTGTGATCTCCTCCAGCTCCTACACACCTCCCTATCTCTGTAACCTTCTCCAGTCCCTACACCCCTCCCTATCTCTGTAACCTCCTCCAGTCCCTACACCACTCCCTATCTCTGTAACCTCCTCCAGCCCTACAACCCTCCCTATCTGTGTGATCTCCTATAGCCCATACACCCCTCCCTATCTCTGTAACTTCCTCCAGCCCCTACACCCATCCCGATCTCTGTAATCTCCTCCAGCCCCTACACCCCTCCCTATCTCTGTAATCTCCTCCAGTCCCTACACCACTCCCTATCTCTGTAACCTCCTCCAGCCCCCAAATTCATTCCTATCTCTGTAACCTCCTCCAGTCCCTACACCCCTCCCTATCTCTGTAACCTCCTACAGCCCCTACAACCCTCCCTATCTCTGTAACCTCCTACAGCCCCTACACCCCTCCCTATCTCTGTAACCTCCTCCAGCCCCTACCTATCTCTGTAACCTCCTCCAGCCCCAACAACCCTTCCTATCTCTGTAACTTCCTCCAGCCCCTACACCCCTCCCTATCTCTGTAACCTCCTCTAGCCCCTACAACCCTCCCTATCTCTGTAACCTCCTCCAGCCCCTACACCCATCCCTATCTCTGTAATCTCCTCCAGCCCCTACACCCCTCCCTATCTCTGTAACCTCCTCCAGCTGTAACAGCCCTCCCTATCTCTGTAAACTCCTCCAGCCCTACACCCCTCCCTATCTGTGTGACCTGCTATAGCCCATACACCCCTCCCTATATCTGTAACCTCCTCCAGCCGGCAACCCTCCCTATCTCTGTAACCTCCTCCAGCCCACAAATTCCTTCCTATCTCTGTAACCTCCTCCAGCCCCTACACCCCTCCCTATCTCTGTAACCCCATACACCCCTCCCTATCTCTGTAACCCCCTCCAGCCCCTACCACCCTCCTTATCTCTGTAACCCCCTCCAGCCCTACACCCCTCCCTATCTCTGTAACACCGTCCAGCCCCTACACCCCTCCCTATCTCTGTAACCTCCTCCAGCCCCTACACCACTCCCTATCTGTGATCTCCTCCAGCTCCTACACACCTCCCTATATCTGTAACCTTCTCTAGCCCCTACACCCCTCCCTATCTCTGTAACACCCTCCAGCCCCTACAGCCCTCCCTATCTCTGTAATCTCCTCCAGCCCCTACACCCGTCCCTATCTCTGTAACCTCCTCCAGCCCCTACAACCCTCCCTATCTCTGTAACCTCCTCCAGCCCTACACCCCTCCGTATCTCTGTAACACCCTCCAGCCCCTACACCCCTCCCTATCTCTGTAACATCCTCCAGCCCCTACACCCCTCCCTATCTTTGTAACCTCCTCCAGCCCCTACACCACTCCCTATTTCTGTAACCTCCTCCAGCCCCTACACCCCTCCCTATCTTTGTAACCTCCTCCAGCCCCTACACCACTCCCTATTTCTGTAACCTCCTCCAGCCCCTACACCCCTCCCTATCTCTGTAACCTCCTCCAGTCCCTACACCACTCCCTATCTCTGTAACATCCTCCAGCCCTACAACCCTCCCTATCTGTGTGACCTCCTACAGCCCGTACACCCCTCCCTATATCTGTAATCTCCTCCAGCCCCACACACTCCCTATCTCTGCAACCTACTCCAGCCCGTACAGCCCTCCCTATCTCTGTAACCTCCTACAGCCCCCAAATTCCTTCCTATCTCTGTAACCTCCTCCAGTCCCCACACCCATCCCTATCTCTGTAAACCTCTCCCCCTTGCAACCCTCCCTATTTCTGTACCCCCTCCAGCCCCTACACCCCTCCCTATCTCTGTAACCTCCTCCAGCCCCTACACCACTCCCTATCTCTGTAACCTCTTCCAGCCCTACACCACTCCCTATCTCTGTAACACCCTCCAGCCCCTACACCCCTCCCTATCTCTGTAACCTCCTCCAGCCCCTACACCACTCCCTATCTGTGATCTCCTCCAGCTCCTACACACCTCCCTATCTCTGTAACCTTCTCCAGCCCCTACACCCCTCCCTATCTCTGTAACCTCCTCCAGCCCCTACACCCCTCCCTATATCTGTAACCTCCTCCAGCCGGCAACCCTCCCTATCGCTGTAACCTCCTCCAGCCCCACACTCTCCCTATCTCTGCAACCTACTCCAGCCCGTACAGCCCTCCCTATCTCTGTAACCTCCTCCAGCCCCCAAATTCCTTCCTATCTCTGTAACCTCCTCCAGTCCCCACACCCATCCCTATCTCTGTAAACCCCTCCCCCTTGCAACCCTCCCTATTTCTGTAACCCACTAAACCCCTCCCTATCTCTAACCTCCTCCAGCCCCTACACCCCTCCCTATCTCTAACCTCCTCCAGCCCCTACACCCCTCCCTATCTCTGTAACCTCCTCCATCCCTACACCACTCCCTATCTCTGTAACCTCCTCCAGTCCCTACACCCCTCCCTATCTTTGTAACCTCCTCCAGCCCCTACACCACTCCCTATTTCTGTAACCTCCTCCAGCCCCTACACCCCTCCCTATCTCTGTAACCTCCTCCAGTCCCTACACCACTCCCTATCTCTGTAACCTCCTCCAGCCCTACACCCCTCCCTATCTGTGTGACCTCCTACAGCCCGTACACCCCTCCCTATCTCTGTAACCTCCTCCAGCCGGCAACCCTCCCTATCGCTGTAACCTCCTCCAGCCCTAGACGCCTCCCTATCTCTGTAACACCCTCCAGCCCCTACAGCCCTCCCTATCTCTGTAATCTCCTCCAGCCCCTACACCCCTTCCTATCTCTGTAACCTCCTCCAGCCCCTACACCCCTCCCTATCTCTGTAATCTCCTCCAGCCCCTACACCCGTCCCTATCTCTGTAACCTCCTCCAGCCCCTACAACCCTCCCTATCTCTGTAACCTCCTCCAGCCCTACACCCCTCCGTATCTCTGTAACACCCTCCAGCCCCTACACCCCTCCCTATCTCTGTAACATCCTCCAGCCCCTACACCCCTCCCTATCTTTGTAACCTCCTCCAGCCCCTACACCACTCCCTATTTCTGTAACCTCCTCCAGCCCCTACACCCCTCCCTATCTTTGTAACCTCCTCCAGCCCCTACACCACTCCCTATTTCTGTAACCTCCTCCAGCCCCTACACCCCTCCCTATCTCTGTAACCTCCTCCAGTCCCTACACCACTCCCTATCTCTGTAACATCCTCCAGCCCTACAACCCTCCCTATCTGTGTGACCTCCTACAGCCCGTACACCCCTCCCTATATCTGTAATCTCCTCCAGCCCCACACACTCCCTATCTCTGCAACCTACTCCAGCCCGTACAGCCCTCCCTATCTCTGTAACCTCCTACAGCCCCCAAATTCCTTCCTATCTCTGTAACCTCCTCCAGTCCCCACACCCATCCCTATCTCTGTAAACCTCTCCCCCTTGCAACCCTCCCTATTTCTGTACCCCCTCCAGCCCCTAAACCCCTCCCTATCTCTGTAACCTCCTCCAGCCCCTACACCACTCCCTATCTCTGTAACCTCTTCCAGCCCTACACCACTCCCTATCTCTGTAACACCCTCCAGCCCCTACACCCCTCCCTATCTCTGTAACCTCCTCCAGCCCCTACACCACTCCCTATCTGTGATCTCCTCCAGCTCCTACACACCTCCCTATCTCTGTAAACCTTCTCCAGCCCCTACACCCCTCCCTATCTCTGTAACCTCCTCCAGCCCCTACACCCCTCCCTATATCTGTAACCTCCTCCAGCCGGCAACCCTCCCTATCGCTGTAACCTCCTCCAGCCCCACACTCTCCCTATCTCTGCAACCTACTCCAGCCCGTACAGCCCTCCCTATCTCTGTAACCTCCTCCAGCCCCCAAATTCCTTCCTATCTCTGTAACCTCCTCCAGTCCCCACACCCATCCCTATCTCTGTAAACCCCTCCCCCTTGCAACCCTCCCTATTTCTGTAACCCACTAAACCCCTCCCTATCTCTAACCTCCTCCAGCCCCTACACCCCTCCCTATCTCTAACCTCCTCCAGCCCCTACACCCCTCCCTATCTCTGTAACCTCCTCCATCCCTACACCACTCCCTATCTCTGTCACCTCCTCCAGCCCTACACCCCTCCCTATCTCTGTAACCTCCTCCAGCCCTACACCACTCCCTATTTCTGTAACCTCCTACAGCCCCTACAACCCTCCCTATCTCTGTAACCTCCTACAGCCCCTACACCCCTCCCTATCTCTGTAACCTCCTCCAGTCCCTACACCCCTCCCTATCTTTGTAACCTCCTCCAGCCCCTACACCACTCCCTATTTCTGTAACCTCCTCCAGCCCCTACACCCCTCCCTATCTCTGTAACCTCCTCCAGTCCCTACACCACTCCCTATCTCTGTAACCTCCTCCAGCCCTACACCCCTCCCTATCTGTGTGACCTCCTACAGCCCGTACACCCCTCCCTATCTCTGTAACCTCCTCCAGCCGGCAACCTTCCCTATCGCTGTAACCTCCTCCAGCCCTAGACGCCTCCCTATCTCTGTAATCTCCTCCAGCCCCACACCCTCCCTATCTCTGCAACCTACTCCAGCCCGTACAGCCCTCCCTATCTCTGTAACCTCCTACAGCCCCCAAATTCCTTCCTATCTCTGTAACCTCCTCCAGTCCCCACACCCCTCCCTATCTCTGTAACCTCTTCCAGCCCGTACAGCCCTCCCTATCTCTGTAACCTCCTACAGCCCCCAAATTCCTTCCTATCTCTGTAACCTCCTCCAGTCCCCACACCCATCCCTATCTCTGTAAACCCCTCCCCCTTGCAACCCTCCCTATTTCTGTAACCCCCTCCAGCCCCTACACCCCTCCCTATCTCTGTAACCTTCTCCAGCCCCTACACCCCTCCCTATCTCTGTAACCTCTTCCAGCCCTACACCACTCCCTATCTCTGTCACCTCCTCCAGCCCTACACCACTCCCTATTCTGTAATCTCCTACAACCCTCCCTATCTCTGTAACCTCCTACAGCCCTTATACCCCACCCTATCTCTGTAACCTCCTCCAGCCCCTACACCCCTCCCTATCTCTGTAACCACTCCAGCCCCTACAACCCTCCCTTTCTCTGTAACCTCCTCCAGCCCCTACACCCCTCCCTATCTCTGTAACCTCCTCCAGCCCCTACACCCCTCCCTATCTCTGTAACCTCCAGCCCTACACCCCTCCCTATCTCTGTAACCTCCTCCAGCCCCTACACCCCTCCCTATCTCTGTAACCTCCAGCCCTACACCCCTCCCTATCTCTGCGTGCCTCCAATTCTATCCTCTTGCGCAACCCCTGATTTTAATTTCAGTATTGTATCGTATTATATGAATTTGTAGCTGGGTTAAGTGTTGTGACAATTTAAAACTGTGGCCATAAGCAGGATTAGCAGCACTTGTAACCAAACGCTTTTATCTTTGTGAGATGTGGGGCAGGCGATGCAATACAGATGGATTGTCTGGGGTATCAAATCTGGCTTCAGAGGGATGTAACTGCTTCCTGTTCAAAGGAGCGTACCGCTTCAAGGTACAGCGCGTGCTGGAGAGCGACGGCTGAGAAGAGGGCGACTGGGATTGGACGTCACCAAGGTCCAGGTCGCTGATTGGAGCGTGGGCAGGGACAGCAGGAGCGGCGAGATCGGGGTGAAGGAGCGGCGACTGATCATGTAGCGACATGGCCTGGGGCCAGGAGAGGCGTGAGTTCGGGGCCCAGAAGAGGCGAGGGCCCAGGGGCAGCACGGGCCCAGCCCACACTGCGATATGTGTGCGCACTAGGTCCGTGCAACAGAGCTGGTCTCCAGTCGTCCTGGTTAACCCTTGCCACTGGACCAAGACCGAGCTCTGTCAAGCCCCGTGTGGTGGCTGGTGTGCAACGGCCACCCCACGTTAAAAAAAATCCACGCACAGGCATCTTCCACCCTTCAGGATGTAGTTCGGGGTCCGGAATATTAGGTCCTTCATTGAAACACCTGTGAACTCATCCCTTTTTGCGTGGAAGCAAGTTATCCTCGATACGAGGGACCGCCTATGATGATGATGAAGACATAATGCTTTGTTTGATTCCTCAGATTGCATAAAGATATGGCGCCATCAAAATGAGATAGAATAACACCCGTGATATGAATGGCTTCTTTTGGTTATTCAACTGTTTAGTTACACATCACGGGGCACCCGTGTCCTAACTTGCACCGAGTCCCGCTCACCCATCATCCCCTGTGCTCGCTGCCCCGTGTCCTAACTCGCACCGAGTCCCGCTCACCCATCACCCGCTGTGCTCACTGCCCCGTGTCCTAACTCGCACCCAGTCCCGCTCACCCATCACCCACTGTGCTCGCTGACCCGTGTCCTAACTCGCACCCAGTCCCGCTCACCCATCACCCCCTGTGCTCACTGCCCCGTGTCCTAACTCGCACCCAGTCCCGCTCACCCATCATCCCCTGTGCTCGCTGCCCCGTGTCCTAACTCGCACCGAGTCCCGCTCACCCATCATCCCCTGTGCTCGCTGCCCCGTGTCCTAACTCGCACCGAGTCCCGCTCACCCATCACCCCCTGTGCTGGCTGCCCCGTGTCCTAACTCGCACCGAGTCCCGCTCACCCATCACCCACTGTGCTCGCTGGCCCGTGTCCTAACTCGCACCGAGTCCCGCTCACCCATCACTCACTGTGCTCGCTGACCCGTGTCCGAACTCGCACCGAGTCCCGCTCACCCATCACCCCCTGTGCTCACTGACCCCGTGTCCTAACTCACACCGAGTCCCGCTCACCCATCACCCCCTGTGCTCGCTGGCCCGTGTCCTAACTCGCACCGAGTCCCGCTCACCCATCATACCTTGTGCTCACTGACCTACATTGGCTCCCGGTCCGGCAACACCTCAGTTTTAAAACTCTCATCCTCATTTTCAAGTCCCTCCACGGCCTCGCTCCCTCCCTATCTCTGCAACCTCCTCTACCCCTACACCCCTCCGAGATCTCGGCGCTCCTCCAATTCCGGCCTCCTGCGCATTCCCCGATGTTAATCACTCGTCCATTGGCGGCTGTACCTTCAGCTGCCTGGGGCCCTCAACTCTGAAATTCTGTACCCAAAACCTTTCTGGCGCTCTACACCTCAATGTCCTCTTTCAGACGCTCCTCAAAAACGTCCCTTCCTGACCAACCATCCTGCCCATGTAACTCCTTGTGTGGTCCGGTATCAAATTTTGTTTTGATAACGCTCCTGCAAAATGCCTTGGAACGATTTACTACATTAAAGGTGCTACATAAATGCAAATTGTTGGCGCAGGGTCATCATCATCATAGGTGGTCCCTCGAAGCGAGGATGACTTGCTTCCACATCAAAAAGGGATGAGTTCACAGGTGTTTCAATGAAGGACCTAATATTCCAGATCCCGAACTACATCCTGAAGGGTGGAAGATGCCTTTGGGTGGATTTTTTTAACGTGGGGTGGCCGTTGCACATCAGCCACCACACGGGTTTGACAGAGCGAGGTCTTGGTCCAGTGGCAAGGGTTAACCAAGACGACTGGAGACCAGCTCTGCTGCACGGACCTAGTGCGCGCACATATCGCACAGTGTGGGCTGGGCCCGTGCTACCCCTCGGCTCTTCTGGGCCCAAACTCTCGCCTCTCCCGGGCCCCGGTCACGTTGCTCTGCGATCACTCGCCGCTCCTTCGCCCCGACCTCGCCGCTCCTGCTGTACCTGCCCACGCTCCAATCAGCGACCTGGGTTATGGTGACATCCAATCCCAGTTGCCCTCTTCACAGCCGTCGCCCTCCTGCAGTGGCATATCGCCGCACGTTGCTCCCTCTAATGGCCCCGGCCTGCTGATGGTTTTGCAGGCTGGAACAACGTAGGATATATAGGGTTCAACAGGTATACAAACAGCCATTCAGGTGTGAGACCCGAGGCCTTCATTGCTGTTGAGAAGCCCAATGCAACGGGGGTTGGGACCCTGAGCACAAATTTGGTGCTCGGCCCTCTCTGCCCCCAAGTTGTGTTTAAGTTGCGTGTTGCCGCACAATGGACCTGAAAGATTCCAGTCACTGCGACTATAGAAAAAAAAAAACAGCTCCGTTGGGTGGGCCACATTGTCCGCATGACCGACACAAGACTCCCAAAGCAAGCGCTCTACTCGGAGCACCTACACGGCAAGCGAGCCCCAGGCGGGCAGAGGAAACGTTTCAAGGACACCCTCAAAGCCTCCCTGATAAAGTGCAACATCCCCACTGACACCTGGGAGTCCCCGGGCCAAAGACCAGTCCGCCCTAAGTGGAGGAAGTGCATCCGGGAGGGCGCTGAGCACCTCGAGTCTCGTCGCCGAGAGCGTGCAGAAACCAAGCGCAGGCAGCGGAAGGAGCGTGCGGCAAACCAGACTCCCCACCCACCCTTTCCCTCAACCACTGTCTGTCCCACCTGTGACATGGACTGTAATTCCTGTATTGGACTGTTCAGCCACCTGAGAACTCACTTTGAGTGGAAGCAAGTCTTCCTCAATCTCGAGGGACTACCGATGATGATGAGAAGAACAAATCTCTGCACTTTTGCCCCTTGCTCCCTGGCACCATGTCCCGTTATGGTGGTCTTCCCTATATCTGGTGCCCCCCCCACCCATAGTGGGAACGACAAGATGTAACGTGAATGTTACCTGAACTCTGACCCCGAAGCCCAGCCATAAAAGAGCACCACCTGATCGTGCCAGGCTCATCAATTATCCATTTCCCCGAGTGCCAAAAAAGGGCAATTGGCCAGGATCCCCTCGGAACCGGTTCGAGATCGCCCCAGACACACTTCGCCCATGAAAAGAAAGATTTGCATTTCTATAGCGCCTTTCATGACATCCCAAAGTGCTTTCCAGCCAATGAAGTACTTTCTGAAGTGTAGTCACTGTTGTAATGTAGGGTTATATATATATATATATATATATATATAGAATAATGGATACCCGGGAGTGAGTTACAGGTCTGAATCTAATCCAATTAATCTACAGCCAATGAAGTACTTTTTGAAGTTGTTTTAATGTAGGAAAAGCAGCGGCCAATTAGCGCACAGCAAGCTCCCACAATCAGCAATGTGGTAATGACCCAGATAATTTGTTTTTAGTGATATTGGTTGAGGGATAGCCCTTAGAATCTGCAGTGGGAGAACACCTTCATCCCACAGATCCATTTTGGATGCGAGCCCAGGTATCATCATCATAGGCAGTCCCTCGGAATCGAGGAAGACTTGCTTCCACTCTAACAATGAGTCCTTAGGTGGCTGAACAGTCCAATACGAGAACCACAGTCCCGGTCACAGCTGGGACAGATAGTCGTTGAGGGAAGGGGAGGGTGGGACAGGTTTGCTGCACGCTCCTTCCGCTGCCTGCGCTTGTTTTCGGCATGCTCTCGGCGACGAGACTCGTGGTGCTCAGCGCCCTCCTGGATGCACTTCCTCCACTTAGGGCGAACTGGTCTTTGGCCAGGGACTCCCAGGTGTCGGTGGGGATGTTGCACTTTATCAGGGAGGCTTTGAGGGTGCCCTTGTAACGTTTCCTCTGCCCACCTTTGGCTCATTTGCCGCGAAGGAGTTCCGAGTAGAGCGCTTGCTTTGGGAGTCTCGTGTCAGGCATGCCGACAATGTGGCCCGCCCAGCGGAGCTGGTCAAGTGTGGTCAGTGCTTCGATGCTGGGGATGTTGGCCTGGTCGAGGACTCTAATGTTGGTGCGTCTGTCCTCCCAGGGGATTTGTAGGATCCTGCGGAGACATCATTGGTGATATTTCTCCAGTGACTTGAGGTGTACTGTACATGGTCCATGTCTCTGAGCCACACAGGAGGGCGGGTATCACTACAGCCCTGTAGACCATGAGCTTGGCGACAGATTTGAGGGCCTGGTCTTCAAACACTCTTTTCTTCAGGCGGCCGAAGGCTGCACTGGCGCACTGGAGGCGGTGTTGGATCTCGTCGAACCCAAGTATAAAAGTGAGCTGAATACCTATCGTTGGACGTGCTCCATATTAACCTTACTTGCGACTCTCTTACAGCTGATGCAAAGCCCAGGTAGAGACACTCCCATCTTCCTTCCCTCGGACGGTGTGTTCGATTGGCTGCTGGCCAAGATATGGGTGCGGAGTGCAGACCGTCAGCATGCTGCTTTGATCGCCCACCTTCTGAAGACTCACCTACTCGCCGAGGTATTTTCCATTGCCACCATAAGGCAACTACCCTCCGTGCATCCCATTTACAAGGTACGAACACGCGGGAGAATGGCACTGCTGTTTTGGATGATTTAGAACGGGGTAAATTGCATAACTCAACTCAGTGCTGATGAGACGCAGTTTGGGTGGAGTTGAGAAATAATAAGGGGAAAAAAAGTCACTGGTGGATGTAATCTGTAGGCCCCCTGTTATGTCTGTAATGCACTTATGAATGACTCCACGAGGCAATGTGTTGTACTCAAACTGTAGTGAGCTTGGTCCTTTATTCGTAACTCCAGAGTGAGGCACAAGCATGGTGGGCAGCCTTTTATACTGGGCCCTGCACACCTATACAGGTGACCCTCAGGTCTTCCACCGCAGTGCCCTCTGGTGGACAGCCTCTGCCACAGGGACAGGAAACCCCGGTCTCCACCAGTTGCACCCTCTAGTGGTGCCAGCATAGTATATACACAGTGTAAACATTATTGATAGTACTATCAGATAACAAGTCTCCATCTTATGCAACTATACAGTGACTACACAGAGAGTATATCTATAGCCTGCATATACAACACCCCCTATACACACACACACACACACACACACACACACACATTCACTGACACACATACATCATCATCATAGGCAATCCCTCGAAATCGAGGAAGACTTGCTTCCACTCTTAAAATGGGTTCTTAGATGACTGAACAGTCCAAAACAGGAATTACAGTCTCTGTCACAGCGGTGGGACAGATAGTGGTTGAGGGAAAGGGTGGGCAGGGAGTCTGGTTTGCCGCACGCTCCTTCCGCTGCCTGCGCTTGGTTTCTGCACACTCTCGGCGACGAGACTCGAGGTGCTCAGCGCCCTCCCGGATGCTCTTCCTCCACTTGGGGCGGACTGGTCTTTGGCCCAGGGACTCCCAGGTGTCGGTGGGGATATTGCACTTTATCAAGGATACCCTCAAAGCCTCTTTGATAAAATGCAACACCCCCACCGACACACATTCACACACACCGACACACACACACACACACTCACACACACATTCACTGACACACACACTGACACACACACTGTCACTGGTAAAAGGATTGGACTATAAGAGTAAAGATGTCTTACTGCAATTATATAGCGTCTTGGTGAGACGGCACCTGGATTACTCTATACAGTTTGGTCTGCTTACCGAAGTATATCCTTTCATAAAGGGAGTGCCACAAAGGTTCACCAGATTTATTTGTGGGATGGGGGGATTGTCCTATGAGGAGAGACTGAGTAGAAAGGGCCTCTGTTCCCTAGAGTTTAGAAAAATGAGAGGAGATCTCATTAAAATGTGTAAAATTATGAAGGGGGCTTCACAGGGTAGGTGCAGGGAGGATGTTTCCCCCTGTCTGGAGTGTCGAGAACCAGGGGTCACAGTCTCAGGATAAGGGGTCAGCCATTTAGGACTGAGATGAGGAGGAATTTCTTCACTCAGAGGGTGGTGAATCTTTGGAATTCTCTGCCCCAGAGGGCTGTGGAGGCTCAGTCGTTGAGTATATTCAAGGCTGAGATCGATAGATTGTTGGATAGTAAGGGCATCGAGGGATCGGGCGGGAAAGTGGAGTTGAGGTCGAAGATCAGCCATGATCTTATTGAATGGCGGAGCAGGCTCGAGGGGCTGAATGGCCGACTCCTGCTCCTGTTATGTTCTGAAGTTGTGCCATGAATTTACTTGAACTCCGCTGTGTTCCTTCCCTTGGTTTGATTGTTCAGGACGAGTCACGTTATCTCACTGATCTCTCTTTATCTTTCAGCTTCTGATTCCTCACACGCGATACACGATACAGATAAATACTGAGAGCAGAGTTAGGCTGACAGCTACAAGTGGAGTGACTGACAATGTGAGTCTTGTTTTTACAGAATCTCTGCTCCATCTCCTCTTTTGCATGCTAAATGTCATTTCAATTCATTTTTCTGCTCGTTAAGGTGAAGGATATTAATGCGGGTTTGTGAAAGTGCTTTGATTTCGAGCACACAAGGGTTGGTTGGTTTTCTGATCAGCAGTGTCCGATTTTTAGGTGAATATTGGGTGGAGATTTACATAAGAACATAAGAAATAGGAGCAGGAGTAGGCCATACAGTCCCTCGAGCCTGCTCCGCCATTTAATACGATCATGGCTGATCCGATCATGGACTCAGCTCCACTTCCCTGCCCGCTCCCCATAACCCCTTATTCTCTTATCAGTTAAGAAACTGGCTATCTCTGCCTTAAAATTATTCAATGTCCCAGCTTCCACAGCTCTCTGAGGCAGCGAATTCCACAGATTTACAACCCTCTGAGAGAAGAAATTCCTCCTCATCTCAGTTTTAAATGGGCGGCCCCTTATTCTAAGATTACGCCCTCTAGTTCTAGTCTCCCCCATCAGTGGAAACATCCTCTCTGCATCCACCTTGTCAAGCCCCCTCATAATCTTATACGTTTCAATAAGATCACCTCTCATTCTTCTGAATTCCAATTGAGTAGGGGCCCAACCTCCTCAACCTATCCTCATCTCCGGAATCAACCGAGTGAACCTTCTCTGAACTGCCTCCAAAGCAAGCGTATCCTTTCGTAAATATGGAAACCAACACGCAGTATTCCAGGTGTGGCCTCACCAACCCCCTGTAAAGCTGTAGTAAGACTTCCCTGCGTTTATACTCCATCCCCTTTGCAATAAAGGCCAAGGTTCCATTGGCCTTCCTGATCACTTGCTGTACCTGCATACTAACCTTTTGTGTTTCATGCACAAGTACCCCCAGGTCCCGCTGTACTGCGGCACTTTGCAATCTTTCTCCACTTAAATAATAACTTGCTCTTTGATTTTTCTTTCTGCCATTTGCTTTGTGGAATCCCCACACATGTCTCGCTTTGTCCGATGGGAATTGCAATGCTGCGGCATGCTCCAGCCAGGTTGTGTGTGGTTGCATGTAAATGAGGCCAACGTGATGTCATTAAGTTGTCTGTGCTCGGGGCTGAACGAAATGGTGTGTCAGCCAGAGCTTAATCCGCTTGCAGTCTCACCTCTGGCCTCAGGAGATCACAAAGCGCTTCACAGCCAATGAAGTACTTTTGAAGTGTATTTACTGCCGTAACACGGCAGCCAATTTACGCACAGCAAGCTCCCACAGACAGCATCATCATCATCATAGCGGCTCCCTTGTATCGAGGATGACTTGCTTCCATTGCAAAAAAGGGATGAGTTCACAGGTATTTCAATGAATAACCTGATATTCCAGGTCCCGAAAGTCTGTATGTACCTGTAGAAACCCTTACGATCTGTTGTTGTATTTTGTGCTAGTTTACTTTCATAATCTATCTTCCCTCTCTATCATTTTTTTTAGTCGTTCTTTGCTGGCTTTTAAAAGTTTCCCAATCCTCTGGCCTCCCACTAGTCTTGGCCACATCGTATGCCATTGTTTTCAACTTGATACCACCCCTTATTTCCTCAGTTAGCCATGGATTGTTATCCCTTCTCTTACAGTCTTTCCTCCTAATTGGGATATATTTTTGTTGTGAGTTATGAAATGTCTCCTTAAATGTTTGCCACTGCTCATCGACCGTCCCACACTTTAATCTATTTTCCCAGTCCACTTTAGCCAGCTCTGCCCTCATACCTTTGTAGTCTCCTTTATTTAGGCTTAGGACACTGGTTTGAGAACCAACTTTCTCATCCTCCAACTGAATTTGAAATTCAACCATGTTATGGTCACTCATTCCGAGAGGATCCTTTACTAGGAGATCATTTGACAAGGTGGATGCAGAGAGGATGTTTCCACTGGTGGGGGAGACTAGAACTAGGGGGCATGATCTTGGAATAAGGGGCTGCCCATTTAGAACTGAGATGAGAAATTTCTTCTCTCAGAGGGTTGTGAATCTGTGGAATTCACTGCCTCAGAGAGCTGTGGAAGCCGGGACATGGAATAAATTTAAGACAGAAATAGACAGTTTCTTAAACGATAAGGGGATAAGGGGTTATGGGGAGGGGGCAGGGAAGTGGAGCTGAGTCCATGATCAGATCAGCCATGATCTTATTGAATGGCGGAGCAGGCTTGAGGGGCCTTACGACCTACTCCTGCTCCTATTTCTTATATTCTTATTTATTAATCCTGTCTCATTACACAGTACCAGATCTAAGATAGCCTGTCCCCTGGTTGGTTCTACAACATACTGTTCAAGGAAACTATCTCAGATACACTCTATGAACTCTTCCTCAAGGCTACCCTGGCCAATTTGCTTTGACCAATCAATATGAAGGTTAAAATTGCCTATTATTATTGCCGTTCCTTTATTGCAAGCCTCCATTATTTCTTGATTTACACTCCGTCCCAATTGCGTAGCTACTGTTTGGAGGCCTATAGGCTACGCCCACAAGTCTGATCTGTTGTCATCAACAAGTAGGTTTTAATTGCCTCTTTTCTTTTTTCCAAAGATGTTTGCTGTCGGACCCAAGGGTCACCTTTTGCTATCCCAGAGAGAGTTCCTAGCCATCACCTACCAATCGTTGTGTCTCCCAGACAACCTGCAACAGCGTGGCGTCCAGGAACTAAAGGGCTATTATTATAAAGATGATGGCCTGCAGATATGGTCTGCGATTCACAAGTAAGCGATAAATTAGGGTCCTTCTAGTGAGGTGTTTGTGAGCGGAAAGCTCCCAGGACCCACTGTATAGGCAATGCTTTCTGTCATAATTCAAACCCCATGATAATCAATAACTCTAACTTGAATTCTCCAAGACTTTCCTCTAGCATTAAGTCTCTGGTTAGAGCGCATCTGGAGTAACTCTTTTCAGACTAGGCCCCGCACCTTGTGAAGGATATATTGGCCTTGGTACAGCCCAGCTTCACCGGAATGATACCAGGGCTCAAAGGGTTAAATTATGAGGGCCGGTTGCATTGACATAGAGGGGCGATCTAATTGAGGAGTTTAAAATGATTAAAGGAGGGTGGACAGAGAGAGACTATTTCCCCTGGTGGGTGGAGTCCAGAACAAGGGGGTGTAAGCTTTTCAGGGCTGATGTCAGGAGGCACTTCACACAAAGGGTAGTAGAGATCTCGATCCCTCTCCTGGTGAGACAGGGGGTCAATTGGAAATTTTAAACCTGATGTTGATCGATTTTTCTTCGGCAAGGATATGGAACCAATGCAGGTAAATTGAGTCAAGATTCAGATCAGCCATGAGCTAATTGAATGGTGATACAGTTGAGGGGCTGAATGACCTACTCCTGTTCCTCCTCATCGCAGGCAGTCCCTCGGAATCGAGGAAGGCTTGCTTCCACTCTTAAAGTGAGTTCTTAGGTGACTGAACAGTCCAATATGAGAGTCACAGTCTCTGTCACAGGTGGGGCAGACAGTCGTTGAGGGAAGGGGTGGGTGGGGCAGGTTTGCCGCACGCTCCTTCCGCTGCCTGCGCTTGCTTTCTGCGTGCTCTCGGCGACGAGACTCGAGGTGCTCAGCGCCCTCCCGGATGCACTTCCTCCACTTAGGGCGGGACTAGTCTTTGGCCAGGGACTCCCAGGTGTCGGTGGGGATGTTGCACTTTTGTCAGGGAGGCTTTGAGGGTGTCCTTGTAGCGTTTCCTCTGCCCACCTGGGGCTGGCTTGCCGTGAAGGACTTCCGAGTAGAGCACTTGCTTTGGGAGTCTCGTGTCTGGCGTGCGAACAATGTGGTCCGCCCAGCGGAGCTGATCGAGTGTGGTCAGTGCTTCGATGCCGGGGATGTTGGCCTGGTCGAGGACGCTAACGTTGGTGCGTCTGTCCTCCCAGGGAATTTGCAGAATCTTGCGGAGACATCGTTGGTGGTATTCCTCCAGCGCTTGAGGTGTCTACTGTACATGGTCCATGTCTCTGAGCCATACAGGAGGGCGGGTATTACTACAGCCCTGTAGACCATGAGCTTGGTGTCAGATTTGAGGGCCTGATCTTTGAACACTCTTTTCCTCAGGTGGCCAAAGGCTGCACTGGAGGCGGTGTTGAATCTCGTCGTCAATGTCTGCCCTTGTTGATAAGTAGAGAGTATTCTTATCGTGGAATACTCTCCACTTGACTGGATAGGTGTAGCTCCAGCAACACTCAAGAAGCTTGACATCATCCAGGACAAAGACATCGGCATGATTGACACCTCATCTATTTGTCACAAATGCCCATCCCTCCACTATTTACAGGGTGCACTCCGAGTGGAGCACTTGCTTAGGGAGTCTCGGGTCGGGCATGCGGACAATGTGGCCTGCCCAACGGAGCTGGTCGAGTGTGGCCAGAGGAAATGCTTCAAGGACAACCAAGGGTAAAGTGTAACACCCCCAGCGGTACCTGGGAACTGGCCCAAGATCGCCCACAGTGGAGGAAGAGCATCCGGGAGGGCGCTGAGCACCTCGAGTCTCGTCCCCGAGAGCAGACAGAAAACAAGTGCAGGCAACGGAAGGAGCGTGCGGCAAACCAGACTCCCCACCCACCCTTTTCTTCAACCACTGTCTGTCCCACCTGTGACAGAGACTGTAATTCCCATATTGGACTGTTCAGTCAGCTGAGAACTCGCTTTTAGAGTGGAAGCAAGTCTTCCTCGATTTCGAGGGACAGCCTATGATGATAATGATGGTAGATGTGCTGCAGCAACTCGCCAAGACTTCTTTCAACAGCATCCCCCAAACTAGCGACCTTTACTGTTATATATGCAGACTATAGATCTACTCTCTGTGTAGTCACTGTATAGTTGCATAAGATGGAGACTTGTTATCTGATGTATTATCAATAAGGTTTACACTGTGTCTATACTATGCTGGCACCACTAGAGGGTGCAACTGGTGGAGACGGCGTTTCCTGCTCCTGTGGCAGAGTCTGTCCACCAGAGGGCACTGCGGTGGGAGACCTGAGGGTCACCTGCATAGGTGTGCTGGGCCCAGTATAAGAGGCTGCCCACCCTGCTTGTGCCTCACTCTGGAGTTACGAATAAAGGATCAAGGTCACTACAGTTTGAGTACAACACATTGCCTCGTGGAGTCATTCATAAGTGCATTACAGACATAACATCTACCACCTCAAAGGACAAGGGCATAGCAACACCTCTAGGTTCCCTTCCAAGTCACACACCATCCCGACTTGGGACATACATCGGTCCTTCCTTCGTTTTCGGTGGGTCAAAATCCTGGAACTCTCCCGACCTAACAGGATTGTGGGAGCACCTCGACCACCCGGTCTACTGTAGCCCAAGCAGACGGCTCCTCAGGGAAACTAAGGATTGTGAATCAATGCTGGCCTTTCCATTAATGCCCATAACCCTGGAATGAATTGTAGAAGAACTGAGATCTGTATGCAGCGTGTAAAGTGTTGTTGTACTCATGACTGATCCTTAACACATCTGAATGTGACTTTCAGATTTGTCACCGACATTGTGAGGCTCTACTATCAGACTGACCAGGAAGTAAAAGATGATCCTGAGCTTCAGGCCTGGATTAAGGACCTCATTGAAGTTGGATTGCAAGACCTTAAAAACACAGGTGAGTGAGCAAAGACCGCTGCTAATGTAACCCGTACCTTTCCAGGAGCCTCGTGACCAGGTTTCTTTCTAGGATATCATAGAATCATCGAATCGTACAGCACAGAAGGAGGCCATTTGGCCCGCTGTGCTGTGCTGGCTCTGTGAAAGATCTGTCCAATTAGTCCTGCACCTCCAGCTTTCTCCCCATAGCTCCGGAAATTCGTCCTCTTCAAACAAATTTCCAATTGCCTTTTGAAAGTTCCTGTGGCATTTGATTCCAGCAGTCTTTGAGGCAGTGCCTTCTACAGCCTACCAACCCTCTGGGTGAAGAAATTTCACCTAATTTCTCCTCTGGTCCTTTCACCAATGATTTTAAATCTATGACCTGTGGTTGCCAACACCATCATCATCATTAGGCAGTCCCTCGAAATCGAGGAAGACTTGCTTCCACTCTAAAAGTGAGTTCTTAGGTGACTGAACAGTCCAATACGAGAACCACAGCCCCCGTCACAGGTGGGACAGACAGTGGTTGAGGGAAAGGGTGGGTGAGGAGTGTGGTTTGCCGCACGCTCCTTCCGCTGCCTGCGCTTGTGTTCTGCATGCTCTCGGCGACGAGACTCGAGGTGCTCAGCGCCCTCCAGGATGCTCTTCCTCCACTTAGGGCCATCTTTGGCCAGGGATTCCCAAGTGGGGATGCTGCATTTTATCAAGGAGGCTTTGCGAGTGTCCTTGAAACGTCTCCTCTGCCCACCTGGGGCTCGCTTGCCATGTAGGAGTTCCGAGTCGAGCGCTTGCTTTGGGGAGTCTCGTGTCCGGCATGCGGACGATGTGGCCCCGCCCAGCGGAGCGGGTCAAGTGTGGTCAGTGCTTCGATGCTGGGGATGTTGGCCTGGTCGAGGACGCTAACGTTGGTGCATCTGTCCTCCCAGGGGATTTGTAGGATCTTGCGGAGACACTTGACAGAGGTCACAGTTTTCCCCTCCTTGCTCTATCAAACCCCCTCATTATTCAATGATCTGTTATCACACCTCAAACATCACTGGATTGTCCTCCCTTGGGCGGGAGAGTTCATAAGAACATAAGAATTAGGAGCAGGAGTCGGCCATTCGGCCCCTCGAGCCTGCTCCGCCATTCAATAAGATCATGGCTGATCATCGGCCTCGACTCCACCTTCCCGCACTATCCCCAAATCCCTTAATTTCCCCCAAATTATCGACCTCTTGAATATACTCAACGACTGAGCACCCACAGCCCTCTGGGGTAGAGAATTGCAATTTCACCACCCTCTGAGTGAATACATTTCTCCTCATCTCGGCCCTTACTCTCAGACTGTGACCCCTGGTTCTAGATTCCCCAGGCAGGGGGAGCACTTTCTCAAGCCCCTTCAGAATGTTATATGTTTCAATTTAATCACTTCTCATTCGTCTAAACTCTGGGGAATATCGGCCTAGTCTCCTCAATCTCTCCTCATAGGGCAACCCCCTCATCCCAGGAAACAGTCCAGTGAACCTTGGTTGATCTCCCTCGAAGGCCAGTGTGTCTTTTATTAGGTAAGGAGCCCAGAACTCCAGGTATAGCCTCACCAATGTATAATTGTAGTAAGACTTCTTTACTCTTCGGTTTTGTTACAAAGGGATTAGAGTCTAACATACCATTTGCTTTCCTAATTGCTTGGTGTACCTGCACGTTAACTTTCTATGATTCGTGTCCAAGGACACCCAGGTCCCTCTGAACACCAACACTTCCCAATCTCTCACCATTCAAAAAATATTCTGCTTTTTTGCTTTTTCTACCAAACCGGATAACTTCACACTGCCCCATGGTTCGATGGGACACTGGCGGGATCGAGGGCTATGCGGCTCAGGTGGGAAAGTGGAGTTGAGGTCAAAGATCAGCCGTGATCTCATTGAGTGGCAGAGCAGGCTCGAGGGGGCCGAATGGCCGACTCCTGCTCCGATTTCTTATGTTCTTGTGGATATTGAGGGAGGGTTTTCTTCTTTTTGACCTCATAGAGGTGAGGGACATTCCGAAAACATCTCCTTCACTCAGCGCTCCCAACCCAGATAGTTAAGAACATAAGAAATAGGTGCAGGAGTAGGTCATATGGCCCCTCGAGCCGACTCCGCCATTCAATCCGATCATGGCTGATCCGATCATGTACTCAGCTCCACTTCCCTGCCCGCTCCCCATAACCCCTTATCCTGTTATCGGTTAAGAAACTGTCTATTTCTGTCTTAAATTTATTCAATGTTCCAGCTTCCACAGCTCTCTGAGGCAGCGAATTCCACAGATTTACAACCCTCAGAGAGCAGAAATTCCTCCTCATCTCTGTTTTAAATGGGCAGCCCCTTATTCTAAAACCATGCCCTCTAGTTCTAGTCTCCCCCATCAGTGGAAACATCCTCTTTGCATCCACCTTGTCAAGCCCCCTCATAATCTTATATGTTTCAATAAGATCACCTCTCATTCTTCTGAATTCCAATGAGTAGAGGCCCAACCTACTCAACCTTTCCTCATAAGTCAACCCCCTCATCTCCGGAATCAACCGAGTGAACCTTCTCTGAACTGCCTCCACAGCAAGTATATCCTCTCATAAATATTGAAACCAAAACTGCACGCAGTATTCCAGGTGTGGCCTCACCAATATCCTGTATAACTGTAGCAAGACTTCCCTGCTTTTATATCCAGTCAAAGTGTGTCCATTTTTTTTTAGGAATGCCGACATCGTTGAGTACCAGGTTTGAGCTCAGCAAATTCCTCACCATGGTGATCTTCACCTGCAGCAGCCAGCACGCAGCGGTAAATAACGGACAGGTAATGCTCCCACATCCCTCTGGCACTCTGTACAGCTTTGTTGTTGAGTTAATGAGTATCTCCTGCTCTTTCCTCCCCTTCCTCTCCTCAAGGAGCGACTTACAATCCCATAGACGCTGGCAGTCCTTGGGCTCCTCACTCAAGCGAGCATTGTTCCTAAGTGAGCCTACTTATTGAGTGCTAGAACTCTGGAAACATCGCAATTGAGCTCAAAGGTATTGACCCCAAACATTCACGCATGCCGGCTTTCCAATAGGGAGAGAGAGAGACAAGGAGGCAGAGCGAGAGAGTGGGGGTTCAGCAACGCCTCGATTTCAACATTCCCATCCTTGTTTACAAATCCCGCCATGTCCCTCGCCCCCTCCCTCTATCTCTGCAACCTCCTCCAGCCTCACAACCTCCCCCCCCCCCCCGCTCCGAGATGCCTGCGCTCCTCAAATTCGGCCCTCTTGAACATACCCTTGCAAATGTCCTCGCTCCCCGATATGTGTTGGAGCGCCGGAGGGATGCGTCAAAGTTGGAGCTTGACAGATCGGAAAAGCCGGATTTTTCAGCGTGCCGGCTTTTGCGAAAGCCTTCCCGGGGTCCGTAGACACTCAGTATGGACCCAGGGGGTAGGGGGCCGGGATTTCCAGGCCCATGTGTTTAAGAAATTACACACACATGGTGGACAAGGAGAAGAGATCTCAATGTTCTCTGTCGTCTGTTCTGCACAGGACCAGGCTGCAGTTACTAGCGAACAGCCAGAGAGCACATTGAACGCAGTCAAACAGACCATGAACGATAAGGAACCCGCACTCCCTGACCCTACTGTTCCCTGCAGGCCAATGTGTTTGTTATGTCTTTAGATGCTCTGATAATGACGAGGCAATGTATTGCACTTGAACTGTAGTGACCTTTGTCCATTTAATATAACTCCAGAGTCACGATCACACCTGGTGGTCTGCCTTTTATACTGGGCCTGGCACACCTGTACAGGTAACCTACAAGTCTCCCACTGCAGTGCCCTCTGGTGGCACACCTTAGTGACCATACAGCTGGTGTACAAGTTTCCCACAGTAGTGCCCTCTGGTGGCACATCATATGTAATAGTACAAGCAGTAAACATGTCTGGATACAAGATAGTGTTGCTATGTTGCAACAAGCATCAAATGCTGGAAACACTCAACAGGTCGGGCAGCGGCTGCGGAGAGAGAAACAGAGTTAACGTTTCTCTCTCGTTAACGTTTTGACTTTTCGTCAAAACTGGGAAAAGTTAAGAGCTGGAATCATAGAATAGTCACCATCACAGGCGGTCCCTCGAATGAGGATGACTTGCTTCCACAACAGTCCACAGGTGTTTCAATGAAGGACCTAATATTCCAGATCCCGAGCTACGCCCTGAAGGGTGGAAGATGCCTGTGGGTGGATTTTTTTAACGTGGGGAGACCGTTGCACACCAGCCACCACACGGGGCTTGACAGAGCGAGGTCTTGGGTCCAGTGGCAAGGGTTAACCAGGACGACTGGAGACCAGCTCTGCTGCATGGACCCCGTGCGCGCACATATCGCACAGTGTGGGCTGGGCCCGTGCTGCCCCGGGACCTCGACTCTTCTGGGCCCCCGTACCCTCATTCGCCGCACCTCCGCCCACGATGTCCCAGGGCCTGGTGCTCCAGCTCTATTTATAGCCCCGACCTGTGGTGGTGTTCTCACACAGGTCGGGGCAGCCAACATAGATTAGTACAGCACCAAAGGAGGCCATTCGGCCCATCGATTCTGTGTCGGAACTTTCGAAGAGTGAACCCAGTCAGTCCCTCTCCCCCGCTCTTTCCCCGTAATCCTGCAATTTTTTTTCTCCTTCAAGTATTTATCCAATAACCTTTTGTAGGCTGCTATTGAATCTGTTTCCACCACCCTATCAGGCAGTGCGTTCCAGAAGCTAACCACTCGCTGCCTAATAACAATGCAGTCCGCATGGCCCCCGGCCTGCGAGCACCATGGGAGCAGGCCGCGGAGCGGAGGGAGCAGTATAGAGGCCCGCCGCTCCAGGAAGCAGCGCGTGCTGGAGCAGGAGAGCAACGGCAGCGAAGAGGGACGTCACCAAGATCCAGGTCGGTGATTGGAGCGCGGGCAGGCACATCAGAAGCGGCGCTGTCGGGGGCGAAGGAGCGGGGAGAGATTGTAGACGGACGTGACCTGGGCCCAGGAGAGGCGAGAGTTTGGGGCCCAGAAGAGGCGAGGGGCCCAGGGGGCAGCACGGGCCCAGCCCACACTGTGCGATATGTGGGCGCACTCGGTCCGTGCAGCAGAGCTGGTCTCCAGTCGTCCTGGTTAACCCTTGCCACTGGACCAAGACCTCGCTCTGTCAAGCCCGTGTGGTGGCTGGTGTGCAACGGCCACCCCACGTTAAAAAAATCCACCCACAGGCATCTTCCGCCCTTCAGGATGTAGTTCGGGATCTGGAAATTTAGGTCCTTCATTGAAACCCCTGTGAACTTTTTGACATGGAAGCGAGTCATCCTCGATTCGAGGGACTGCCTACGTTGATGATGAATAAAGCTTCTCCTCGTGCCAGCTCTGGTTCACTTGCCAATCACCATAACTGCGTGCCTTCTGGTTATCGACCCTTCAGAAGGTGTACCAGGTTTTAAGCAAGTACGGATGCTGGGGAAAGCAGGGAGGGGAGGAACGAACAAAAGGGAAGGTCTGTGATAGGGCGGAAGGCAGGAGAGATTAAATGATAGAAACATAGAAACATAGAAACATAGAAAATAGGTGCAGGAGTAGGCCATTCAGCCCTTCTAGCCTGCACCGCCATTCAATGAGTTCATGGCTGAACATGCAACTTCAGGACCCCATTCCTGCTTTCTCACCATACCCCTTGATCCTCCTAGTAGTAGGGGCTACGTCTAACTCCTTTATAGAAACATATAAAAGGAATTCAAAAGGGAATGGCAATGGGACAAGTGAGGAAACAAAAGATGTGCACAAGCGTGATCGCAAACCACTTTTCTCCCGCGTTATAATAGGAGCAGGAGTCGGCCATTCGGCCCCTCGAGCCTGCTCCGCCATTCAATAAGATCACGGCTGATCTGATCATGGGACACAGCTCCACTTCCCCGCCCGCTCCCCATAACCCTTGACTACCTTATCGCTCAAAGATCTGTCTATCTCCGCCTTAAATATATTCAATGACCCAGCCTCCACAGCTCTCTGGGGCAGAGAATTCCACAGATTTACAACCCTCTGAGAGAAGAAATTTCTCCTCATCTGAATTTTAAATGGGTGGCCCCTTATTCTGAGATTCTGTCCCCTAGTTTTAGTCTCCCCTATGAGTGGAACTATTCTCTCTGCATCCACCTTGTCGAGTCCCCTCATTATCTTATATGTTTCGATAAGATCAATCTCTCATTCTTCTGAACTCCAATGTGTATAGACCCAACCTACTCAACCTATCCTCATAAGTCAATCCCCTCATCTCCGGAATCAACCGAGTGAACCTTCTCTGGACAGCCTCCAATGCAAGTATATCCTTCCTTCAATGCGGAGACCAAAACTGCACGCAGTGCTCCAGGTGTGGCCTCACCAATACCCGGTACAGTTGTAGCAGGACTTCCCTGCTTTTATACTCCATCCCCCTTGCAATAAAGGCCAGCATTCCATTGGCCTTCCTGATCACTTGCTCGCAGCAGTGCCCAGGAGATTAGTCGCGCTTTGCCCTGGCCAACCCGAGAAGGCGGGCACCTCCGGCTGTGGAGCACTTTGCCGTGACCAGAGATTGCGAAAGATTCAATGTAAACAAAAGTTCTTTCTGTCTTTCCACGTGACTGGATTTGATTTTCCTTCCCTCGTTCAACAGTACGACTGGGGTGCCTGGGTGCCCAACTCGCCCTGCTCGATGAGGAGACCTCCCCCCAGTGCCAAGGGCACCGTGACTATGGAGCACATCATGGAGTCCCTGCCGGGGATCACCCAGTCCTGTATCCAGATGGCAATTGCCTGGATCCTCACGCGCACCCCGCCAGGAATGGTAAGGAATTGATGAGTCAACTCAGTAACAACAAACTGCGTTTCTATAGCGCCTTTAACGCAGTAAAACGTCCCACGGTGCTGTTATGTATGAAGAAAGGGTCTGAGTGGATACTGTGAGCTCAAAGTAAAGAGTGACTTTAGTCTTTTATTGCAGGTCTCCAGAGTGCCTCTCCAGCCGATTGAGGCCTCCTTAAGTACCTGTGCTCCCAAGGGATTATGGGATCCCTTGGGACTCCAGGAGATGAGCCCTCTGGTGGCTGTACAAAGTATATATAACAGGTGCCTTTTAGTGTGACCAAACTAAATCTGTCTCCTGAGCCACAAGATATCAGGACCGATGACCAAAAGCTTGGTCAGAGAGAGGTAGGTTTCGAGGTGCGTCTTAAAGGAGGCGAGAGAGGCGGAGAGGCTTAGGGAGGGAATCACAGAGCTTAGGGCCCAGATAGCTGAAGGCTCGGCCAACCCATGGTGGAGCGATTAAAATCGGGAGATGCTCAAGAGGGCAGAATTGGAGGAGCGCAGAGACCTGGGGGCGGATTGTGGGGCTGGAGGAGATTACAGAGATAGGGAGGGGGCGAGGGCCATGGAGGGATTTGAAAACATGGATGAGAATTTTGAAATCGAGGTTTTGCTTAACCGTAAACTGATGTAGGTCAGCGAGCACAGGGGGTGATGGGTGAGTGGGACTCGGTGTGAGTTAGGACACAGGCAGCCGAGTTTTGGATCACCTCTAGTTGACGTTGGGTAGAATGTGGGAGGCCAGCCAGGAGTGCGTTGGAATAGTCAAGTCTAGAGATAACAAAGGCACGGATGAGGGCTTCAGCAGCAGATGAGCTGAGGCAGGGGCGGAGACGGGCGATGTTACAGAGGGGGAAATAGGTGGGTCTTAGTTATGCTGTGGGCATGTGGTCGAAAGCTAATTTCAGGGTCAAATATGACACCGAGATTGCGAACCGTCTGGTTCAGCCTCAGGCGGAAGTTGGGGAGAGGGATGGAGTCGGTGGCTGGGGAACGGAGTTTGTGGCGGGGACCGAAAACAATGGCTTCGGTCTTCCCAATATTCAATTGGAGAAAATTATCTGCTCCATCCAGAACTGGGTGTCGGACATGCAGTCTGACAATTTAGAGCCCGTGGAGGGGGTCGGGAAAAGTGGTGTTGAGGTAGAGCTGGGTGGGAACTGCCGCTGAATAGAAGGGTATGTTGACGGGGTGGGATGAAGAAAGGGTTGGAGGAGGCTCGTGTGGACACTGGAATGAACCTGTTGGGCTGAATGGCCTGATGCTGTGCTGCATGAACGTTGTAACAATTGGCATTAAACTCACAGCTTCAGGGAGAGCACAGGACAGCTGGTGTGGGAATTGGAAAAGTACCACAGTGGTGCAGTAGGGGGCGCTCTGCCGACGATGGTTGTTGGGCAGAGTAGGAGGACCACAAAAATATTTTCCAACTTTTTGTTTAACTTAGAAAATAGGGGCAGGAGTCGGCCATTCGGCCTTTCGAGCCTGCACCATTCAATATGATCATGGCTGATCCTATATCTCAACACCATATTCCCGCTTTCTCCCCCTACCCCTTGATGTCTTTTGTGTCTAGAAATCTATCGATCTCCCTCTTCAATATGTTCAGTGACTTGGCCTCCACAGCCTTCTGTGGTAGAGAATTCCACAGGTTCACCACCCTCTGAGTGAAAACATTTCTCCTCATCTCGGTCCTAAATTTCCTACCCTGTATCCTGAGACTGTGAGCCCTTGTTCTAGACTTCCCAGCCCCGGGGGAAACACCCTCCCCGCATCCAGTCTATCCAACCCCGTCAGAATTTTATACGTTTCAATGAGATCCCCTCTCATTCTTCTAAACTCTAGTGAATACAGGCCTAGTCGACCCAATCTCTCCTCATACAACAATCCTGTCATCCCAGGAATCAGTCTGGCGAACCTTCGCTGCACTCCCTCTTTGGCAAGTATAGAAACATAGAAAATAGGTGCAGGAGTAGGCCATTCAGCCCTTCGAGCCTGCATCGCCATTCAATAAGATCATGGCTGATCATTCACCTCAGTACCCCTTTCCTGCTTTCTCTCCATACCCCTTGATCCCCTTAGCCGTAAGGGCCATATCTAACTCCCTCTTGAATATACCCAATGAACTGGCATCAACAACTCTCTACGGCAGGGAATTCCACAGGTTAACAACTCTCTGAGTGAAGAAGTTTCTCCTCATCTTAGTCCTAAATGGCCTACCCCTTATCCTAAGACTGTGTCCCCTGGGGCAATTAGGGATGGGCAATAAATGCCGGCCTTGCCAGCGACACCCACAAACCATGAATGAATAAATAAAAAATATCCTTGAGGTCTCCGCATCTGGTCCAGGAGAGTTGTTGATGCCAGTTCGTTGGATATAGTCAAGAGGGAGTTAGATGTGGCCCTTACAGCTAAAGGCATCAAGGGGTATGGAGAGAAAGCAGGAAAGGGGTACTGAGGTGAATGATCAGCCATGATCTTATTGAATGGTGGTGCAGGCTCGAAGGGCCGAATGGCCTACTCCTGCACCTATTTTCTATGTTTGAGAAGGTGGTGGTGAGCCGCCTTCTTGAACCGCTGCAGTCCGTGTGGTGAAGGTGCTCCCACACAGCGCTGTTGGGGCGTTCCAGGATTTTGACCCAGCAATTATATGTCCAAGTCCGGATGCTGTGTGACTTAGAGGGGAACTTGGAGGTGATGGTGTTCCTATGTGTCTGCTTCCGTCATCCTTCACGGTGATACTCCAAGAAGCAGCATGCCAAGGCATCTTCATAAGGGTCTGGGAGAAGCTGTTGAAACAGGTCGCTAGATTGATTCCCTGGGATGAGAGGGCTGCGCTATGAAGAGAGGTTGTGTAGAATGGGCCTATACTCTCCGGAGTTTAGAAGAATGATTGAAACATGCAAGATTCTGAGGGCGATTGACAGGGTAGATGCAGGGAAGGTGTTTCCCCCGGGCTGGAGAGTCTGGAACCAGGGGTCACAGTCTCAGGATAAGAGGTCGGCCATTTAGGGCCTGAGATGAGGAGAAACTTCTTCACTCAGAGGGTGGTGAATCTTTGGAATTCTCTACCCCAGAGGGCTGTGGAGGCTCAGTCGTTGAGTATATTCAAGGCTGAGATTGATAGATTTTTGGACTCTCGGGGAATCGAGGGATATGGGGATCGGGCGGGAAACTGGAGTTGAGGTCGAAGATCAGCCATGATCTTATTGAATGGCGGAGCAGGCTCGAGGGGCCGTATGGTCTATCCCTGCTCCTATTTCTTATGTTCTTATGAAGAAGCCTTGGCAAGTTGCTGCAATGTATCTTGTAGATGATGCACACTGCGGCCAGGTTGAGCCAGTGGTGGTATTTTGGTATTTTGCAGCGCTCCACAAATATTGGAGCAGTCCCTGAGGACAGTAGGAAGGCAAATGCAGTTCCAATGGTGGAAAAAATGAATAAGGCACGAGGTTGCTAATTACAGAGCAGTTAGCGAACAATCCCTATGTAGGGAAACTGAAGCAATTGGTCATGTTTCAATGTCCGGACCCTTTTCCAAAAGAATTCTCGGTGTAGTGGGTTAAGTTCTCAGACTGCGGGGATGACCATTACATCGGCCTGCTGGACGTAAGGACCCTGCGTGAAATGAGGTCGTCCGCCTCGCCCCAGTTGCCCCCGAGTGTGGTCCCCGCGGCACAAGGCTGCCCCGGTTTCGAGCTGACCGTTGCCCGCCTCCGGCTGAATGCACGCCATTTATTTTCTCGGTGCAGAGGAAGCTCGGCGACTGTGAGGAGTATTTCACCGAAGAAGCGGCGAAGGGTGTCATCTGGGCGTTTCAGGAAGAGCTGCGGGAAATCAATGGCAGGATCCGGGAACGCAACCGGGGCCTGGCCCTGAAATACGAGTACCTGAGTCCGGCGAACATCGAGAACAGCATCACCATCTAATGAACAGAGCAGACAGGCTCAGGGAAGGTTGTGCGGATGTCTTCCAGAGTTCAGAGCTTAACCTGTGGCCATTTTGGCTCCATTTCCCTCCCCCTCATCTTAGGTTTTTTTTTCCCCTTCTCTTTGTTTTTTTCTTTGTCTATAATGGCAGCTGGTCATTACCTCGCCATTCACACCCTCTCCAGATTAACCTTTTTCTAACCTCTGCCACTACCATCTCAATTCAGCCCATCGCCCCCTTTTGTCTCTCGAATCTCTCCTGCCTTCCCCCCCCTGCCACCGACCTTCCCTTTTGTTCCTTCCTCCCCTCCCCCTTTCAGTGCTCTTTTCAAGCATTCGCGGGTCCTGACGAAGGGTCGTCGGCCCAAAACGTTAACTCTGTTTCTCTCGCCACAGATGCTGCCCGACCCGCTGAGATTTCCAGCACTCTCTGTTCTTGTTTCACATTCCAGCATCAGCACTATTTTGCGTTCGTCCCAGATCCCTGATGGTTTTCTGCGGGCTTTCAACCCTCTGCGGCAGCTACTTACTAAGAAGAGGTGAGGAGTCTGAAGGGACATTTTTTTGTTGAAAGTAACCCCAGTGTGTTTTAAAATAAAACAATGTTAGCATTATTGTGATGTAGTAATTGTTTGTGTCTGACACACCCTATGCCACAGTTTCACCTCCAGTGTCTCTGTAAAAATATGGGATGGTAATAATACATAGTAATCTTACACAGTTCGTACAGCACAGAGTTCCACAATCTCACCACTCTCTGTGGTAGCGAGTTCCACAATCTCACCACTCACTGTGGTAGCGAGTTCCACAATCTCACCACTCACTGTGGTAGCGAGTTCCACAATCTCACCACTCTCTGTGGTAGCGAGTTCCGCAATCTCACCACTCACTGTGGTAGCGAGTTTCACAATCTCACCACTCTCTGTGGTAGCGAGTTTCACAATCTCACCACTCACTGTGGTAGCGAGTTTCACAATCTCACCACTCACTGTGGTAGCGAGTTTCACAATCTCACCACTCTCTGTGGTAGCGAGTTCCACAATCTCACCACTCTCTGTGGTAGCGAGTTTCACAATCTCACCACTCACTGTGGTAGCGAGTTCCACAATCTCACCACTCTCTGTGGTAGCGAGTTCCGCAATCTCACCACTCACTGTGGTAGCGAGTTCCACAATCTCACCACTCTCTGTGGTAGCGAGTTCCACAATCTCACCACTCACTGTGGTAGCGAGTTCCACAATCTCACCACTCACTGTGGTAGCGAGTTCCACAATCTCACCACTCTCTGTGGTAGCGAGTTCCACAATCTCACCACTCACTGTGGTAGCGAGTTCCACAATCTCACCACTCACTGTGGTAGCGAGTTCCACAATCTCACCACTCTCTGTGGTAGCGAGTTCCACAATCTCACCACTCACTGTGGTAGCGAGTTCCACAATCTCACCACTCACTGTGGTAGCGAGTTCCACAATCTCACCACTCTCTGTGGTAGCGAGTTCCACAATCTCACCACTCACTGTGGTAGCGAGTTCCACAATCTCACCACTCTCTGTGGTAGCGAGTTCCACAATCTCACCACTCTCTGTGGTAGCGAGTTCCACAATCTCACCACTCTCTGTGGTAGCGAGTTCCACAATCTCACCACTCTCTGTGGTAGCGAGTTCCACAATCTCACCACTCACTGTGGTAGCGAGTTCCACAATCTCACCACTCTCTGTGGTAGCGAGTTCCGCAATTTCACCACTCACTGTGGTAGCGAGTTCCACAATCTCACCACTCTCTGTGGTAGCGAGTTCCGCAATTTCACCACTCTCTGGGTAAAGAAACCTAATCAGGTTTTGCCACTTTTCTATAACCTGATTTTACTTTTATGCAATGAGGTTACCATTGCCCAAACCCTCACACGCTGGTGCCTGTTCTCAACAGTTTCTGCTTGATTTGGGAACCTAAAGATTCAAGGGATTGCTTTTGGGTGCAGTTATTCGAGTTGAATTGCTCAATGAGTGCTTGATTTTTAAAAAAAGAGTGATTGTTCCATCACATGTAAGTCTAATAACCTTTACACATAGAGACATAGAAAATAGGAGCAGGAGTAGGCCATTCGGCCCTTCGAGCCTGCACCACCATTCAATATGATCATGGCTGATCCTCTATCGCAACACCATATTCCCGCTTTGTCCCCATACCCCTTGATGTCTTTTAGGTCTAGAAATCTATCTCCTTCTTAAATATATTCAGTGACTTGGCCTCCACAGCCTTCTGTGGTAGAGAATTCCACAGGTTCACCACCCGCTGAGTGAAGAAATTTCTCATCATCTCAGTCCTAAATTTCCTACCCCGTATCCTGAGACTGTGACCCCTTGTTCTAGACTTCCCAGCCCCAGGAAACATCCTCCCCGCATCCAGTCTGTCCAACCCCGTCAGAATTTTATACATTTCAATGAGGTCCCCTCATTCTTCTAAACTCTAGAGAATACAAGCCTAGTCGACCCAATCTCTCCTCATACGACAGTCCCGCCATCCCAGGAATCAGTCTGGTGAACCTTCGCTGCACTCCCTCTATGGCAAGTATATCCTTTCTTAGGTAAGGAGACCAAAACTGCACACAATACTCCAGGCGCGGTCTCACCAAGGCCCTGTATAACTGTAGTAAGACATCCTTGCTCCTGAACTCAAACCCTCTTACAATGAAGGCCAACATACCATTTGCCTTCCGAACTGCTTGCTGCACCTGCATGTTTGCTTTCAATGACAGGTGTACAAGGACACCCAGGTCCCTCTGTACATCGACACTTCCCAAGCCATCACCATTTAAATAATACTTTGACTTTGTTTTTCCTACCAAAGTGGATAACTTCACATTTATCCACGTTATACTGTATTTGCCATGTGTTTGCCCACTCACTCAACCTATCTAAATCGCCTTGCAGCGTCTTTGCATCTAGTTTTGAGCATATATGGTAGTTGTGCGAGAAGCCATGCTATTAACACTGTCACTGTAACGGCAAAGCATTATAGCAAGCTTGATCAAACCAGTGCAAAGCATAGTGTCAACATTTAACTAGCATTTGTTTCAAACATGTTCTTCACGAAACCTTGAATCAGAAACGATGAGCTAAGACAATGTTAACTGGAGGCCGGATAAGATCAACCAAAAACTACAGAAAGGCAGAAATTTATCAGAGCCGATGTGCTAAGGCTCTGTACTGGTTATGGAAGTGACCTAGGTGTAGTCATTAATGTGTCATATGGCAAGGGTCAATGGTCAGTCAAAGAAATATATGGACGTTTTTTTATCTTTGTAACTTGTCGAACCTCCGCTCAATCATGCCTATAATGTGATGTAATTTTATCGATCGGAGAGTCTTTGGTTCACTGAAGTTCTCTCCCCTGCATGCTGGCAATAAAGTTTCTCGCATCAAAGCCTACCCATGGCTGCATCTGCTTTCTTTCCACAACATGCCGATGTCTGCACCAACCCTCCGGGCCTCCAACGGCCGATAGATTTCCAAGTCTGGGTGACGTGTGACTCAGAGAGGAACGTGGAGGTGGTGGTGTTCCTTTGCGTCCGCTGTCCCTGTAGGTGGTAGAGGTCGCAGGTTTGGGCACAGAATATCGCACACGTGGCCTCTGTTACTCTGTGAGACACACAGCTGAAAATATGAAACTGGGGCCACCTCCAGATTTAGTTTGACCAAAGCAAGGGCACTGACTTCACACACTGTCCTTTCACCTCAAACATTGCCTCTAGCTCCCTCCTCTCTTTTAGCCTCAGCTCGGTTAATAGCTGTCCAAATTCTTCTTGGGCAGTCCCCCCGGGGTCGAGGATGACTTGCTTCCACACGAACACCAGTTCTCAGGTGACTGATGAGACCAATGCGGGACCCACAGTCTCTGTCACAGGCGGTGTCTGGGGCAGACGGTGGTTGGAGGGACGGGGTGGGTGGGGGGCTTGGTTTGTTGTGCGCTCCTTCTGCTGTTTGCGCTGGGCTTCCGCGTGCTCCCGGCGAAGAGGCTCGAGGCGGCCAGCGCCTTCCCGGATGCTCCTCCTCCACTTTGAGCGGTCTTGGGCCAGGGATTCCCAAGCGTCGGTGGGGGATGTTGCACGTTTTCAAGGAGGCTTTGAGGGTGTCCTTAAAGCGTTTCCTCTGCCCTCCCAGAGCTCGCTTGCCATGTCGGAGCTACGAATAGAGCGATTGTTTCGGGAGTTTAGCACCAGGCATGCGGATGATGTTGCCCATCCAGCGGAGCTGATCGAGCGAGGTCAATGCCTCGATGCTGGGGAAGTTGGCCTGAGCGAGAACACTGACGTTGGTGCGCCGATCCTGCCAGTCGATTTGCAGGATCTTGCTGTTCAAATGGTATTTAAATGAAGTCCAGACTGAGTAATTCTATCGATCTCAGTCTTGAATATACTCAACGACTGAGCAACAACAGCCCTGTGGGGCAGAGAATTCCAAAGATTCACCACCCTCTGAGTGAAGAAGTTCCTTCTCATCTCCGTCCTAAATAGCCGACCCCTTATCCTGAGACTATGCGCCCTAGGTCTAGACTCTCCAGCCCGGGGGGAAACATCCTCCCTGTATCTACCCTGTCAATCCCCCTCAGAATCTTATGTTTCAACTAGTTCACCTCTCATTCTTCTAAACTCCAGAGAGTATGGGCCCAATCTACTCAATTTCTCCTCATAGGACAACCCTCTCATCCCTGGAGTCAATCTAGTGAACCTTTGTTGCACCTCCTCCATGGCAAATATTTTCCTTCCTTAACTAAGGAGACCAAAACTGTGCACAGTACACCAGGTGTGGTCTCACCAGGGTCCTGTACAATTGTAGCAAGACTTCCTTACTCTTATACTCCAACCCCCAGCAATAAAGGCCAACTTGCCATTTGCCTTCCTAATTGCTTGCTGTACCTGCGTGTAAATTTTGTGTGTTTCCGATACAAGGACACCTAAATCTCTCTGAACACCAACATTTAAGTTTCTCACCATTTGAAAAATTTTCTATTCATCCTACCAAAGTGAATAACCTCATATTTCCCCACATTATACTCCATCTATTACCTTATTGCCCACTCATGTAACCTGTCTATATACCTTGGCATGCCCTTTGTGTCCTCCTCACAGCTTATTTTTCCACCTAGCGTTGTATCGTCAGCAAACTTGGATCTCGGTCCTTTCATCTAAGTCATTAATATAGATGGTAAATAGCTGAGGCCCCAGCACTGAACCTTGCGGACTCCCCACTAGTTACAGCCTGCCAACCTCAAAAAGACCCATTTATCCCTACTCTATATTTTCTGTCCGTTAACCAATCCTCTATCCATACTAATATATTACCCCCAACCCCATGAGCCCTATGCTTGCTTTTATGTGGCAGCGTAACAACTGTCTTTTGGAAATCCAAATATACTACATCCACTGGTTCCCCTTCATCTACCTTACCATCCTCAAAAAACTCTCATAGATTTGTCAAACACCATTTCCCTTTCATGAAACCTGTTGTGTATGGAGAAAGAGTCAGACTGAAGTATAATGTGGATAAATGTGAGGTTATCCACTTTGGTGGTAAAAACAGAGAGACAGACTATTATCTGAATGGTGACAGATTAGGAAAAGGGGAGGTGCAAAGAGACCTGGGTGTCATGGTACATCAGTCATTGAAGGTTGGCATGCAGGTGCAGCAGGCGGTTAAGAAAGCAAATGGCATGTTGGCCTTCATAGCAAGGGGATTTGAGTACAGGGGCAGGGAGGTGTTGCTACAGTTGTACAGGGCATTGGTGAGGCCACACCTGGAGTATTGTGTACAGTTTTGGTCTCCTAACCTGAGGAAGGACATTCTTGCTATTGAGGGAGTGCAGCGAAGGTTCACCAGACTGATTCCCGGGATGGCGGGACTGACCTATCAAGAAAGACTGGATCAACTGGGCTTGTATTCACTGGAGTTCAGAAGAATGAGAGGGGACCTCATAGAAACATATAAAATTCTGACGGGGTTAGACAGGTTAGATGCAGGAAGAATGTTCCCAATGTTGGGGAAGTCCAGAACCAGGGGTCACAGTCTAAGGATAAGGGGTAAGCCATTTAGGACCGAGATGCGGAGGAACTTCTTCACCCAGAGAGTGGTGAACCTGTGGAATTCTCTACCACAGAAAGTTGTTGAGGCCAATTCACTAAATATATTCAAAAAGGAGTTAGATGAGGTCCTTACTGCTAGGGGGATCAAGGGGTATGGCGAGAAAGCAGGAATGGGGTACTGAAGTTGAATGTTCAGCCATGAACTCATTGAATGGCGGTGCAGGCTAGAAGGGCCGAATGGCCTACTCCTGCACCTATTTTCTATGTTTCTATGTTTCTATGAACACTGTGAGCTCAAAGTAAAGTGTGACCTTCGTCTTTTATTGCAGGTCTCCAGAGTGCCTCTCCAATCTGTGAAGCCTCCTTAAATACCTGTGCTCCCAAGGGATTATGGGATCCCTTGGGACTCCAGGGGATGAGCCCTCTGGTGGCTGTACAGAGTAAATACAAGTCCACATATATAACAACACTTCCCCCCCCCCCCCAAAGTCAATAGTGTAACTATTTACAGGCCCTCGGGGGCCTGTTCTCTCTCCCCTGAGGAGATTCACATTCTACAGTCCAGTCTTTGTACAGTCTGTGTACAGTACTTGCCGGGTTTGAGTCCTGAGGATGAGTCATCCGCCTAGAGCCGCAGGTCGAGGTCATGATTGCCTGGCTCATGGTGATGGCCTTCTGCAGTGTGACTGTGGTATCCGCAGACAGTAGCCTGTGAAGAAGGCCCTTGTGGCCGATTCCGATGACAAAGATATCCCGCAGCGCTTCGGTGAGGTGGCCGCCGAAATCACATGGTGCCGTTAGCCTGCTGAGGTCTGCAGCATATTTCGCGATTTCCTGACCTTCGGGCCGTCGGTGGGTGTAAAACCGGTGTCTCGCTGTGAGGATGCTCTCTTTGGGCTTGAGTAGTTCTCGGATCAGCGTTACAAGCTCCTCATATGTCTTGGTCAATGTCTTCGCTGGTGTCAGCAAATCCCTGACGAGGCCATAGACGGTGGGCCCACAACTGGTGAGCAGGATAGCTCTGCATTTATCAGCCAGTGTGGCCGGATTATCGCCTGCCAGGTCGTTTGCTGTGAAGAAATGATCGAGCCTCTCCACAAAGGCGTCCCAATCACCCCCACCGGCGAACTGCTGCAACGTACCAAGGTTAGCCATTTTCGCGTGAAAGTCCGTAATCTCTTCGCCAATTGTTATGTCTTTAGATGCTCTGATAATGACTCCACAAAGCAAAGTATTGCACTTGAACTGTAGTGACCCTAGTATAACTCCAGAGGGATGATCACACATGCTGGCCTGCCTTTTATAATAGGTCTGGCACACCTGTATAGGTAACCTACAAGTCTCCCACTGCAGTGCCTTCTGGTGGCACACCTTAGTGACCATACAGCTGGTGTACAAGTTTCCCATAGTAATGCCCTCTGATGGCACACCATATGTAATAGTACAAGCAGTAAACATGTCTGGATACATGACACTCTGTCAGTCGCTCTCTCTCTCTCTCTCAATCGCTCTCTCTCAATCTCTCTCTCTCCCAGTCTCTCCCTCTCTCTCTCTCAGTCTCTGTCTCTCTCTCAGTCTCTTTCTCCCCTACTCTCTGTCTTTCTCTCCATCACTCTCTCTCCCACTGTCTCTCTCCCTTTGTCTCTCACTCTCCCTCTGTCTCTCTCCCTCTGTCTCTCTATCTCTCTTCCACAGTATCTCTCTGTCTCTTTTGGTCTGTCTGTTTCTCGCTCTCTCTGTCTCCCTCTCACTTCCTCCGTCTCTCCCTCTCCCTCTTTCTGTCTCTCTCTCTCCCTCTGTCTCTCTCTTCCGCAGTATCTCTCTCTGTCTCTCTCGGTCTGTCTGTTTCTCTCTCTCTCTCTGTCTCCCTCTCACTTCCTCTGTCTCTGTCTCTCCCTCTCCCTCTTTCTGTCTCTCTCTCTCTCCGTCTCTCTCTCTCTCTCTCCGTCGCTCTCTCTCTCTCTCTCTCTCTCTCTGTCCCTCTCCTCCTCTGCATCTCCCTCTGTCTCTCCCTCTCATTCTGTTTCCTTCCCTCTGACTCTCTCTGTTTCTCGCCCTCTCTCTCTCTCTCTCTCCCCCTCTCTCTGTCTCTCCCACTCTGTCTCATTGCCTCTCTCGCTCCATCTGTATTACTCCCTTGCTCTCTCTGTCTCCCTCTCTAGCCTCCCTCGGTCACTCTCTTGCTAAAAAGCTTTTGACAAGGTCCCACACAAGAGATTGGTGTGCAAAATTAAAGCACATGGTATTGGGGGTAATGTACTGACATGGATAGAGAACTGGTTGGCAGATAGGAAGCAGAGAGTCGGGATAAATGGGTCCTTTTCAGAATGGCAGGCAGTGACTAGTGGAGTGCCGCAGGGCTCAGTGCTGGGACCCCAGCTATTTACAATTAATGATTTGGATGAGGGAATTGAGTGTAATATCTCCAAGTTTGCAGATGACACTAAGCTGGGTGGCGGTGTGAGCTGTGAGGAGGACGCTAAAAGGCTGCAGGGTGACTTGGACAGGTTAGGTGAGTGGGCAAACGAGTGGCTGATGCAGTATAATGTGGATAAATGTGAGGTTATCCACTTTGATGGCAAAAACAAGATGGCAGAATATTATCTGAATGGCGGCAGATTAGGAAAAGGGGAGGTGCAATGAGACCTGGGTGTCATAGTACATCAGTCATTGAAAGTTGGCATGTAGGTACAGCAGGCGGTGAAGGCAGCAAATGGTATGTTGGCCTTCATAGCTAAGGGATTTGAGTATAGGAGCAGGAAGGTCTTAGTGCAGTTATACAGGGCCTTGGTGAGGCCTCACCTGGAATATTGTGTTCAGTTTTGGTCTCCTAATCTGAGGAAGGACGTTCTTGCTATTGAGGGAGTGCAGCGAAGGTTCACCAGACTGATTCCCGGGCTGGCAGGACTGACATATGAGGAGAGACTGGATCGACTGGGCCTGTATTCACTGGAGTTTAGAAGGATGAGAGGGGATCTCATAGAAACATATAAAATTCTGACGGGACTGGACAGGTTAGATGCAGGAAGAATGTTCCCAATGTTGGGGAAGTCCAGAACCAGGGGACACAGTCTAAGGATAAGGGGTAAGCCATTTAGGACTGAGGTGAGGAGAAACTTCTTCAATCAGACAGTTGTTAACCTGTGGAATTCCCTGCCGCAGAGAGTTGTTGAGGCCAGTTCATTGGATATATTCAAGAGGGTGTTAGATGTGGCCCTTACGGCTAAAGGGATCAAGGGGTATGGAGAGAAAGCAGGAAAGGGGTACTGAGGTGAATGACCAGCCATGGTCTTATTGAATGGTGGTGTAGGCTCGAAGGGCCAAATGGCCTACTCCTGCACCTATTTTCTATCGCTCACTGTCTCGCTCTCTCTCTGTCCCCCTCTCTCTCTGTCACCCTCTATGGATTTAGTAATGAACATTGTTGGCCGCCCCAACCCATGTGAAAACACCACCGTAGGTCGGGGCTATAAAATAGAGCTGGAGCACCGGGCCCTGAAACATCATGGTGGAAGCGCGGCGAATGTTTATGGCGGAGGAGCGGCAAGAGATCATGGCGGAGATGCGACAAATGAGGGTGCGGGGCCCAGACGAGCCGAGGGTCCAGGGGCAGCACGGGCCCAGCCCACACTGCGATGTGTGCACGCACTCGGTCTGTGCAGCAGAGCTGGTCTCCAGTTGTCTTGGGTCATCCTTGCCACTGGACCAAGACCTCGCTCTGTCAAGCCCGTGTGGTGGCTGGTGTGCAACGGCCAACCCACGTTAAAAAAATCCACCCACAGGCATCTTCCACCCCTTCAGGATGTAGTTTGGGATCCGGAATATTATCATAATCATAGGCGGTCCCTCGAAACAAGGCTTCCACGCCAAAAAGGGATGAGTTCACAGGTGTTTCAATGAAGGATCTAATATTCCGGATCCCGAACTACATCCTGAAGGGTGGAAGATGCCTGTGGGTGGATTGTTTTAACGTGGGGTGACCGTTGCACACCAGCCACCACACGGGGCTTGACAGAGCTGGGTCTTGGTCCAGTGGCAAGGGTTAACCAGGACGACTGGAGACCAGCTCTGCTGCACGGACGCAGTGCACGCACATATCGCACAGTGTGGGCTGGCCCGTGCTGCCCCGAGCCCCTTGCTCCGAACTCACGCCCCCCCCCCCCCCCCCCGATCACGTCCCTCCAGTCTCTCGCCGCTCCTTCGCCCCGACCTCGCCCCTCCTGCTGTACCTGCCCACGCTCCAATCGCCGACCTGGATCTTGATGACATCACTCTTCGCTGCCATCGCAGCTCGCGCTGTACCTTGGAGCGATACACCTCCACGCTGCTCCCATGGCCGCTGCTCGCCGCTCCTTTTATGGCCCCGACCTGCCGCTGATGGAATATTGGGTCCTTCATTGAAACACCTGTGCACTCATCCCTTTTTGGCGTGGAAGCAAGAGGGTATCCTCTGCCCACCTGGGGCTCGCTTGCCGTTTCGAAGCTCTGAGTACAGTGCTTGCTTTGGGAGTCTCGTGTCGGGCATGCGGACAATGTGGCCTGCCCAGCGGAGCTGATCGAGTGTGGTCAGTGCTTCGATGCTGGGGATGTTGGCCTGAGCGAGAACACTGACGTTGGTGCGGAGGCAGCGCTGGTGGTATTTCTCCAATGTTTTGAGGTGTCTGCTGTACAAAGTCCAAGTCTCTGAGCCATACAGGAGGGCGGGTATCACTACTGCCCTGTAGACCATGAGCTTGGTGCCTGGTCTTCAAACACACTCCTCCTCAGGCAGCCGAAGGCTGCACTGGCGCACTGAAGGCGGTGTTGGACATACACACAAAGAGAGGCAGACATACACAGACATAGGCAGAGAGTCACATACACACAGAGACACACACACACACACACACACACACAGGGGCAAAGGGAGCACAGATAGTCAGATTATCTCTCTCTCACACACACACACAGATACAGACACACATAGATTATCTCTCACACGCGCGCGCACACACACACACACACTCATCATCATAGGCAGTCCCTCGGAATCGAGGAAGACTTGCTTCCACTTTTAACATGAGTTCTCGGGTGGCTATACAGTCCAATACGAGAACCACAGTCTCTGTCACAGGTGGGACAGTCGTTGGGGGAAAGGGTGGGTGGGGAGTCTGGTTTGCCGCACGCTCCATCCGCTGCCTGCGCTTGATTTCTGCATGCTCTCGCCGACAATAGTCGAGGAGCTCAGCGCCCTCACGGATGCATTTCCTTCACTTAGGGCGGACTGGTCTTTGGCCAGGGACTCCCAGGTGTCGGTAGGGATGTTGCACTTTATCAGGGAGGCTTTGAGGGGGTCCTTGCAACGTTTCCGTTGCCCACCTTTGGCTCATTTGTCAAGTTCAGAGTAGAGCGCTTACTTTGGGAGTCTCGTGTCTCGTGTCTGGCCTGCCCAGCGGAGCTGATCGAGTGTGGTCAGTGCTCCGATGCTGGGGATGTTGGCCTGGTCGAGGACGCTAATATTGGTGCGTCTGCCCTCCCAGGGGATTTGTAGAATCTTGCGGAGACATCATTGGTGGTATTTCTCCAGCGACTTGGTGTCTACTGTACATGGTCCATGTTTTTGAGCCATACAGGAGGGCGGCTATTACTACAGCCCTGTAGACCATGAGCTTGGTGGCAGTTTTAAGGGCCTGGTCTTCAAACACTCTTTTCCTCAGGCAGCCGAAGGCTGCACTGGTGCCGGGGTGGCAATTCCCTAGGGAGCTCCCCTTCTAAACAACTTCCATCTTCTATCATCGGCAACTTTCCACCCCCCAGTCTAAACTTCCCCTAGCCCTAATAGAACCCAATCGGGGGTCTTAAACACTTAAATCCCTACTCTAATCCCAACCCTGCCAATCCCACAAGTTCGGGCCTACCTCAGGCTTCGCACCACACCACCCGTAGGTGGCGACGACTGGGCGGCTGGGCCTGGCTATTGGGCCTCCATTCCACCCCCCCCTCTCCAGCGGCGAACGCAACACCTCCAGCGGCGGCAGATGGGCCTCTCCGCCACGACGGAGTCTGGAGCTCCTGCGGCGACAGGCGACCAGGTCAGCTGGCCTCTCACCCCTCCTTCAGCAACGACTGGAGCTCTCCTTCCCCACTGGTGACCTGGCCTCCTCTCCTCTTCCAGCACGTGGTGAGTACCTTGGCCGTGATCCCCCGCTGCCCTCCCACTCAGAACCCCTGTGGGCCCCTAACCAAGCCTCGGATCACCTACACCCAGTCACACACACACACACACAGTGTCACACGGAGATTCAGTCACAGTGTCACACGGAGATTCAGTCACACACAGTGTCACACGGAGATTCAGTCACACAGTCACACGGAGATTCAGTCACACAGTGTCACACGGAGATTCAGTCACACACTGTCACACGGAGATTCAGTCACACAGTGTCACACGGAGATTCAGTCAGTGTCACACGGAGATTCAGTGTCACACGGAGATTCAGTCACACACAGTGTCACACGGAGATTCAGTCACAGTGTCACTCGGAGATTCAGTCACACACTGTCACACGGAGATTCAGTCACACACTGTCACACGGAGATTCAGTCAGTGTCACACGGAGATTCAGTCTCAGTGTCACACGGAGATTCAGTCACACACAGTGTCACTCGGAGATTCAGTCACACAGTCACACGGAGATTCAGTCACACAGTGTCACACGGAGATTCAGTCACACAGTGTCACACGGAGATTCAGTCACACAGTGTCACACGGAGATTCAGTCACTCGGAGATTCAGTCTCAGTGTCACACGGAGATTCAGTCACACACTGTCACACGGAGATTCAGTCAGTGTCACACGGAGATTCAGTCACACACAGTGTCACTCGGAGATTCAGTCACAGTGTCACACGGAGATTCAGTCAGTGTCACACGGAGATTCAGTCACACACAGTGTCACTCGGAGATTCAGTCACAGTGTCACACGGAGATTCAGTCACAGTGTCACTCGGAGATTCAGTCACACACTGTCACACGGAGATTCAGTCACACACTGTCACACGGAGATTCAGTCAGTGTCACACGGAGATTCAGTCACACAGTGTCACTCGGAGATTCAGTCAGTGTCACACGGAGATTCAGTCACAGTGTCACACGGAGATTCAGTCAGTGTCACACGGAGATTCAGTCACACAGTGTGTGACTGAATCTGTGTGACTGAATCACTGTCACACGGAGATTCAGTCACACACAGTGTCACACGGAGATTCAGTCACAGTCAGAGATTCAGTGTCAGTCACACTTTATACAGTTGAAGCATAAGCCCCCTGCTCTTGTATTGTGTGTGTGTTTGGGAGAAGCCAGAAGCCCAGGCCTCTCCACCAGAGCTGTAGACCGCACATCCCCGGCCCTTGATTAGTTCTGGGGGGACGGTACCTTACCTGCTCCGTTAGGCTGAGCACCCCCATGTCCCGCTGGCTGGGTGAGGCGAGGAGGCCGAGGCTGGGAGACAGGCTCTGGATCATCACCGAGGGAGCCCCGCACACCAGCCAGAGAGAGCGTGTGTGTCAGTCAGAGGGAGAGTCCACCAGCAACACCACCTCCTCCTCTCTCCTGTCCCTCCTCCTCTCTCCTGCTGCGTCCAGTTTGGGCTCCGCACCGCAGGGAGGATATATCGGCCTCTGAGGGGGAGCGGCGCAGATTCACCAGACTGATACTGGAGCTAATGTTAAATTATGAGGACGAGTTGCGCGGACTAGGGTTGTATTCCCTTGAATACAGGAGATCAAGGGTGGTCTAATTGAGGTGTTTATGATAATTAAATAAGTTGATCGGAGAGAGACTATTTTCTTTGATGGGAGAGTCCATAACAAGGGGGCATAACCTAAAAATTAAGAGCCTGGCCATTCAGGGGTGATGGTAGGAAGCACTTCGTCACAAAGGGTAAAAATATCGCCAACTCTCTCCCCACAAAGCTGTCGAGGCTGGGGGTCAATTGGAAATTATAGGATGTTTGTTGGGTAAGTGTATTAAGGGTTACGCAACTAAGGCGGGTAGATGGAGCTCAGATACAGATCAGCCATTATCGAATTGAATGGCGGAACAGGAGCGAGGGGCTGAATGGTCTCCTCCTGTTCCTGCGTTTGCTCGGTCACTGTGCCAATAGCAGTACATTTATTCGCAAAGCCAGTGAGAGAAGCAAGATCTTTCTATTGAAGTGGACCTAAACAGATTACAGAAGGAATATTCTTATGAACTCCTGCATTTTTATTTGGAACATCTTGTAACAGTTGTACAGCAAGCTGAATAATACACCTCAATTGAAATCTAATTAATTGACAGTACAGTCGTGATGCAATGCTGGGAAGTAGTGGTGAACTGCTCGGGCCGATCACTTCAGGCTGAAGAAAAGCTTGGCAGCTGGTGCCCAGAAATTACTTTGCGTTCAACTCCTTTCTCACTGACAGCTGCAAGGCGAATCACCCCACCACTTGAACCATCTCGATCCATTGCAAGAGCGATAGCTGGGACACAAATAGAAAATGGGAGGATTTCTTAAAAAAAAACACACATTCTGTACTTTCAAATCCTTGCTCTCAATTAAGGGACTGCCTTTTGTCGGGGTACAACTGGCCGCTCCTCATTCAGTGAATGTCAACATGGCATTCGAGCACAGAACACAACCACAACGCCACATCCTGTTCTCTCACACAATCAGGGTCACTGAATGGTGATCAGAAGCAGGAAACCTTGGCTGATTTTCCAAACCCCCCCCCTCCCGCCCATCCTGGGTTACTGAAGCGAATCCCTTTCTGCTAGAGATTGGATCAGTGATTCACTGCGTTTACCAACAGCGCAAGGTGAGCTTGGAGAAAGTAATCCTGTAACATTCAGCATTCAGGCAGACAGTTATATCCTGGACCAATTATTTTAGGGAGCCCACACACTGACTCAAGATTAATTAGGGGTTTTCTATTGCCGAGAAGCTGTTTTCTTTAAAAGTATGACATTTAGAGGCGACAAAGTGACACCAAAATGTGTCATATTGTTACGTTCAAATCTCATTAGACTTTTGGTGATGCTGCTCCTGGGAGTCCTGGATCTGGAGCACATTGTCTGACAGTTAGCAGCTAATGTACAGCCCTATACAGCCAGCGCCTCGCTGACTGAGGGAGCAGCCTGCGGTGGCCCGGCCCGGAAATCGGCACAGTCCCGGCCTGCAAGACTATCAGCAGGCCGGGGCCATTGGAGGGAGCAGCGTGCAGTAGCATTTCACTGCAGGGTGTTGCTGCAGGAGGGCGACGGCTACGAAGCCAGGTCGCACACTGCAGTGCGGGCAGGCACAGCAGGAGGGGCGAAGGAGCAGCAAAAGTTTGGAGAAGGAAGTGACCGGGGCCCAGAAGAGGAGAGGGCCCAGGGGCAGCACGGGGCCCAGCCCACACTGCGATGTGCGCGCGCACTGGGTCCGTGCAGCAGAGCAGGTCTCCAGTCGTCTTGGGTAATCTTGCCACTGGACCAAGACCTAGCTCTCTGTCAAGTCCGTGTGGTGGCTGGTGTCCAACGGCCACCAAACGTTAAAAAAATCCAAGCACAGGCATCTTCCACCCTTCAAGATGTAGTTCAGGACCTGGAATATTAGGTCCTTCATTGAAATACCTGTGAACTCATTCCTTTTTGGCGTGGAAGCAAGTCATCCTCGCTTCGAAGGACTGCCTATGATGATGCTGCTAACCTGGCGTGCTTTGATGACCCCGAGACACAGAATGCCCACAGCGCTTGGTCTGCCCTCCAGGCCTCCATAATCAGTGCCTACGAAGAGACACTCGGTAACTCAACCAGGAAACACCAGGACTAGTTTGAGGAGAATGACCAGGAGATCCAAGAACTAATAGATTGCAAGCGCAAGGCATTTCTGAGCCTTAAACAACAACCCAACACGGGAGCAGCAAAACAGCATTACAGACGGCTTAAGGCCGAGGTCCAACATAAAACCTGGGACCTAAAGAACAGATGGTGGGTGGAGAAAGCACAGTAGATCCAGCAGCTGGCTGACAGCCATGATGTGAGAGGATTCTTCACCGCAGTCAAGGCCACCTACGGCCCAAACACCCAAAGCCCCACCTCACTGCTGGCCAAGAATGGAGACACACTCATCAAGGACACCGAGGCAGTCAGGACCCGCTGGAAGGAGCATTTCGAAGATCTCCTCAACCGAGACTCTGCCTTTGACTCGAGTATCCTCGACTCCTTCCCTCAGCAAAACCCCAACCCTGCACGAGGTCGAAAAGGCCATCCGCCAGCTCAAGAACAGCAAGGCTACGGAGCGGATGGAATCCCCGCTGAGGCACTGAAGTATGGCGGAGAGGCACTATTGGCACGAATGCATGACCTCACCCCTCTCATCTGGAAGGAGGAGAGCATGCCAGGAGATCTCAGAGATGCAGTAATCGCGACCATCTTTTAAAAGGGGGACAAGTCCGACTGCGGCAACTAGAGGAATCTCCCTGCTATCAGCCACTGGGAAAGTTGTCGCTAGAGTCCTCCTCAGCCATCATCTCCCCGTGGCCGAGGTGCTCCTCCCGGAGTCACTGTGCGGATTTCGTCCCCTAGGGGGTACAACGGACATGATCTTTACAGCGCGACAGCTGCAGGAAAAATGCAGGGAGCAGCGCCAGCCCTTATACATGGCCTTTTTCGATCTTACAAAGGCCTTTGACACTGTCAACCGTGAGGGTCTATGGAGCGTCCTCCTCCGTTTCGGCTGCCCCCAAAAGTTTGTCACCATCCTCCGCCTGCTCCATGACGACATGCAGGCCGTGATCCTGACCAACGGATCCATTACAGACCCAATCCACGTCCGGACCGCGGTCAAACAGGGCTGCGTCATCGCTCCAACCCTCTTCTCAATCTTCCTCGCCGCCATGCTCCACCTCACAGTCAACAAGCTCCCCGCTGGAGTGGAACTAAACGACAGAACCAGTGGGAACCTCTTCAACCTACGTAGTCTCCAGGCCAGGTCCAAGACCACCCCAACCTCTGTCGTCGAGCTACAGGACGCGGATGACGCCTGCGTCTGCGCACATTCAGAGGCTGAACTCCAAGTCATTGACGACATCTTCAGTGAAGCGTAGGAAAGTATGGGCCTTACGCTAAACATCCATAATACAAAGGTCCTCCACCAGCCTGTCCCCGCCGCACAGCACTGCCCCCCAGTCATCAAGATTCACGGCGTGGTGCCGGACAACGTGGACCATTTCCCATACCTCGGGAGCCTCTTATCAACAAAGGCAGACATTGACGACGAGATTCAACACTGCCTCCAGTGCGCCAGTGCAACCTTCGGCCACCTGAGGAAAAGAGTGTTCGAAGACCAGGCCCTCAAATCCACCACCAAGCTCATGGTCAACAGGGCTGTAGTAATACCCACCCTCCTGTATGACTCAGAGACATAGACCATATACAGCAGACACCTCAAATCACTGGAGAAATACCACCAACGATGTCTCCGCAAGATCCTGCAAATCCCCAGGAGGACAGACGCACCAACGTTAGCGTCCTCGACCAGGCCAACATCTCCAGCATTGAAGCACTGACCACACTCGACCAGCTCCGCTGGGCAGGCCACATTGTTCGAAGGCTGTGGAGGCCAAGTCACTGAATATATTTAAGAGGGAGATGGATAGATTTCTAGAAACAAAAGGCATCAAGGGGTATGGGGAGAAAGCGGGAATATGGTGTTGATCATACTGAATGGCAGTGCAGACTCGAAGGGCCGAATGGCCTACTACTGCTCCTATTTTCTATGTTTCTATGCCTGACACAAGACTCCCAAAGCAAGCGCTCTATTCGGAACTCTTTCATGGCAAACGAGCCAAAGGTGGGCAGAGGAAACGTTTCAAGGACACCCTCAAAGCCTCCCTGATAAAATGCAACATCTCCACCGACACCTGGGAATCCCTGGCCAAAGACCACCCTAAGTGGAGGAAGTGCATCCGGGAGGGCGCTGAGCACCGAGTCTCGTCGCCGAGAGCATGCAGAAACCAAGCGCAGGCAGCGGAAAGAGCGTGCGGCAAACCAGTCCCACCCTCCCTTTACCTCAACGACTGTCTGTCTGTCCCACCTGTGACAGGGACTGTGGTTCTCGTATTGGACTGCTCAATCACCCAAGAACTCATTTTGAGAGTGGAAGCAAGTCTTCCGCGATTCCGAGGGGCTGCCTATGATGATGCAATGTGGCCTGTGCCTTGAACACCACTGATCCAAATTGGCAAATTTGTGTAACTAAAGCTAGAAGCCAGAGGTCAGTTCCAATCTCGTCAACTTCTGGCTCTTGGCCAACAACAGGCTTTTAAAAAAAAATCTTATTTTGCATCGGAAACAAAGGATGTTTGGTGCACAGGAGAGCACGAGATCAGGATTACTTTTTAATATGGAAAAACTGTTCATCTGCCAGGCCATCGCTCTCGCGGTTTTACAAGAACGAGCGCCACATTACGGAACACATGGTGTATTATTCTGCTACTTGAGGCAGGCTGCGTTCCAGTTCAGTAAACCTAAGGGCAGTCAGATTGTTCAGTGATTCCTGAGCACAGGCGAGACATTTTAACTCCAGAAGGTATTTTCAGCTGCCGGAAGAGAGTCCCCTGTCCATTCCAAATTACTGGCTTTCTTTCGTGTGACTGGAAATTTCCCAACATTAGATCCAGAGGGGGAGAAATTCCCGGTGCTCCGGCTGGGGGGGCGGTAACCGACTCGGGGCGGGACGAGCTGCGCCCGGCACGTAATCGCGGTTAGCGCCCCGCAATCTCGCATGTTCCACTTCCTGTAGGGGCGGGTTCCGGGGGGCGCGTTGGTCAACGCTACACAGCTGATCCACGAAGCACTGACTCGTTTCAACGCCCCCCTCCCCTTCGGGGTAAAAGGGAGGGTCGCTGCACACTCTGCCGGGCCTCCGATGGCGGTCCGGACCACGCAATTGGAGGGTGGGGGGGGCAAAAGTCGGACTGACCGGTGAGTCGACCAAAACCTCCAAGATGGCAGAGGTCGGCCCGGTTCGCGACCCGCGGGGCTGGCACCGACACGGGGCGGAAAGGTGCCAGCACGCGGCGGGTAACGGGTCAGCTCGCACGGCAATGACGTCATCGACGGTCGCGGGGTGGGCAGTACCGCACCTTCGCCAACCCCCGCGCAATTTTGCAGGAGCCGATAACTCCATCCCCGCCCCTCAGCAAAAACTGTTTGGCGCCCCGTTAACACCCCACGCAGGGTGTAAACGGGCATTGTAGAACAGGGCAATCTCACCTCATTTGAAATCAGTCTGTATTAAAAGCACACAGGAAGCATGCCCACACATCACTTCCTGTTTTAACGGAGTGCTTTCCAATCTCCAACCTTTCAACAAACACAATCTGATTGGCCTTTGAATCTATATTTACTTAAAAAGGAATAATTTTCTGGTCTTAATGAACACAACTCCACTTAAGAAAACTACATTGTGCATAATTTGGTTTCACATTCTGTCCTTATAACAGAGTGCATCATCGACTCACCAGGAGGACTATGGGAGATCACATATTAATATATTAAAAATGGGACATCTCAACGTTACATTGTTTTAATGATGAATGCTTCTGACAAGCAGCTCAAATTTCGAAGCACTTTCCACTCTGCCAAATTCCCCGAAAAAATTAACTTTGATTGACTTATCCTTCTGTTGGGCAACTTTCAGCACAAGGTATTGGCCCTGAAATTCTGATGTCCCGGGTCCGTACGAAGTTCCTACGGACCCGGGAAGGCATCGGAAAAGCCGGTTTTCGGCGCGCAATGCCCATGCGCTTGAAACCGACTTTTCCCAGCCGTCAAGTTTCTGGCTTGACAGATCTTCCGTATCTCGGGAGCGAGGACACTTGCAAGGGCAAGATTTGCGATATTTACGAATATCTTGCCCTGCGAGTGTCCTTTAAAATCTTGCGCCTGAAAAAGTAGGCGTCCTACTGTTACAGGCGTAAGAGTTTAAAAACATAGAAAAAAAAAACATTAAAATAAAAATTTTAAAAACACATTTATGTTTAAACCCTGCCCACTCAATTTTATTTTAAACCCTAACCTTTTTTTAAAATCGGGATTTTTTTTAATTTAAAAAACCTGTACCATTTTTAATTTCTATTAGTTTACTGTGTTTTTAAAAAAAAAATGTTTTGTAGCGTTTGTGCGTTTTGGGGTTTTTCTCATAGTATAGGAGATTCGTAACTTAGGAATCTCCGATTACTATGAATGAGAAAATACTTACCTGTGATTGGGTGTCCAGGCACACGTGACTCCTGCGGATGTGCCGATGTGCACGTGCTGCGCGTCGTTGGGAGAGGAGGCTGTGGATCGGGAGTCCCAACGTGTGCAGCAACTCCAGGTACGTGCGCAGTTTATTTCTATTTTTTCAGGATTTACCCGTGGGAAAGCCCTCCTCGGAAGTTCAGGGCCAATTGCCCTAACGCAATTACCTCTTGCGCCCCCCCCCCCCGCCCCGCCCCCCCACACTCACCATTTGCCGTGAAGTCTAAACACTCCTCCTTGGTCATTCCAGCTTTATAGGAGGAGTCAACATAGCCATAGATGTAGGTACTTCCAGAGCCGCCAATGGAGAACGGCTGCCGGACCATCATCCCACCCATTGGAACAGTGTACACCTACAACCACAAGCACGATTAGTAAATCTCCAACAGTGCTCACACTCACTCACAAATGGTGGCTTGGGGACGATCAGGGAGTAGAGCTATCACCAGTGGGATTATCATCTTCATGAGCCAACATTCTTAGGAGAGGAAGAGAACGAGAACAGGGCCTAGACTGGGAAAAGTCTTCCGCTGTTTCTGGGCACCATCCCAGAGGGAGAAGCATCAGAATGGACGGATTATCCAGTTAACAAAGCAGCCCAAACGGATCTGTCTTTACCTTTAACAGACCAGGCTGATTCTGTCGTCGCCTCCCACACATACAGAAAAACGGTTGTGTTTCTCTCCCCTAGTAACAGGGCACAAGATTGTTCTCCCTTCACCTCTCCTCCCATCCCCCGCCTCTCGCCCTACCACGCGCCCCCGCCCCCACACGCGCCCGCCTCTCGCACCCCCGCCCCCCCACCTCTTGCGCCCCCCCGCACATCCCCGCCTCTCACGCCTCCCCGCACGCCCCCGCCTCTCGCACCCCCCCCGCACGCCCCCCACACCCCCCCACCTCTCGCACCCCCCCACACACACCCTCCCCTCTCGCACCCCCGCCTCTCGCAACCCCCCCGCCCCCCACGCAACCCCCCACTCGCACCCCCCCACACTCCCCCGCCTCTCGCGCCCCCCCGCACGCCCCCGCTTCTCGCACCCCCCTCACACACCCCGCCTCTCGCACCCCCCCCCCGCCTCTCGCACCCCCCCACACACACACGCCTCGCCCCCCCCCCCACCCCCCACCCCCCGTCTCTCGCCCCTCCCCCACACACGCTCTTCCCAAATGAAAAATGTGGATTTAGGTTTCAGCACCCATGGGTGGGAAGTGGGGGCAGATGTTGAAAATGACAGACACAAGTGAGTTATTTAAATGCGTGCTTGGGATGTGCGGAATACTGAGCAGTATTTCTCCCCCATCTCTAGGGGGCCTGAAGGCATCATGATTAAAAAATGAAAATTAAATAAATCCACAAGCCTTACCTGTCCGCCTTTTCTTTTATCCCATCCCGCGACAATGATCCCAGCCATCAGCTCCTCCCGGTACTTGTAGCACATGTCTTTGAACAAATTGCCAGCTGTCTGCACCAGTGGAAGTTCATCAAGTTCAATGCTGTAAAGAAAGTGAGGCACATAACATCAGGTGCCGTACGCGAGGCCCAGCACTTGTTTTGCCCTGCTCAAGTGGAGGCTTACAAAAGTTTGGAACATTTCTCCATCATTTAGCGCACATTATGTGGAAGGCACTGCCTGGAGGGGGCGACGGAAGCAGATCCAATGTTAACTTTCGGAAGGGAATTGGATAAATGCTTAAAAAGGAAAAATTTGTAGGGCTATGGGGAAATAGCGGGGGAGTGGGACTAATTGGATCGCTCATTCCAAGAGCTAGCACATGCCACGATGGGCCGAATGGCCTCTTTCCGTGCTGCCAAGATTATCATCATCATAGGCAGTCCCTTGGAATCGAGGAAGACTTGCTTCCACTCTTAGCATGAGTTCTTAGGTGGCTGAACAGTCCAATACGAGAACCACAGTCCTTGTCACAGGTGGGACAGACAGTGGTTGAGGGCAAGGGTGGGCTGGGAGCCTGGTTTGCCGCACGCTCCATCCGCTGCCTGCGCTTGATTTCTGCATGCGCTCGAGGAGCTCAGCACCCTCCCGAATGCACTTCCTCCACTTAGGGCGGTCTATGGTGTCAGTGGGGATGTCGCACTTTATCAGGGAGACTTTGAGGGTGTCCCTTGTAACGTTTCCTCTGCCCACCTTTGGCTCGTTTGCCGTGGACGAGTTCCGAGTAGAGCGCTTGCTTTGGGAATCTCGTGTCTGGCATGTGGACTGTGTGGCCCGCCCAGCGGAGCCGAGCGAGTGTGGTCAGTGCTTCAACGCTGGGGATGTTCGCTTGGTCAAGGACGCTAACGTTTGTGCGTCTGTCCTCCCAGGGGATTTGCAAGATTCGACTATATCAGGCAATCCCAAAGTTGGATCCAGAGGAAATGTCCATCTATTCAGAGCCAACCATAGAATTGTATCCCACTCACTACATCAGCATGACAGTGCCACTTCCCATATCAGACCCTTAATGGAGCCACTAAGAATGGAGTGAAGACTGTCCAAGATAAACATTGATTATGTTATTATTACAGCAGGGCAGAGACCGTTCGTCCAGTAGTCTAGATCTGAGCCCTCATCAATTAAAACCCTCGAAACATAAAGTTTCTTTCACTCAGATCCTAGCCTACAGATGATCACATTTACTATGGGACATGAACAATGTTCACATGGGACGGACCTGTGGAAGCCGAGCTGATAAGTCACTGCATCTGCGATTGCCTGGGTGTCTGCGGCAGATCCCGAACGACAACAGAAAATCAGATCGTGAATTGGAGTCAGTTTATCCGTTACCCTATTTGCAATGTATGACCTGAAAAAGAAAAAAATATATATATACCAATCAAGGGAGTAGAACTGACGCTGAATGTCACTGCCACAGATGTGTGGTTATTACATTTGGCGGATTTCACACAGGAACATGTATTGTCTGAAAATTAACATCTCCAGGGAAGCAAGAATGTTCTTATAGCATCTTTCACCACCCCAGGACACCCCAAAACGCTTTACATCCATCGACGTACTTTTGAAGTGTAGTATATAGAGAAACGCAACAGCCATTTGCGTACAGCAAGACACCAGAAAAAGTCATGGCTAGTGTTATGTATGAATAAAGAGTCTGACTGGATACTGTGCGCTCAAAGTAAAGTGTGACCTCAGTCTTTTATTGCAGGTCTCCAGAGTGCCTCTCAGGCCTGTGAGGCCTCCTTAAGTACTTGTGCTCCCAAGGGATTGTGGGATCCCTTGGGACTCCAGGGGGTGAGCCCTCTGGTGGCTATACAAGGTATTTACAGGTTTACATATATAACACCTAGTCGGTTGCTTGTGGTGTTTGTAGGGTTGCCAACTTTGATTGGACTTAATCCTGGAGGTTTGACCACAGGATTGTGATCATGCCGTTTCAATTCTCATTTGGTCTTTTCTCCTCCACCCCTTTTTCTGGAGCGAATGACTCCGTTCCTCCTTATAAACTGTTCACCTGTAATGCCTACATGCAATGCCTGAACACTGGTGTTTCCCTTCCTTACAGATGCTGCCTGACAATGATGAATGTTGCCAGCATTCTCTGCACAGTTGTGTTTATTTGCAGATAGCACTGGATTTGCAGTGATCACGGGATCTCAGAATGAGAGAAAGGGCAACTGTGTCAAAACAGTATCTGCTCCTGTTTAGGAAAGCTGCCCTCCCAGCAATTGATGTTTGCAAGGATATACTTGCTTTGGCAGCAGTTCAGAGAAGGTTCACGAGGTTGATTCCAGAGATGAGGGGATTGACATATGAGGAAAGGTTGAGTAGGTTGGACCTCGAGTTAAGAATGAGAGGTGATCTTATCGAAACGTATAAGATTATAAGGGGGCTTGACAAGGTGGATGCAGAGAGGATGTTTCCACTGATGGGGGAGACTAGAACTAGAGGGCTTAGAATAAGGAGCCGCCCATTTAAAACTGAGAGGAGGAGAAATTTCTTCTCTCGGAGGATTGTAAATCTGTGGAATTTACTGCCTCAGAGAACTGTGGAAGCTGGGTCATTGAATAAACTTAAGACCGAAATAGACAGGTTCTTAAACGATAAGGGAATAAAGGGTTATGGGGAGTGGGCAGAGAAGTGGAGCTGAGTCCATGACCAGATCAGCCATGATCTTATGGCCTACTCCTGCTCCTATTTCTTATGTTCTTATTCCCTATACTGCAAGCCTGCAAAATGGGCAGCAACAGCACAATTTCCCAATGTTGCCCGAGCAGTTCAACATTTGACCTCAAACTCAAAACAATACAGAATGCTCAGACAAGTCTATCATTCTAAATAAAGCAGTTTAATGCTGTGCATTCCTCAGTGCTGGGATTATACAAAGATAGTAATTGATTTTGCTTATTACACATAACTGAAATCACCTCAAGAGTCTCAATCGACTTTAGCAGACCTGGTTTACCAAAGTCACTCCAGAGACTTGAGCACTAAAATCTAAGCTGACACTCCAATGCAGTACCGAGGGAGCACTGCACTGTTGGAGGTGCAGTACCGAGGGAGCGCTACACTGTCAGAGGTGCCATCTTTTGGATGAGACATTAAATGCTCTCAGGTGGATGCAAAAGACCCTGTGGCACGATTGTGAAGAGCAGGACAGTTATCCCCGGTGTCCTGGCCCATATTTATCCCTCAATCATTAAAACAGCCATTATCACACTGCTGTCTGAGAGCTTGCTGTACACAGAATTGGCCGCCGCATTTCCTACATTACAATAGTGACTACACTTCAAAAGGTACTTTATTGGCGGTAAAGCGCTTTGGGATGTTCTATGGTGGTGAAAGGCGCTCGAATACAAGTCGATCTTTCTTTAAATTACAGAACGGCAGACCATCTTCCTCTCTGGTTCCCAGTGATTCATCACAAGAAACACGGAGGAATCCAGCAATGAAGTGTCTAATCTAAATTCAGCAATAAAGTAGAATTGCAGAGTGCATAAAGTAATTAATGCACCAAGCTGCTCCTGCACATCAATTAACATTGAGGCATTTAATAATACACAAGTACCTTTTTTTAAAAAAAGCTCACATGCCTCACTGAAAGCTCACAGATGACACTAAAAGTGGCTGTGTGGTTGATAATGAAGAGGAAAGTCATGGGCTGCAGGAGGGTATCAATCTACTGGTCAGGTGGGCAGAGCAGTGGCAAATGGAATTTAATTCAGAAGTCTGAGGGCTAATAAGGAAAGGGTGTACACATTAAGCGGTAGGCCACTTAATAGTGTAGATGAACAAAGGGACCTTGGAGTGCTTGTCCACAGATCCCTGAAAGTAGGCCAGGTGGATAAGGTGGTTAAGGCAGCATACGGAATGTTTGCCTTTATTGTCCGAGGCATAGAATATAAGAGCAAGGAGGTTATGCTCAAATTGTATAATACTTTGGTTAAGCCATAGCTGGAGTACTGCGTGCAGTTCTGGTCGCCGTATTATAGGAAGGATGTGATTGCACTAAAGAGGGTGCAGAGGAGATTTACTAAGATGCTGCCTGGAATGGAGAATCTTAGTTATGAGGACAGATTGGATAGGCTGGGTTTCTTCTCATTGGAAGAGAGGAGGCTGAGAGGAGACCTCATTGAGGTGTACAAAATATTGAGGGGCCTGGACATAGTGGATAGTAAGGGTCTATTACGAGGGGGCATAGTTTTAAGGTGGTTGGTGGAAGGTTTAGAGGGGATTTGAGGGAGGGGCTTCTTTACGCAGAGGGTTGTGGGGGATCTGGAACTCGCTGCCTGGAAGAGTGGTGGATGCAGAAACCCTCACCACTTTTAAGAGATGGATGGATGGGCACTTGAAGTGCCGTAACCTGCAGGGTTACGGACCTAGAGCTGGTAATTGGGATTATACTGAATGACCTTTTGTTGGACGGCGCAGATATAATGGTAAGTACTGCAGAGAATAGAATACGGCCAGGGTGATCTCCTGGACTAGTTTCAATCGCCTGGATAGGTCGGAGAGGAATTTTCCCAGATTTGTTTTTCCCTAAATTGGTCTGGGTTTGTAATCTGGTTTTTGCCTCTCCCAGAAGATCACATGGCTCCGGTTGCGGTGGAGAGTCGAATGTTTTAGTACAAGGGGTGTTGCAGTGGTGTGTGGTGGACTGGGTGCTCTTTGCCTTTCCGACATTGTTCATAGGTTTGTATGTAACCTTTAGGGCTGCTGATCAAGGACCATGCGACTGTCGGCCGGTGCGGGCACAATGAGCCGAAATGGCCTCCTTCTGCGCCGTAAAATTCTATGTTTCTGTTACTGGAATTTCCATTTTGTTCAATACGCTATACCCTACTAACAAAATACTCAATAGCACAATGCTATTTCATTCAGTTGCAGTCCAGTTACACAAGAAGTGAAGAGAACGTCTCCATTGTTCTGATATTGAATCCCCTCGATCAGGAAGAAACCAAAGCTGGCACAGAATTTCCTGGTGGCTCCACCACAGTAACCTCACTGCAGTGCAGCAAGGCAGGAAGATGCAGCCACAAGGACATTCCAGCAGGGAATAGCTGGATTCAGGAGGCAGGAAGACTGGTGCAAGTCGGGAATTCAGAGTATAGGCTGTGGTGGTGCCCAGAGAGTGCTGGCTGCACCCGGGCGAGCAGGGTGGTCAACCCCTAGTTTGTGAGGGATAGATATTGGCCATGACATGATAACCAGCTGCTATCATTCGAATAGTGACACAGGATATTTTACAACCACCTGAGGGGGCACCGAGGAATGCACAGCACTAAACTGCTTTACTTAAATGATACATGTCTGCGATATGTGTGCGTACTTGGTCTGTGCAACAGAGCTGGTCTCCAGTTAGTCTTGGGTAACCCTTGCCACTGGACCAAGACCTAGCTCTGTCAAGCCCGTGTGGTGGCTGGTGTGCAACGGCCACCCCACGTTAAAAAAATCCACGCACAGGCATCTTCCACCCTTCAGGATGTAGTTCGGGATCCAGTTCGCGATCCGGAATATTAGGTCCTTCATTGAAACAGCTGTGAACTCATCCCTTTTTGGCGTGGAAGCAAGTCATCCTCGATACGAGGGACTGCCGATGATGATGATGACGACATGTCTGAGCATTCGATAATGTTTTGAGATTGAGGTCAAGCTTTGAACCCGAGAGGGCAGACGTGGCCTCAGTTTAATGGCTCATTCAAAAGACGGCACCTCCGACAGTGCAGCACTCCTTCAGTGCTGCACTGGAATGTCAGCCTCAATCATTTGCTCAAGTCACAGGAGTGGGGCGTGATCCCATATCCTTCTGACTCGGGGGCAAGAGCGAAAGGAAAGTACCGGGCAAATGCCAAGATCTTCCCCAAGAGGGATTTAATGCAAACCTCTCCTATGGACGCCACCAAGCCTATACTCTGAATTCCCGACTTGCATCAGTCTTCCTGCCTCCAGCATCCAGACATTCCCTGCTGAATGTCCTCGTGGCTGTCCTGAAGGAGTGCTGCACTGTCGGAGGTGCCGTCTTTTGAATGAGACATTAAACTGAGGTTCAAAGCTTGACCTCAATCTCAAAACATTATAAAGTGCTCAGACATGTCATCATTCTAAGTAAAGCAGTTTAGTGCTGTGCATTCCTGATGCCTGTTACACAGCAAGTCATTTCTTAACTTTTCAACAGGAGACCAAAGCACAGGCACTGGACATGGGGGAAGAAAAGAACTTAACTTGTATTTATATGACGCCTTTAACATAGTAAAACATCTAAGGCACTTCACTGGGGTGCGTTATCAACCAAAATTTTAAATCGAGTCACAGGAGATACAAGAGCCGATTGGTTAAAGAGGTAGGGTTTAAGGAGCAGCTTAAAAGGAGGAGAGGTGGACAGCTTTAGGGAGGGAATTCCAGAGCTTAGGGCCTTAGCAGCTGAAGGCACGGCCGCCAATGGTGGAGCGATTAAAATCAGGGATGCTGAAGAGGCAGGAGGAGCACGGATATTGAAAACAGACGATGGGAGGGAGGGAAAGAAACAAAGGAAGGTGGGACCCTAAAGTAACTCAGCTAGGCTTTGTTCAATATTCAAACAAGAATCTCGGTGCCAGTTTGGTTTCTGAAAAGTTTTCAGTACATTTAATCAGGGATGGGTGATGCCTCCGGGATAGTGTACACGAGTTAAATTAATCACCACAAGATAGATTTTTAACCAATAAGGGAATTAAGGGTTATGGGGAGCAGGCGGGTAAGTGGAGCTGAGCCCATGGCCAGATCAGCCATGATCTTGTTGAATGGCGGAGCAGGCTCGAGGGGCTAGATGGCCTACTCCTGTTCCTAATTCTTATGTTCTTATACAATAAACACTCTGGGTATCTGAACCAGCTTAGAGTAACGAATGCATAAATTCAGCTCCCTGCACCGTCAGTCAGGCTCATTCTGTTCCCTAAACCAAACAGCCTTACCCTGTGGTAGTTCGAGAATCTGCACCAATGACGACTCCACCATCAAATTCCACAGCCATAATGGTTGTCTGTATAGAAAAAAAGATTTTACATAGGAATATATACATGAGCATAATATAAGAAATAGGAGCATAGAAACATAGAAACTAGGTGCAGGAGTAGGCCATTCGGCCCTTCGAGCCTGCACCACCATTCAATGTGATCATGGCTGATCATGCAACTTCAGTACCCCATTCCTGTTTTCTCTCCATACCCCTTGATCCCTTTAGCTGTAAGGGCCACATCTAACTCCCTTTTGCTGTAAGGGCCACATCTAACTCCCTTTTGAATATATCTAACGACCTGGCCTGAACAGCTTTCTGTTGTAGAGAATTCCACAGGTTCAAAATTCTCGGAGTGAAGAAGTTTCTCCTCATCTCGGTCCTAAATGGCTTACCCCCTTATCCTTAGACTGTGACCCCTGGTTCTGGACTTCCCCAACATCGGAAACATTCTTCCTGCATCTAACCTGTCCAGTCCCGTCAGAATTTTATATGTTTCAACGAGATTACCACTAGGAAATATAGGCCTACTATACTGAATGAAATTTATCCACAGCAGGTATGGAGACGGAATCACAGAAATTTACAGCACGGAAAGAAGCCATTTCAGCCCATCCCGTGTTCGTGCTGGCTGACCAAGCGCTATCTAGCCTAATCCCACTTTCCAGCTCTCGGTCCGTAGCCCTGTAGGTTACGGCACTTCAGGTGCACATCCAAGTAGTTTTTAAAATGTGGTGAGGGTTTCTGCCTCTACCACCCTTTCAGGCAGTGAGTTCCAGACCCCCACCACCCTCTGGGTGAAGAAATTTCCCCTCCTATCTCCTCTAAACCTCTCCCCAATTACTTTAAATCGATGCCCCCTGGTTGTTGACCCCTCTGCTAAGGGAAACATGTCTTCCTATCCACTCTATCCAGGCCCCTCATAATTTTATACACCTCAATCAGGTCTCCCCTCAGCCTCCTCTGTTCCAAAGAAAGCAGACCCAGCATCTCCAATCTTTCCTCTTGGCCAAAATTCTCCAGTCCAGGCAACATCCTGGTAAATCTCCTCTGTACCCTCTCTAGTGCAATCACATCTTTCCTGTAATGTGGTGACCAGAACTGCACGCAGTATTCCAGCTGTAGCTTAACCAGTTCAAGCATAACCCCCCCTGCTCTTTTATTCCATGCCTCGACTAATAAAGGCAAGTGTTCTGTATGTCTCCTTAACCACCTTATCTACCAGTCATCTTGGTTAATCCTTGCCATTGGACCAAGGCCTAGCTCTGTCAAGCCCGTGTGGTGGCTGGTGTGCAACGGCCACCCCACGGTAAAAAAATCCACGCACAGGCATCTTCCACCCTACACTATGTAGTTCAGGACCTGGAATATTAGGTCCTTCACCTGTGAACTCATCCTTTTTTGGCGTGGGAGCAAGTCATCCTCACTTCGACGGACCGCATATGATGATCTACCTGGCCTGCTACCTTCAGGGATCTGTGGACCTGCACTCCAAAGTCCCTTTGTTCTGCTACACTCCAGTATCATCCTATTTAATGTGTGTTCCCTTTCCCTTGCCTTGTTGGCCCTCCCCAGATGCATTGCCTCACATCTGAGAATTAGAAGGCAGAGGAAAGCAGAGCTAAATAGACCGAGTAAATATAATCACAGTGCCAATGAATGATATATACTGCCGTTTACCACTTTCAATGCAGATTAAATTTAAACCTAACGGATGTCTGTCACCTTGGGAGGCAAGAATGAGCCTGGTGGCAAATTATGAGTCTGATGAGAATGATTTTAACCACAGACCAAATGTAATATTACACTTGGCAAACACAAGAATTCATTCAAACTTAAAGTACATTCTAAACCAAACCAAAACATTTTCATCGAATTTTCTGCTCTACACCTTCTCGCTGATGCCACTGACAAAAGCTGGGCCACAATTGCTGCCATGGCCGCTTCCCAACGGTCACTAGGGGGTGGGGGAGTCCCAGGGGGTGATGGAGGGGAGAGAGAGAATGGGGCCCGGGAGGGGAGGAGACGGGGGGGGAAAGGGAGGGAGGGAGGAGACGGGGGGGGGGGAAAGGGAGGGAGGGAGGAGACGGGGGGGGGGAAAGGGAGGAGACGGGGGGGGGAAAGGGAGGAGACGGGGGGGGGAAAGGGAGGGAGGGAGGAGACGGGGGGGGGGAAAGGGAGGGAGGGAGGAGACGGGGGGGGGGAAAGGGAGGGAGGGAGGAGACGGGGGGGGGGAAAGGGAGGGAGGGAGGAGACGGGGGGGGGGAAAGGGAGGGAGGGAGGAGACGGGGGGGGGAAAGGGAGGGAGGGAGGAGACGGGGGGGGGAGAAAGGGAGGGAGGGAGGAGACGGGGGGGGAAAGGGAGGAGACGGGGGGGGAAAGGGAGGAGACGGGGGGGGAGAGGGAGGAGACGGGGGGGGAGAGGGAGGAGACGGGGGGAAAGAGAGAGAGGAGATGGGGGGAAGAGAGAGGGCGAGGGGAGAGACTGGGGCCCCGGGGAGATTGAGCCGGGAGCCTGGGGCCCCGGGGGGATTGAGCCGGGAGCCTGTCGCTCAGGCCCCAAACCTGCTGCATGCCCGGGGGCCGGACGCTCCCTCACACGGAGCCGCCTCCCTCACTTACCCCGGTGCTGACTTCTCGGCTCATCCAGTCGGGGTGGAGGCTGCAGTCGCTGGGGACAGGGCCGGGGGCCGGCCCCAACCCCCGGCTCTCAAAGTGCGGCATCACCGGCAACAGCAGCTCCATCTTCAGCGGCCCTCGCACAGAATGCAGGGAAGGTGGAGGAGCGAGTGCGGCGGGGCATGCCGGGATGTTGGAGGAGTGAGTGTGGAGGGAGTCCCTGGGGAGGAGGTGAGTATGTCACCAGCATCATCACAGGCAGTCCCTCGAAATCGAGGAAGACTTGCTTCCACTCTAAAAGTGAGTTCTCAGGTGATTGAACAGTCCAATACGGGAATTACAGTCTCTGTCACAGGTGGGACAGACAGTGGTTGAGGGAAAGGGAGGGTGGGACTGGTTTGCCGCACGCTCCTTCCGCTGCCTGCGCTTGCTTTCTGCACGTTCTCGGCGACGAGACTCGAGGTGCTCAGCGCCCTCCCGGATGCACTTCCTCCACTTGGGGCGGACTGGTCTTTGGCCCAGGGGACACCCAGGTGTCGGTGGGGATGTCGCACTTTATCAAGGGAGGCTTTGAGGATGTCCCTTGTAACGTTTCCTCTGCCCACCGTTGCCTCGTTTGCCGTGTAGGAGCTCTGCGTAGAGCAATTGCTTTGGGAGTCTTGTGCCTGGCATGCAGACGATGTGGCCCGCCCAGCGGAGCTGATCAAATGTGGTCAGTGCTCCGCTGCTGGAGATGTTGGCCTGGACGAGGACGCGAATGTTGGCGCGCCTGTCCTCCCAGGGGATTTGCAGGATCTTGCGGAGACATCGTTGGTGATATCTCTCCAGCGAATTGAGGTGGAGTGGGCAGGTTAGATGCAGGAAGAATGTTCCCGATGTCGGGGAAGTCCAGAACCAGGGGACACAGTCTAAGGATAAGGGGTAAGCCATTTAGGACGGAGATGAGGAGCAACTTCTTCACTCAAAGGGTTGTTAACCTGTGGAATTCGCTACCGCAGAGAGTTGTTGATGCCAGTTCGTTAGATATATTCAAGAGGGAGTTAGATATGGCCCTTATGGCTAAAGGGATCAAGGGGTATGGAGAGAAAACAGGAAAGGGGTACTGAAGTGAATGATCAGCCATGATCATATTGAATGGTGGTGCAGGCTCGAACGGCCGAATGGCCTACTCCTGCACCTATTTTCTATGTTTCTATGTGCCTTCTATACATCGTCCATGCCTCTGATCCATACAGGACTGGGGGAATTACTACAGCCCTGTAGACCATGAGCTTGGTGATAGGTTTGAGGGCCTGGTCTTCGAAAACTCTTTTCCTCAGACGGCATCAAGATTCACGGCAAGGCCCTCGACAACGTGGACCATTTCCCATATCTCGGGAGCCTCCTATCAGCAGACATTGATGCGGAGATTCAACATCGCCTCCAGTGCACCAGTGACTATGTCAGGTTAATGGTGATTTGGGGGCCAGAACTTCCGAGATCGGAAGTGGTCAGGCCACGGAGGGATTTAAACACAGGCTGGACAATTTTAAATTTAAGACATTGGGAGCCACTGACCATCCTCAGTCATCTAAAGTCATTGTTCTCAGTCCCTGCCACAAACTCCATTCCCCAGCCACTGACTCCATCCCTCTCCCAACTCCTGTCTGAGGCTGAACCAGACTGTTCGCAACCTTGGTGTCATATTTGACCCTGAAGTGAGCTTCTGGCCACATATCCGCAGCGTAACCAAGACAGCCTATTTCCGCCTCAGTAACATCACCCATCTCCGCCCCCTGCTTCAGCTCATCCACTGCTGAAGCCCTCATCCATGCCTTTGTTTCCTCCAGACTTGATTATTCCAACGCACTCCTGGCTGGCCTCCCACATTCTATCCTACTTAAACTAGAGAAGATCCAAAGCTCGGCTGCCCCGTGTCCTAACTCGCACCGAGTCTCGTTCACCCATCACCCCCTGTGCTCGCTGACTCCGCGTCCTAACTCGCACCGAGTCCCGCTCACCCATCACCCCCTGTGCTCGCTGACCCCGCGTCCTAACTCGCACCGAGTCTCGTTCACCCATCACCCCCTGTGCTCGCTGACCCCGCGTCCTAACTCGCACCGAGTCCTGCTCACCCATCACCCCCTGTGCTCGCTGCCCCGTGTCCTAACTCACACCGAGTCCCGCTCACCCATCACCCTGTGCTCGCTGCCCCGTGTCCTAACTCGCACCGAGTCCTGCTCACCCATCACCCCCTGTGCTCGCTGACCTACATTGGCTTCTGGTTAAGCAACGCCTCGATTTCAAAATTCTCATCCGGGTTTTCAGATTTCTCCATGGCCTCATCCTTCCCTAGCTCTGTAATCTCCTTTAGCCACACAATTCCCATACCAACCACCCCCCCCGAGATATCTGTGCTCCTTGAATTCTGCCCTCTTTAGCATCCCTGATTATAATCGCGCAATCATTGGTGGCCTTGCCTTCTGTTGCCTGGGTCCTAAGTTCTGGAATTCCCCCCCAAAACCTCTCCGCTTCTCTTTCCTCATTCAAGACGCTCCTTAAAACCTACCTCTTTAACCAAATTTTTGGTCACCTGCCCTACTTTCTTCTTTAGTGGCTCGGTGTCAAAAAAAATTTTTTCAACGCTTGGGACATTTTACTACATTAAAGGAGCTATATAAATACAAGTGGTTGTTGTTGATGGGATTGTTGGATGAGCAGGACATGGGTGTGGGACAGGATACTAACAGCAGTGTAATAATAAGTTCGATAAACAGAGATGCTGCAGCAGATCTGCTGAAGTACAGGACTGGAATATCGGGCCTGTTGTGTCTTGAATAAAGAATTTGACCAGCTACTGTAAGCTCAAAGTAATGTGTGACCGTAGTCCTTTATTGTGGGATCGCTTGGGTCTCCAGGGGATGAGCCCTCTGGTGGTTAAACATGGTATTTACAGGTTTACATATATAACAGGGTCCTTCATTGAAACATCGATTAACTTATTCCTTTTGGTGTGAAGCAAGTAATCCTCATTCGAGGGACCACCTATGATGACCTGCAGCTGGTCAGCGATCGCTATTGGACAATACTGCTCTAAATAAGTCTTTCCCACAAGCCTCAAAATTGTAGAGCTTCATGCTTCTCACAATATTCCTTCCCACCTACAAACTATAGACTTTGAGAATACAATCTTGGTGTTATCCGACCACTCATTCCTAACTTGCTTCTGTTGTGGTGTCTGCATTGGTCTTTGCATACAGTTTTTGTTTCCATATTTAAGAAAGGATATACTTGCTTTGGAGGCAGTTCAGAGAAAGTTCACTCGGTTGATTCCGGGGATGAGGGGGTTGACTTATGAGGAAAGGTTGAGTAGGTTGGGCCTCTACTCATTGGAATTCAGAAGAATGAGAGGTGATCTTATCGAAACGTATAAGATTATGAGGGGGGCTTGACGAGGTGGATGCAGAGAGGATGTTTCCACTGATCAGGGAGACTAGAGCTAGAGGGCATAATCTTAGAATAAGGGGCCGCCCATTTAAAACTGAGGAGAGGAGGAATTTCTTCTCTCAAGAGGGTTGTAAATCTGTGGAATTCGCTGCCTCCGAGAGCGGTGGAAGCCGGGACATTGAATAAATTGAAGACCGAGATAGTCAGTTTCTCAGAAAGTGGACCTCAATCCATGATCGGATCAGCCATAATCGTATTAAGTGGCAGAGCAGTCTCGAGGGGCCGTATGGCCTGCTCCTGCTCCTATTTCTTATGATCCTCTGTTCCTTTGGTCCTTGGGGGAAAAAAATTGTAAAAGTGAGGATACAAAAAGACCAGCTGTGGTGAAGCAGTCACAGTTGGATTGAACGTGGATTGCCAAGAACAGTGGTGTGTGGTGTTGAGACCCAGCAATTGTGTCATGTATTTATATGTGTATATATAGCAACAGTTGGTGTGAGCACTCTGATTCTCCTTGAACACGGGGTAAAAGATGGTCACAGAAATGTAGTCCGTCTGTAAAATGTAAAGCGAGAAGGTGAAATCAGGAAAATTACAAGTCAGTGTGCTGCATCGAGGCGAATTACCTTAAGGCCTGGAAACTCATCTTTGTTGGCTGTGGGACAAGGTAAAAAAAAAATGCAAAATCTGATGGTAAACATGCTGCCTGTGGGGAAATCGGGGCTAATTGTTTATTGCAAATTATTTCTACAGCTGCAATTTCGGAAGTCTGCCTGAATCGGAGCTCTCGCTCAGAGAGCAGACCAGCAAGACTCGCTGAAGCCAATGGGGAGAATTAAACTGGCCACATCACTGCACTGGGACCCCTAATTCCCGAGTAACTCGTTCACTTGCTGCATGTCACTCAGTGCCTCCATGCTGTGCAGCACAATACTTCTCGTATGTTGAGCCAAGGACAAGGTGTATAATATTGCAACCGCTGATTTTTGAAATGTAAACATTTTATTGCCTTTAAAAGCGGTTTCAACGAATGCCATTCAATCGCTGTGCCACACTGCGTTCGTCTTGCCTGACGTAGCACTCTGGGGCTATGGTAATGCAAGCATCCTATGCTGTGCGTACATGCGTTGTGTTATATCGAAAACCCTTTCAATCGCGTTCACGGCGCGCCGCAGTTTGGCTTTGGTTTCCTCGCTGTCTTCCACGCACAGTATATGAAGGAAGCCTGTGCGTGATGGAAGGGCAAGGAATGCAAGTCCAGCAGCTTTCTGCACCAACCAGCTGTGGTGCTTGGCAAGGGACTGCTGGTAGGCATCAGCACACATGGCAGACATGGAGTCATTCTCCGAGCCGGTCCGTAACTTATCAAGGAAGAGCTGCAGCCACTGTAATGCCCGGTGGAGACGCAGTAAAGTGCGGCAGCCTGACGACAGGCGGTCACTGGGAAGCTGACTGAAGTTCACCACGTCGTTTGTCAATTCATAATTAATCATGGACTGCACGGAGGTGTATTCCGTCCCGTGCACGCCCTGCTGATGTTGCATGATTATCTTCGTTTTACTGGTGACCTCTTCCGATATAAAGCCAAAGATGGTGCCAAGCGCATTCATAAATCTGCAAAGACACGATCCAGAATGAGTTACAGTCAGAGACCTGCCTCCCCCGCCACCCCTCGCCAGCATGGTTCTGGAGCGAGGCTATTGCAAGGAGGGTTAGGCCAGTGCATATACCTGTACTTGGAGGGAGTAGCGTTCGGCGGCCCGGCCCGGAAATCGACGCGGTCCCGGCCTGCAAGACCATCAGCAGGCCGGAGCCATCGGAGGGAGCAGCGTGCGGCGGCATACCTCTGCACGGAGCAACCCGTGCTGCTGCAGGAGGGCGACGGCTGCGAAGCCAGGTCGCCGATTGCAGTGCGGGCAGGCACAGCAGGAGGGGCGAAGGAGCGGCAAAAAGTACGTAGAGGGAAGTGACCGGGGCCCCAGGAGAGGCGAGAGTTCGGGGCCCAGAAGAGGCGAGGGGCCCAGGGGCAGCACGGGCCAGCCCCACACACTGCGATATGTGTGCGCACTAGGTCCATGCAGCAGAGCTGGTCTCCACTTAGCCTTGGGTAACCCTTGCCACTGGACCAAGACCTCGCTCTGTCAAGCCCGTGTGGTGGCTGGTGTGCAACGGCCACCCCACGTTAAAATAATCCACGCACAGGCATCTTCCGCCCTTCAGGGTGTAGTTCGGGATCTGGAATATTAGGTCCTTCATTGAAACACCTGTGAACTCATCCCTTTTTGGCGGGGAGCAAGTCAGCCTATAATGATGATAACGATACCTGTACTCATTATGGTGTTGGAAGTAGGAAAGCAGGTGTCTGGAATGTCTTGCTAGGAATTTGCCACATAGAATCATAGAATAGTATAGCTCAGATGGAGGCCATTTGGCCCATCAAGACTGCTCCGACTCTTTGGAAGAGTAACCCAGTTAGACTCACCCTCCTGCTCTTTCCCCATAACCCTGCAACTTTTTCTCCTTCAAGTATTTATCCAACTCCCTTGTAAAGGCTTCTATTAAATCTGTTTCCACCGCCCTATCAGGCAGTGCACTCCAAATCCTAACCACTCGTTGCGTGAAAAATATTTTTCCTCATGTTGTCTCTGGATCTGCGCCCTCTGGTTATCGACCCTGCAGTTTGTCTTACTCTATCCAAACCCTTCATAATTTTAAACACCTCTATCACATCTCCTCTGAGCCTTGTATTCTCTAAAGAGAACAGCCCCAGCTTCTCCAGTCTAGCCACGTAATCCCTCAGCTCTAGAACCATTCTAATAAATCTCTTCTGTACCCTCTTCAAAGCTTTCATGCCTTTCCTAATGTGTGGTGCCCAGAATTAGATACGATACTGCAGTTGGGACTGAACTAGTGTTTTATGTAGGTTGAACTTAACTTCCATAAAATTCTCTTATCTGAGAATCAACTACTGCAGATTGAATCTTTATTTTGTGTATCCAATGTCCGCACAAGTGCTCCCGGGTCAGGTATTACATGGGTTAGATACAGAGTAAAGCTCCCTCTACACTGTCCCATCAAACACTCCCAGGTCAGGTACAGCACGGGGTTAGATACAGAGTAAAACTCTACACTGTCCCATCAAACACTCCCAGGTCAGGTACAGCACGGGGTTAGATACAGAGTAAAGCTCCCTCTACACTGTCCCATCAAACACTCCCAGGTCAGGTACAGCACGGGGTTAGATACAGAGTAAAACTCTACACTGTCCCATCAAACACTCCCAGGCCAGGTACAGCATGGGTTAGATACAGAGTAAAACTCGATTACACTGTCCTACAATGTTCCCAGGCTCAAACTCTGAAGTACCGTTCGTCCTACGCACAACAGTGGTGTGTTTCTCCATTTCACACACCAGCCTCTGAGTCACGCTGTATCTACCCAATCTGCAAATTCGGGGCACTTTTGCTGTGATCTGTATATATGCGAATTGCTCTAGTCACTTTGTATATCAACATCATAGATAAAGATTTGCTTTGTTTGGTGTTAGCTCGTGTAAATATAAATAATATTCTTTTAGGTAATCTTCAAAAGCACATTTATGATCTCAGTATAGAAAGCTCCACGTGGGTTAAGGCTCCTTTAAAATCATTCCATGTACAGCCATCACAACTCACAATGAAAGAGCATCTGCTCTGACGACGACGCCTTACACACTAGTGCCGCTGACATGTCTTCCTTTTTCCTCAACTGCCGTGGTTAACATGGCCCTCGAACATTTCCGTTCTATTCCCCGCACCTCAGCTCTTCTCCCTTCCCCTCCCTCTCAGAACCATGATCGTGTTCCCCTTGTCCTCACCTTTCACCCCACCGGCCTCCACGTTCAACGGATCATCCTCCGCCATTTCCGCCACCTCCAGCGTGACCCCACCACCGATCACGTCTTCCCCTCCCCTCCCCGCTCAGCGTTCCGAAGGGAACGCCCCCTCCGCGGCACCCTGGTCCATTCCGCAGCCACCCCCAGCACCCCCTCCCCCTTCCCTTGGCACAGGAGATGCAACACCTGCCCTTTGACCTCCTCCCTCCCCACTATCCAGGGCCCCAAACACTCCTTCCAGGTGAAACAGCGATCTACTTGTACTTCTTTCAACTTGGTATACTGTATTCGCTGCTCACGATGCAGTCTCCTCTACGTTGGGGAGACCAAGTGTGGATCGGGTGACCGCTTTGCTGAACACCTCTGTTCCGTTCACAAGTGTGACCCCGAGCTTCCGGTTGCCCGTCACTTTAATTCCCCGCTCCACTCCCACTCTGACCTCTCCGTCACTGTTTCAACTTCAACTCAACGAGGAACAGCACCTCATCTTTTGTTTAGGCATTTTACAGCCTTCCGGACTCAACATCGAGTTCAACAATTTCAGAGCATAACCGCTGCCAGTCTTTGGCTCCCCCCCCCCCCCCCCCCGTCTTGTGTCTCCTTTTTTTTCTCTTTGTCTATAATGGCAGCTTGGTCATTACTACCCCATTTAGACCCTATTCGGATTAACCTTTTGCTGACTTCCATAATTTCCTTTTCGATTCGGCCCATCGTCCCCTTTGTCGCTCTAATCTCTCCTGCCTTCCACCCGATCACTGACCTTCCCTCTTGTTCATCCCCTCCCCCTTTCAGTGCTCCTTAAGAATGTGTTCTTTCGGCAGTTCTGACCAGGGGCCGTCGACCCGAAACGTTAACTCTGTTTCCCTCTTCGCAGATGCTGCCCGACCCGCTGAGCACTTCCAGTGTTCTCTGTTTCTTTCAGATTCCAGCAGCCGCAGTATTTTGCTTTTAGGGAAAGGAGATTATTAGCCCACCCACCCCGCCCCCGCCCCAGCTTTTTCCCGCAGGACAATCTCCCCATCCCACATACTCGGGAGAGGTAAGCAGTCAGTGCCCTGAGAAACACTGTCATTGGGAACAAGCTGGCATGTCGCTGGAGTTAATTACACAAGATGGGTGGTCTTAATCAGGAACTAGGGGGGCGTTAAGGAACTTAGAAGGGGGATTAGACGAGGCAAAAGACACTGGCATAGACTTTAGTGGGCCAAATCGCCTGATTTTGTCCGGGAACATACTTTGTATTGCTGGGTACCAGGAGTTTCAGCACTGACGTTACAGCGTCAGTGTCATATCCATCATCATCATCATAGGCGGTCCCTCGAAACGAGGATGACTTGCTTCCACACCAAAAAGGGACGAGTTCACAGGTGTTTCAATGAGCGACCTGACATTCTAGGTCCCAAACTACATCCTGAAGGGTGGAAGATGCCTGTGCGTGGATTTTTTTTGACGTGGGGTGGCCGTTGCACACCAGCCACCACACGGGGCTTGACAGAGCGAGGTCTTGGTCCAGTGGCAAGGGTTACCCAAGACTTAACTGGAGACCAGCTCTGCTGCACGGACCGAGCGCGCGCACATATCGCACAGTGTGGGGCTGGGCCCGTGCTGCCCCTGGGCCCCAGACTCGCTCCTCTCCTGGGGCCCCGATCACTTCCCTCTACGGACTCTTCGCCCCTCCTGCTGTGCCTGCCCGCACTGCAATCTGCACCTGATTTGGCAGCCGTCGCCCTCCTGCAGTGGTATGCCGCCACAAGGCTGCTCCCTCCGATGGCCCCGGCCTGCTGATGGCACCAGCAGAGGGCACCATTGAATTCCATAACCAGGTCAATGAAGAGGAGGGATCTCCTTAAAACGCTCCACAAACGGTGAGAGACTCTCCTTAAAAGGATCCCAATGGCGAAACACACGCCTTAAGGAGGCTTGATGTTGATTTTGGGAAGACCAAAGCTATCGTCTGCAGTCCCTGCCAAAAGTACCATTCCCAAGCCACCGACTCTATCCATCTCCTTGGCCACGGTCTGTGACTGAACCAGACTATTCGCAACCTGGCCATCCTATTTGACCGTGAGCTGAGATTCCAACCCCATAGCCTCTCCATCACCAATACCACCCACTGTCAACTCCGTAACATTTCCTGTCTTCGCTCCTGCCTCAGTCCATCAGCTGCTAAACTACTCGTCCTTTCCATTGTTACCTCTAGACTCGACAATTCCCATTTTCCGCCCTCGATAAATTTGAGCTCATCCAGAATTCTGCTGTATCATAACTCCTGGTTCACCAATCACCCCAGTGCTCACTGATCCGGCTACACCTCCAATTTAAAATTCTCAATCTCGTGCCCATGCCTCGACCCTCCCTATCTCTAACCTCCTCCCGCCCCTACACCCTCCCTATCTCTGTAACCTCCTCCAGCCCCTACACCTCTCCCTATCTCTGTAACCTCCTCCAGCCCCTACACTCGTCACTATCTCTGTAACCTCCTCCAACCCCTACACCCTCCCTATCTCTGTAACCTCCTCCCGCCCTGCACCACACCCTATCTCTGTAACCTCCTCCCGCCCCTACACCCCTCCCTATCTCTGTAACCTCCTCCCGCCCCTACACCCCTCCCTATCTCTGTAACCTCCTCCAGCCCCTACACTCGTCCCTATCTCTGTAACCTCCTCCAACCCCTACACCCTCCCTATCTCTGTAACCTCCTCCCGCCCCTACACCCCTCCCTATCTCTGTAACCTCCTCCAGCCCCTACAATCGTCCCTATCTCTGTAACCTCCTCCAGCCCCTACACCCGTCCCTATCTCTGTAATCTCCTCCCGCCCGACATCCCTCCCTAGCTCTGTAACCACCTCCAGCCCTACAATCCTCCATATCTCTAACCTCCTCCAGCCCCTACACCCGTCCCTATCTCTGTAATCTCCACCAACCCCTACACCCGTCCCTATCGCTGTAACCTCCTCCAGCCCAACACCCCTCCCTATCTCTGTAACCACATCCAGCCCTACACTCCTCCCTATCTCTGTAACCTCCTCCAGCCCTACACCTCTCCCTATCTCTGCAACCTCCTCCAGCTCCTACACCCCTCCCTATCTAACCTGCAGTCCCCAAACCCCTCCCTATCTCTGTAACCTCCCGCCCTGCACCCCTCCCTATCTCTATAACCCCCTCTAGCCCCTACACTCCTCCCTATCTCTGTAACCCCCTCCAGCCATACACACCTCCCTATCTCCTAAACCTCCTCCAGTCCCTACAACACTCCCTATCTCTGTAATCTCCTCCAGCACCTACACCCCTCCCTATCTCTGTAACCTCCTCCAGCCCTCCCTATCCCTGGAATCCTCTCCAGCCCCTACACCCCTCCCTATCTCTGTAACCTCCTCCAGCCCTACAACCGTCTGAGAATTATTATGTTCTCCAATTGAAGCCTCTTACACATCCCCATTCCCTTCGTCCCCCCATTGGCTGCCATACCTTCAACTGCCTAGGACCCAAGCTCTGGAATTCTCTCGATAAATCTCTCTTCTTTCAATAGCCCCTTAAAATTTACCACTTCAACCAAACTTTTGGTTACCTGTCCTAATATCCCCTTATTTGGTGTTAATATTTGGCTAGTTATGCCTCTGTCTTGTATGTTAATAGCAATGCAAATGAAATGTCAATATCTCAATCCAATATTCAGGCCAAAGCTTCCGGTGTAACAGCGTGGATATCCTGTCGGCTGCCTGCGAATTCCCTCTGAGGGCAGTGCTCGATGCTGTGCTCCAGGGTCTGATTAGGAGCTCCGCAGTCGCATAATGGGGAGGCTTTAACCTTCCATCTATGGAGAAGGTGGCAGCATAAGAAATAGGAGCAGGAGTAGGCCATACGGCCCCTCGAGCCTGCTCCACCATTTAATACGATCGTGGCTGATCTGATCACGGACTCAGCTCCATTTCCCTGCCCTATCCCCTTATCGTTTAACAAATTTCTGTCTTAAATTTATTCAATGTCCCAGCTTCCACAGCTCTCTGAGGCAGCGAACATCTACCATGACCAGTTGTGAGACGGTCGATGGTTGTCCACTGTTTGCAAGGAAAGGTTGATCCTTCTGAAGCGCCTTGGGACTTTTCCCTATGTCACAGGTGCTAAATAAATGTAAATTGTTGCGGTTGCAATTCTACTCCTTGATTCAGAGTTGATCTTCCTCCCCCACATTCGCTGTGTTGACAAGACTCTTCTTGTTGAGCTGGTGCTGTGCATGTGGTGACCACATGATAGATTGAGTAGACTGGGTCTTTACTCGTTGGAGTTCAGAAGGATGAGGGGGTGATCTTATAGAAACATTTAAAATCATGAAAGGTATAGACAAGATAGAGGCGGAGAGATTGTTTCCACTGGTCGGGGAGACTAGAACTAGGGGGCACATACGGGGGAGCCAATTTAAAACCGAGTTGAGAAGGAATTTCTTCTCCCAGAGGGTTGTGAATCTGTGGAATTCTCTGCCCAAGGAAGCAGTTGAGGCTAGCTCATTGAATGTATTCCAGTCACAGATGGATAGATTTTTAACCAATAATGGAATTAAGTGTTACGGGGAGAGGGCGGGTAAGTGGAGCTGAGTCCACAGCCAGATCAGCCATGATCTCGTTGAATGGCGGAGCAGTCTCGAGGGGCTAGATGGCCTCCTCCTAATTCTTATGTTCTTATGTTCTTCCATTTCCACAATGATACCCGCCTCCATTGCTATTTCTGTCCTAATCTACTGCTGAAACCCTGGTCCATACGTGATCACTTGAGTATTGACTTTTCTAACGATCTCCTAGCTAGCACCTCTCTGCCTCGATTCAACACAAACATGGTGTTCTCACGCCCCTCCCCCCCTCCCTCCTGGATCCACTAGCTCCCCTTGGCCCTGCATGTTGACTTCAGAATATTTGTCCTTTGAAATTCCACCAGAGTCTTGTCCATACTACTTCAGTGATCTTTCCTGCCTTACATCCCATAGATAATCTTGACTTCCATAGAGGGAAGTGACCGGGGCCCAGGAGAGGCGTAAATCTGGAGCCCAGAAGAGGCGAGGGCCCAGGGGCAGCACGGGCCCAGCCCACACTGCGATATGTGCGCACGCTCGGTCTGTGCAGCAGAGCTGGTCTCCAGTCGTCTTGGGTAATCCTTGCCACTGGACCAAGACTTCGCTCTGTCAAGCCCGTGTGGTGGCTGGTGTGCAACGGTCACCCCACGTTAAAAAAATCCACGCACTGGCATCTTCCACCCTTCACGATGGAGTTCGGGATCTGGAATATTAGTTCCTTCATTGAAACACCTGTAAACTCATCCCATTTTGGCACGGAAGCAAGTCATCCTCGCTTCGAGGGACTGCCTATGATAGAAGCATAGAAAGTAGGTGCAGGAGTAGGCCATTCGGCCCTTTGAGCCTGCACCACCATTCAATATGATCGTGGCTGATCATTCAACCTCAGTACCCCTTTCCTGCTTTCTCTCCATACCCCTTGATCCTTTTAGCCGTAAGGGCCATATCTAACTCTCTTTTGAATATATCCAACGAACTGGCCTCAACAACCTTCTGCGGTAGAAAATTCCACAGGTTCACAACTCTCTGAGTGAAGAAGTTTCTCCTCATCTCGGTCCTAATTGGCTTACCCCTTATCCTTAGACTGTGTCCCCTGGTTCTGGACTTCCCCAACATCAGGAACATTCTTCCTGCAGCTAACCTGTCCAATCCCGTCAGAATTTTATATGTTTCTATGAGATCCCCTCTCATTCTTCTAAACTCCAGTGAATACAGGCCCAGTCGATCCAGTCTCTCCTTATATGTCAGTCCCGGGAATCAGTCTGGTGAACCTTCCCTCAAATCCCCTATGATGACCCTTGACTCCTCTAACCCCAGGCTTCTTGTCCCGTGCTCTCGCTCTCCATCACTGGTACTCTCCTGTCCTCTCGAGTTCCCTGCCCAGTTCCCTCTGAGTTGTCAACTCCACCTTTATTGTCAAATGAAGATGATTTGCATCATTTTTTTTTTGCTTGCTTACTTTTGGAGTTCCGCCCATCCTTCAAGGTAACTTTTAAGTAAAATATCTTCATCCTTTGTCACGCAAGCCTGGAACGCAGCTTGGACCCGCTTGAACTGGAAATTGCTGCTGTCACACTCCTCTCCTTGATTTTGATCCACAGGATTCACTGTGTCTGAAGCATCAATGAGCTATTCCCATTCACAAAGGACACAAGAAACAGGAGAAAGCAATTAAAACGGAGTCAGTTATCCTTAACACCAGATATCTCCTGGAATGTATTATCCACAGCAGTATGCTCTTTCCCTCCTTCCTCATTTTCCTTTATATCTCTACTCCCGTGTCCATTTGAAGAAGATCTTTGGTGTGTGAGTTGTGGAAAACTTGTTGTATCCAGGTCACAGTTATAGATACAAGGCTGTAGTAATACCCGCCCTCCTGTATGGCTCAGAGACGTGGACCATGTACAGTAGACACCTCAAGTCGCTGGAGAAATATCACCAACGATGTCTCCGCAAGATCCTACAAATCTCCTGGGAGGACAGGCGCACCAACGTAGGCGTCCTCGTCCAGGCCAACATCCCCAGCATTGAAGCACTGACCACACTCGATCAGCTCCGTTGGGCAGGCCACACAGTTCGCATTGCCAGACGCGAGACTCCCAAAGCAAGTGCTCTATGCAGAGCTCCTTCATGGCAAACGAACCAAAGGTGGGCAGCGGAAACGTTACAAGGACACCCTCAAAGCCTCTCTGATAAAGTGCGACATTCCCACCGACACCTGGGAGTCCCTGGCCAAAAACCGCCCGAGGTGGAGAAAGTGCATCCAGGAGGGCGCTGAGCACCTCGAGTCTCGTCGCCAAAAGCGTGCAGAAATCAAGCGCAGGCAGCGGAAGGAGCGTGCGGCAAACCAGTCCCACCCTCCCTTTCCCTCAACGACTATCTGTCCCACCTGTGACAGGGACTGTGGCTCTCGTATCGGACTGTTCAGCCACCAAAGAACTCACTTCAGGAGTGGAAGCAAGTCTTCCTCGATCCCGAGGGACTGCCTATGATGATGATGGAGACACTCACACTGACATGGCTTGTACTGCCTGGGCCCCCAGGCCACTTAATTCTGTATCTTATAATGTGGATAGAACAGAAAGACCTAGCTATTCTTTCATGACGCTAGGACATACTAAAGCGTTTCACAGTCAATGAAGCACTTGTGCAGTGTCACCACTTTTGTAATGTAGGGAAACGCAGCAACCAATGTGTGCATAGCAAGATCCCACAAACAGCAACACGATAAATGACTGGTTTTGGTGGTGGTGATTGCGGAATAAATGTTGGCTGGGATATTTGATTTATTAGTGTCTATCTTATATTTATGGACCTTAGTTTTGGTCTCCCGCACAAGTGGAAAAATCTATCAAACCCATTCATAATTTTAAAGACCCCTATTAGGTCACCCCTCTCTGCCTTCTTGTTTCTAGAGAAATGTGAACCCCAGCCTGGTGAATCTTTTCTGATCGTTGTAACCTCTCAGTTATGGTATAATTCTTGTTAATTTTTGTAACCTCTCCAGTGCCTCAATATTCTTTTTACAATATGGCGACCAGAACTATTCACAGTACTCAAGTATCGTCTAACCAAGGATTGAGACAAGTTTAACATAACTGCTCTGCTTTTCAATTCTATTCCGCTAGAAATGAACCCCAATGCTTTATTTGCTTTTTTATGGTCTGGTTAAGCTATAATTAATTTTAGAGTAAATTAAATTCGATCTATGATTCTATAACAGGCTCGAAGGGCTGCATGGCCTTATCCTCTTCCTATGTAAAATGGCATCTCCTCAGGACCCTACAGACACAGACACACACACGCACACGGACACACACACACACGGACACAGACACATGCACACAAGGACACAGACACACACACACACCCATCAGAGGATGGTATTCACTGTGGGTGGGGGTCTGATATCGGAGGATGGTATTCACTGTGGGTGGGGGTCTTACCTTGTTTTCATGATGCTCCTTCTCCCACTTTTCGGTGTCAGATTCCTGACGGTTTATCTGGTGAAATTGGGCTGCAGGAAATAATAAAATACTGAAAACAATTGTTGGACCTGGGTTTGCAGTAGAGTCTGGGTACAACTGGTGCTATTGAGGGAGTGCAGCGAAGGTTCACCAGACTGATTCCCGGGATGGCGGGACTGACATATCAAGAAAGACTGGATCAACTGGGCTTGTATTCACTGGAGTTCAGAAGAATGAGAGGGGATCTCATAGAAACGTTTAAAATTCTGACGGGTTTAGACAGGTTAGATGCAGGAAGAATGTTCCCAATGTTGGGGAAGTCCAGAACCAGGGGTCACAGTCTAAGGATAAGGGGTAAGCCATTTAGGACTGAGATGAGGAGAAACTTCTTCACCCAGAGAGTGGTGAACCTGTGGAATTCTCTACCACAGAAAGTTGTTGAGGCCAATTCACAAAATATATTCAAAATGGAGTTAGATATAGTCCTTACTACTAGGGGGATCAAGGGGTATGGCGAGAAAGCAGGAATGGGGTACTGAGGTTGCATGTTCAGCCATGAACTCATTGAATGGCGGTGCAGGCTCGAAGGGCCGAATGGCCTACTCCTGCACCTTTTTTCTATGTTTCTAAAGTGGGCATTGCTTCACATGGCACTAAGGCCTGCAAACGATTGATGTGGCGTGCTAGTATTTCACATTGAAATGCCAGAGGTACTCTACACAGGTGATTTACAGTAAAAAGCCAGGTCGTGTTCCAACACTTTACACTTTATTAACCTGCAAAAATAATTGTTTTCTGTGGTGACTCATCATTTGCCCTCTGCAAACAGGGCAAACATAGAAAATAGGTGCAGGAGTAGGCCATTTGGCCTTTTGAGCCTGCACCACCATTCAGTAAGATCATGGCTGATCATTCACCTCAGTACCCTTTTCCTGCTTTCTCTCCATACCCCTTGACCCCTTTAGCTGTAAGGGTCATATCTAACTCCCTCTTGAATATATCTAACAAACTGGCATCAACAACTCTGCGGTAGAGAATTCCACAGGTTCACAACTCTGAGTGAAGAAATTTCTCCTCATCTCGGTCCTAAATGGCTTACCCCTTATCCTTAGACTGTGACCCCTGGTTCTGGACTTCCCCAACATCGGGAACATTTTTCCTGCATCTAACCTGTCCAGTCCCGTCAGAATTTTATATGTTTCTATGAGATCCCCTCTCATTCTTTTAAACTCCAGTGAATACAGGCCCAGTCGATCCAGTCTCTCCTCATATGTCAGTCATGCCATCCCGGGAATCAGTCTGGTGAACCTTCGCTGCACTCCCTCAATAGCAAGAACATCCTTCCTCAGATTAGGAGACCAGAACTGTACACAATATTTCAGGTGAGGCCTCACCAAGGGCCCTGTACAATTGTAGTAAGACCTCCCTGCTCCTATATGCAATTTCAATAATTTACAAGTGGTTTTCTTTCGGCTGGGGAATATGATTTACAAGCTGAGGCCTGGAGCTTGCCTCAATCAATGTTAATACTATTTGGACAGTAGGTAAATTACTGTTTCTTGGTAATCCCGGGAGCACTGAGTGAGGTCAATGCCTAAACCTTGCAACATCCTCAAAAGGTCTCAAGAAATTTTTAAGAATCAGTGGGGATTTAGTTGCAAACAGAGAGCAGCCAAATGCTATCCGGCTAAAACATATTTGCTATAATTGTTCATAGGTTAGTTCGTATCCTTTTGCAGTTTTACACTTTCTTGTCAATTAAAATGGCATTGTGTCCAGATAACATGCGTGTTGAATAATGGAGGATATTTGAACTCCTGGCCAGGAAAGCAACCAAATCACATCGACCCGTCCGGAGCAACAGTGGCTCACCTGGAAAGGTCTCTTTGGTCTTCAGATCTGGGTGTAGCTGGTTGGGTGGCCACTGCGAGCACCCCATTCTCTGTTGGGTTAAGATGGCATCGGGATCCTACTGATGCAATAAATGACTTGGGCAAAATAAGAACGAGGAGAAATTTCTTCTCTCAGAGGGTTGCAAATCTGTGGAATTCGCTGCCTCAGAAAGCTGTGGAAGCTGGGACATTGAATAAATTTAAGACAGAAATAGACAGTTTCTTAAACGATAAGGGGTTATGGGGAGCGGGCGGGGAAGTGGAGCTGAGTCCATGATCGGATCAGCCATGATCTTATTAAATGGCAGAGCAGGCTCGAGGGGCCGTATGGCCTACTCTTGCTCCTATTTCTTATGTTCCTTCTAAGTGCCTGATTGTCCACCCAGTTGGGGAGAGTTAAAAGTTCCTCAGTGTATCAGAAGGTAACAGGAATGGGACTCGTAGTTGAGTAGGGGCTAATGGTGATGTAGGTGAAAGTCAGACTAAAGATCAAAGCATGGATTTGTGTAAGATAGGTCATGCCTGACAAAGCTGATTGAATCTTTTGAAGAGGTGACTAAAGTAGTGGACATGCCTATTCAATGTTATTTATATGGACTTCTGGAAAACATTTGATAAATCCCACCTCATCATCATCATAGGCAGTCACTCGGAATCGAGGAAAACTTGCTTCCACTCCTGAAGTGAGTTCTTTGGTGGCTGAACAGTCCACTACGAGAGCCACAGACTCTGTCACAGGTAGGACAGATAGTCGTTGAGGGAAGGGGTGGGTGGGACTGGTTTGCCGCGCGCTCTTTCCGCTGCCTGCGCTTGATTTCTGCATGCTCTCGGCATTGAGACTCGAGGTGCTCAGCGCCCTCCCAGATGCTCTTCCCCCACTTAGGCCGGTCTTTGGCCAGGGACTCCCAGGTGTCGGTGGGGATGTTGCACTTTATCAGGGAGGCTTTGAGGGTGCCCTTGTAATGTTTCCGCTGCCCACCTTTGGCTTGTTTGCTGTGGACGAGTTCCGAGTAGAGCGCTTGCTTTGGGAGTCTCGTGAATGGCATGCGGAATTTGTGACCTGCCCAGCGGAGCTGATCGAGTGTGGTCAGTGCTTCAATGCTGGGGATGTTGGCCTGGACGAGGACGCTAACGTTGGTGTGTCTGTCCTCCCAGGGGATTTGTAGGATCTTGCGGAGATATCGTTGGTGGTATTTCTCCAGCGACTTGAGGGGTCTACTGTACATGGTCCACGTCTCTGAGCCATACAGGAGGGCGGGTATTACTACGGCCCTGTAGACCATGAGCTTGGTGGCAGTATCAGAAGGTAACAGGAATGGCACTCGCAGTTGAGTAGGGGCTAATGGTGATGTAGGTGAAAGACAGGATAAAGATCAAAGCATGGTTTCGTGTAAGATAGGTCATGCCTGACAAAGCTGATTGAAGAGGTGACTAAAGTAGTGGGCATGCCTATTGGATGTTATTTATATGGACTTCCTGAAAGCATGTGATAAATCCCACTTAAGAGCCTGTTAATTAAGGTAGAAGCTGACAGAGCGGCAGGAGACAGAGAGGGCTGGTACTCTAATTGGCAGGATATGACTAGTGGTGTCCCGGGGCCTCATCTATTCACAGTATTTATTAATGATTTAGATGATGGCATAAAAAGTTATATATCCAAATTTGCTGATGGCACAAAGATAGGCAGCATTGTCGATGAAAGCATAAAATCAGAAACAGGCCGTCCCTCGGAATCGAGGAAGACTTGCTTCCATTCTTAAAATGAGTCCTTAGGTGGCTGAACAGTCCAATACGAGAACCACAGTACCCGTCACAGGTGGGATAGATAGTCGTTGAGGGAAAGGGTGGGTGGGACAGGTTTGCCACACGCTCTTTCCGCTGCCGACACTTGATCTCTGTATGCTCTCGGCAATGAGACTCAAGGTGCTCAGCGCCCTCCCGGATGCACTTGCTCCACTTAGGGCGGACTGGTCTTTGGCCAGGGATTCCCAGGTGTCGTTGGGAATGTTGCACTTTATCAGGGAGGCTTTGAGGGTGTCCTTGTAACGTTTCCTCTGCCCACCTTTGGCTCGTTTCCCATGAAGGAGTTCCGAGTAGAGTGCTTGCTTTGGGAGTCTCGTGTCTGGCATGCGAACAATGTGGCCTGCCCAGCGGAGCTGGTCGTGTGTGGTAATGCTGGGGATGTTGGCCTGGACAATGGGCAGAACCCACCCTCACACCACACCACCCTCCACGCCCCATTGTATGGGTTGTGGGAGCCAATAAAACCCTGCCGCAATATAAGTCTAACCTCCTATCAGCTGGTATAAAGATGGCCATGGAAGAAGCGTTGGCCAGTCAGACTGTTAATCAGCCTGCGAATATTCTTCCAAAAGGAACAGCGAGAAGACATAAAAAGAACAACAATGTCACAGAGTCCCTCCACTGAAAATCAGAGAGAGACTGACGGGTAAAACTGGGATGTTCCCTATGGCAATGGAGAGGAAAAAATAAAACAATGGGCAAGTCCCACACAAGAGATTAGTGTGCAAAATTAAGGCACATGGCATTGGGGGTAATGTATTGACATTGATAGAGAACTGGTTGACACACAGGAAGCAAAGAGTAGGAATAAATGGGTCCTTTTCAGAATGGCAGGCAGTGACTAGTGGGGTGCCGCAGGGTTCAGTGCTGGGACCCCAGCTATTTACAATATACATTAATGATGTAGACGGAGGAATTGAATGCAATATCTCCAAGTTTGCAGATGACACTAAGCTGGGTGGTAGTGTGAGCTGTGAGGAGGATGTGAAGAGCCTGCAGGAGGGTGACTTGGACAGGTTAGGTGAGTGGGCAAATGCATGGCAGATGTAGTATAATGTAGATAAATGTGAGGTTATCCACTTTGGTGGTAAAAACAGGAAGGCAGAATATTATCTGAATGGTGACAGATTAGGAAAAGGGGAGGTGCAATGAGACCTGGGTGTCATGGTACATCAGTCATTGAAAGTTGGCATGCAGGTGCAGCAGGCGGTGAAGAAGGCAAATGGCATGTTGGCCTTCATAGCGAGGGGATTTGAGTATAGGAGCAGGGAGGTCTTATTGCAGTTGTACAGGGCCTTGGTGAGACCACACCTTGAATATTGTGTACAGTTTTGGTCTCCTAATCTGAGGAAGGACATTCTTGCTATTGAGGGAGTGCAACGAAGGTTCACCAGACTGATTCCCGGGATGGCAGGACTGACATATGAAGAAAGACTGGATCGACTAGGCTTATATTCACCGGAATTTAGAAGAATGAGAGGAGATCTCATAGAAACATATAAAATACTAACGGGATTGAACAGGTTAGAGGCAGGAAGAATATTCCTGAATGTTGGGGAAGTCCAGAACCATGGGACACAGTCTAAGGATAAGGGGTAGGCCATTTAGGACCGAGATGAGGAGAAACTTCTTCACTCAGAGAATTGTGAACCTGTGGAATTCTCTACCACAGAAAGTTGTTGATGCCAGTTCGTTAGATATATTCCTTTCCTGTTTTCTCTCCATCCCCTTGATCCCTTACGGCTAAAGGGATCAAGGGGTATGGAGAGAAAGCAGGAAAGGGGTACTGAGGTGAATGATCAGCCATGATCTTATTGAATGCTGGTGCAGGCTCGAAGGGCCGATTGGCCTACTCCTGCACCTATTTTCTATGTTCCTATCAGCCCCCAACTAATATGCACTTTGACAATCCTTTGTACTTACAGAGGTGGGAACTGGTTAGGTAGAGAAGCAGCAGCAGAAGCACTAGAAGCGGCAGAAACCGGAGAGTCTTCCCTTTACTGCACGGCAATCCTGCCGTGTTCATTGTGCGTAGATTTCTCGAATACGTATCAGGTTTGCAGACTTAATGTACTGTCAGGCCGTGTCCCATCTTCTCACTGGCTGCGAACAGAGCCCCCATTGACAGCTTTCAAAGTCAAGCCTTTGTTCCCTCTTGTGAAATGTTTAGTCAATGCTGTGGATTATCACTGCAAACACAGAGGTTCCAAAGTACTGTTTCACTCAGCAATCACTCAGACAACAAACCAGAATCTTAAAAGGGAAATATCTCACTGCACCGTTGAAGTAGCAAAGTTGCGCTTTACATAGAATAATGTAGTTCTAGAACTCCTCTGTATGTAGGCTGTGTTACTCAATATTGGTGGTTTATGATATAAATGAACTGTAATCCGGACTTTTCTGGACCAGATCATTGCATGGGGGTTGCTGCCTTAGCCCGTGCAGTTAGAGTGCTGAAGGTGGCTTGGTGGCCGAGATTTTCCTCTTGATGTTTATGCAGTTGTAGGTGTGGTGGGAAATCCGTTTACTTGGCAACCAGTGCAAAGTCTAGTAGTGGAGAACAAATTCATCACCCCATGATCAATCGCACTCCAGGGCTAATCTTCTAGCCACAGTAACATAGAAAATAGGTGCACGAGTAGGCCATTCGGCCCTTCAAGCCTGCAGCACCATTCAATAATATCATGGCTGATCATTCACCTCAGTACCCCTTTCCTGCTTTCTCTCCATACCCCTTGGTCCCTTTAGCCGTAAGGGCCATATCTAACTCCCTCTTGAATATATCCAATGAACTGGCATCAACTACTCTCTGCGGTAGGGAATTCCACAGCTTAACAACTCTCTGAGTGAAGAAGTTTCTCCTCATCTCGGTCCTAAATGGCTTACCCCTTATCCTTAGACTATGTCCCCGGGTTCTGGACTTCCCCAACATTGGGAGCATTCTTCCTGCATCTAACCTGTCCAATCCCGTCAGAATTTTATATGTTTCTATGAGATCCCCTCTCGTTCTTCTAAATTCCAGTGAATATAAGTCTAGTCGATCCAGTCTTTCTTCATATGTCAGTCCTGCCATCCTGGGAATCAGTCTGGTGAACCTTTGCTGCACTCTCTCAATAGTAAGAATGTCCTTCCTCAGATTAGGAGACCAAAACTGAACACAATATTCTAGGTGAGGCCTCACTAAGGCCCTGTACAACTGCAGTAAGACCTCCCTGCTCCTATACTCAAATCCTCTCGCTATGAAGGCCAACATGCCATTTGCCTTCTTCACCGCCTGCTGAACCTGCATGCCAACTTTCAGTGACTGATATACCATGACACCCAGGTCTCATTGCACCTCCCCTTTTCCTAATCTATCACCATTCAAATAATATTCTGCCTTCCTATTTTTGCCACCAATGTGGATAACCTCACATTTATCTACATCATACTGCATCTGCCATGTATTTGCCCACTCACCTAACCTGTCCAAGTGACCCTGCAGCCTCTTCGCATCCTCCTCACAGCTCACACTGCCACCCAGCTTAATGTCATCTGCAAACTTGGAGATATTACATTCAATTCCTTCATCTAAATCATTAATGTATATTGTAAATAGCTGGGGTACCCCACTAGTCACTGCCTGCCATTCTGAAAAGGACCCGTTTATTCCTACTCTTTGCTTCCTGTCTGCAAACCAGTTCTCTATCCACGTCAATACATTACCCCCAATACTATGTGCTTTAATTTTGCACACTAATCTCTTGTGTGAGACCTTGTCAAAGGCCTTTTGAAAGTCCAAATACACCACATCCACTGTTTCTTTCCGTTTATGATATAAAGCAACTGCCTAGTGTAATCTGGACTTTTCTGGAGAAGGACATTGCATGGGGTTTGCTGCGTTAGCCTATGCAGCTAGAGTGCTGGAAGTGGCTTGGTGGCCGAGATTCTCCTCATGATGTTTATGCAGTTATAGGTGTGGTGGGAAATCCGTTTACCTGGCAACCAGTGCAAAGTGTAATAGTGGAGAACAAATTCATCACCCCATGATCAATCGCACTCCAGGGCTAGTCTACTCACCACAGTAACACTCTGGGTCATTAATGGAATGCCTGCCCTGTGATGTTACTGTCTTATTCAATTACACCTGGAATTAATGGCAAAAGGTCGCTATAGGGCCAGAAATGGACAAACCTGAAAGAACTTGTCCACTTCATTTTCCACTTTCGTCCAAATAAATGGCACCGCTAAACTAGCGTAACTCTAGGTGAAAATCTTCTTTTGTATTTCTGGAAGTGAATATTTGCCAGAGTTCCTGCTTCTGATCAATATCCCGTCACCTCTACTGAAAAGAGAATGCGTGAATGTCAAATGACGAGCATATTGGAGAAATGGTAGAACCAGTTTGCATCGATTCATTCATATGCAAAGTAGATCAATCACAGGTGGTCCCTCGAACAAGCATGACTTGCTTCCACATGAGTTCACAGATGTTTCAATGAAGGACCTGATGTTCCAGTCCTGAACTCCAGTTGAGGGGGTGGAAGATGCCTGTGTGTGGATTTTTTAACATGTGGTGACCGTTGCACATCAGCCACCACACGGGCTTGACAGAGCTCGGCCTTTATCCAGTGGCAAGGATTAACTAGGATGACTGGAGACCTGCTCTGCTGCACGGACCTAGTGCAGCGCTAAAGGTTGGTGCAGTCGCCGCAAAGGCACGATGCACGATGGGGAAGGCCCACGGTTTAAAGCCCTTCTGCCACGGTAAACCCAGGGGATGGAATCAGAACCCCCCTCGGGCTGTACTTGTTAATCTGCTTGTATACATAGAGCACCATGTACTGAAAAACACCTGTGTTGTGCCATGTATAATTACAAATTACTAAACAGTGCAGAAATGTCAAGAAATGTAAATGTCTTCCCACCCGTTCTGTGTTCTACTTTAATCTGTAGAGTGCTACATGTAATGTGATTCGTGATCGGTATTGAAATGTATCCTGGAATGTAATGTAAAACTGTTCTTACCTGCTCCATGTAACACCCTTATTTGCACAGTATTACATGTAACGTGATTTGCGGATTGTACTAAACTGTACCTTGAAATGAAATGTACGGAAGTGTATTGTATGGAACTGGTGTCAGCATCCAAATGAATTGTATGGAATTGCTGACTGCTATGTACTGAACTATTTTCCAATGTATTGTGAAAATGTTATGTGTAAAGTATATTTTTGGGGGGAAAAATCAATACAGTGCTATCAAGTGGCACTTATTCACCAAAAACATGCTAACTAATGTCAGAGCCTCATTCCAGCCTTGGTCCAAACATGGACAAAAGAGCTGAATTCCAGAGGTGAGGTGAGAGTGACTGCCCTTGACATCAAGGAAGCATTTGACTGAGTGTGGCATCAAGGAGCCCGAGTAAAATTGAAGTCAATGTGAATCAGAGTGAAAACGCTCTACTGGTTGGAGCCATACCGAGCACAAAGGAAGTTGGTTGTGGTTGTTACAGAGCAATCATCACAGCCCCAGGACATCGCTGCAGGAGTTCCTCAGGACCAAGGCCCAACCATCTTCAACTGCTTCATCAATGACCTTCCCACCACTGGCCTCAGGGATGGGAAAAGTATTGGAAAAAATCTGGAGGGACAGGATAAATCTTCATTTGAAAAGACATGGATTAATCAAGGACAGTCAGCATGGATTTGTTAAGGGAATGTCATGTCTTCACCAGTAGAGGCGAGGGCACAGGGGCAGCACGGGCCAGGCCACACTGCGATATGTGTGCACACTCGGTCGGTGCAGCAGAGCTGGTCTCCAGTCGTCTTGGTTAATCCTTGCTACTGGACCAAAACCTGGCTTTGTCAAGCCCGTGTGGTGGCTGGTGTGCAACGGTCAACCCACGTTAAAAAAATCCATGCACAGGCATCTTCCACCCTTCAAGATTTAGTTCGGGACCTGAAATTTTAGGTCCTTCATTGAAACACCTGTGAACTCATCCTTTTTTGGCATGGAAGCAAGTCATCCTCGATTCGAGGGACTGCCTAGGATGGTCATGTCTGACTAACTTGCTTGAATTTTTTGAGGAGGTGACCAAGAGGGTCGATGAGGGCAGTGCAAATGATGTAGTATACATTGATTTTAGCAAGGCTTTGATAAGGTCCCACATGGCAGCCTGGTCATGAAAGTAAAAGCGCATGGGATCCAGGGCAAAATGGCAAGTTGGATCCAAAATTTGCTCAAAGGCAGGAAGCAAAGAGTAATGGTTGATGGGTGTTTTTGTGACTGGAAGGCTGTTTCCAGTGGGGTTCCGCAGGGCTCAGTGCAGGGGCACTTGCTTTTTGTGGTATATATCAATGACTTGGACTTGAATGTTGGGGGTATGAATAAGAAGTTTGCAGATGACATTAAAATCAGCTGAGTGGTTGATTATGAAGAAGAAAGATTGCAGGAAGATATCAATGTACTGGTCAGGTGGGCAGAACAGTGGCAAATGAAATTCAATCTGGATAAGCATGAGGTGATACATTTGGGGGGGTTTAATAAGTCAAGGGAATACACATTAAATGGTACGACACTGAAAAGTGTAGAGGAACAAAGGGACCTTGGAGTGCAGGGCCACAGATCCCTGAAGGTTGCAGGCCAGGTAGATAAGGTGGTGAAGGCAGCATATGCAATACTTGCCTTTATTAGTCGAGGCATGGACTACAAGAGCAGGGAGGTTATGCTTGAACTGTGTAAAAGACTGGTTAGGCTGCAGCTGGAGTACTGCGTGCAGTTCTGGTCACCACATTACAGGAATGATGTGATTGCACTGGAAAGGGTACAGAGGAGATTTACAAGAATGTTGCCTAGACTGGAGAATTTTGGCTACGAGGAAAGATTGGAGATGCTGGGTCTGTTTTCTTTGGAACAGAGGAGGCTGAGGCTGAGGCTAGACCTGATTGAGCTGCATAAAATTATGAGGGGCCTGGGTAGAATGGGTAGGAAGGACCTGCTTCCATTGGCAGAGGGGGTCAACAACCAGGGGACATAGATTTAAAGTAATTGGGGAGAGGTTTAGAGGAGATAGGAGGGGAAATTTCTTCACCCAGAGGGTGGTGGGGGTCTGGAACTCACTGCCTGAAAGGGTGGTAGAGGCAGAAACCCTCGCCACATTTAAAAAGTACTTGGATGTGCACTTGAAGTGCCGTAACCTACAGGGCTATGGACCAAGAGCTGGAAAGTGGGATTAGGCTGGATAGCTCTTAGTCAACCGGCACGGACATGATGGGCCAAGATAGCCTCCTTCCGTGCTGTAAATTTCTAAGATTCTGTGATTCCCTCCATCATAAGGTCAGAAGTGGGGATCTTCGCTGATAATTGCAGTGTTCAGTGCCATTTGCAACTCCTCAGATAATGAAGCAGTCCATGCCCACATGCAGCAAGACCTGGACGACATTCAGGCTCGGACTGATAAGTGGCAAGTAACATTCATACCACACAAGTGTCAGGCAATGACTATCTCCAGCAAGCGAGAGTCTAACCACCTCCCCTTGATATTCAACGGCGTTATCATCACCGAATTCCCCCACCATCAACATCCTGGGGGTCACCATTGACCAGAAACTTAACTGGACCAGCCACATAAATACCGTGGCAACAAGAACGGGTCACAGGCTGGGCATTCTGCGACAAGTGTCTCACCTCCTGACTCCCTAAAGCCTTTCCACCATCTATAAAAGGCACAAGATAGGAGTGTGATGGAATACCCTACTAGTTGAGTGCAGCTCCAACAAAACTCGACACCATCCAGGAGCTGCCCATCACCTTCAACATTCACTCCCTCCACCACCGGTGACCCTGGCTGCAGTGTGCACCATCGACAAGATGCACTGCAGCAACTCGCCAAGGCTTCTTCGGCAGCACCTCCCAAACCCGCGACCTCTACCACCTAGAAGGGCAGCAGGCGCATGAGAGCACCATCACCTCCAAGTTTCTCTCCAAGTCACACACCATGCTGACTTGGAAATAAATCGCCTTTCATTGTTGCTGGGTCAAAATCCTGAAACTCCCTCCCTAAAAAAAAGCACAGTGGGAGTACCTTCACCATATGGACTGCAACAGTTCAAGAAAGCAGCTCACCACTTGCTTCTCATGGACAATTAGGGAGGGGCAATAAATAGTTGCGTTGCCAGCGATGCCCAAAACCCGGAACAATTTTTTAAGAAATCATAAATAACAGATACAGTATGAGTAATTTGAGACATAACGTGTCGAGTGTAGCGTGCTCGGGAGGAACAGATGATTTTGGACTATGGTTCGGGATAAATGGTTCAATCTCTGGTTGGCAACCAGTAACTAGTGGGGTGCCGCAAGGATCAGTGCTGGGACCCCAACTATTTACAATCTATATTAACGACTTGGAAGAAGGGACTGAGTGTAACGTAGCCAACTTTGCCGACGATACAAAGATGGGAGGAAAAGCAATGTGTGATGAGGACACAACAAATCTGCAAAAGGACATAGACAGGCTAGTGAGTGGGCAAACCTTTGGCAGATGGAGTATAATGTTGGAAAGTGTGAGATCATGCACTTTGGCAGAAAAAAAATCAAAGAGCAAGTTATTATTTAAGTGGAGAAAGATTGCAAAGTGTCGCAGTACAGCGGGACCTGGGGGTGCTTGTGCATGAAGCACAAAAGGATAGTATACAGGTACAGCAAGTGATCAGGAAGGCCAATGGTATCTTGGCGTTTACTGCAAAGGGGATGGAGTATAAAAGCAGTGAAGTCTTACTACAATTGTACAGGGTATTGGTGAGGCCACACCTGGAATACTGCGTGCAGTTTTGCTTTCCATATTTACGAAAGGATATACTTGCTTTGGAGGCAGTTCAAAGAAGATTCACTAAGTTGATTCCGGGGATGAGGGGGTTGACTTATGAGGAAAGGTTGAGTAGGTTGGGCCTCTACTCATTGGAATTCAGGTGATCTTATCGAGACGTATAAGATTATGAGGGGGCTTGACAAGGTGGATGCAGAGAGGATGTTTCCACTGATGGGGGAGACTCGAATTAGAGGGCACGATCTTAGAATAAGGGGCCACCCATTTAAAACAGAGATGAGGAGAAATTTCATCTCTCAGAGGGTTGTAAATCTGTGGAATTCGCTACCTCAGAGAGCTGTGGAAGCTGGGTCATTAAATAAATTTAAGACAGAAATAGATAGATTTTTAACCAATAAGGGAATTAAGGGTTACGGGGAGCGGGCGGGTAAGTGGAGCTGAGTCCACGGCCAGATCAGCCATGATCTTGTTGAATGGCGGAGCAGGCTCGAGGGGCTAGATGGCCTACTCCTGTTCCTAATTCTTATGTTCTTATGATGTTCTTATGTTAATCGATAAGGGGTTATGGGGAGCGGGTGAGGCCATATGGCCTACTCCTACTCCTATTTCTTATGCTGTTATGTTCACAAAGCTCACCACTACTGGGGTTTTTCTCATCTCAACAATTTTTAAATAATACAATTCAACCACTAGAACCGGCAAATTAACAAGTAACGTTAAAGGGAACCTTAAGAAATCAAATTAAAATGCTGTTTCCTGTTGTAATGATGCACTCCGGTGCCCACTGGTCACGGAAGGCCTCGACCGTTTCCTCACCTCAGGTCTCGGACTGTTGTAGACTCATTGATCGAGATTGCTATGATTAGTCAACACTCCATTATCATTGTATCATGTGACTACCAGAATGGTAGAAGGTAAACTACATGGACCTTGGACTTAAGTCATCCTCCACTCGAGGGACTGCCTAGGATGGACTTTCATCATTGAGCAATTCATTTGCTCCCAGCTGATGAGTTCAAAGAATGGAGCATTGTGGGGCGAAGACGATACATTATTCTGCTGCGCAAACAGCCAGCGATTAATCAGACTCTTGTACAACGGGCAACAAACTGACCTTTTGCACCTGCAGTTTATGCAGAACATGATGTGATAGAAAGGCTGACCCCAATTAAAATACGTTATCAAGTTTGTGACATCTTTATCTGGATTCAGCACCTTCACCACGGGCTGCAGCGGTTACATAAGAACATAAGAATTAGGAACAGGAGTAGGCCATCTAGCCCCTCGAGCCTGCTCCGCCATTCAATAAGATCATGGCTGATCAGATTCAGAGCAACAGCTCACCACCACCCTCGAAAGGGCAATTAGGGATGAGCAATAAATTCTGGCTTTGCCAGCGACACCTACACCTCATAATATAACTTTTTAAAAAGTTATATTAACAAAAAAAAAGTGTTTGGAGTTCCTAATACGCCAGCACTGGTCGTCAAAGATTAACAATTTGGCTAATGAATACAAAAACTTTTCTCCAAAGTGGAGTTTAATGAAAGAACCTTTGGAACATATGGAGGTAACTGAACTCCTTTGACGGTGAACAACCCAACAGGTCATTCTCCTCCAGTTATCCACACCACTCAAACTGCTAATTCAAGCACAAGGGGATATTTCACTTGGTAAAATGCTTCTTCTAGGCTATATGAAGAGAACGGATTAGTAGTCTCTCTCGGAGCCTATAGGTTCTCAGTGGAAAGATGCAATACTGAGCCATTTGTACACAGAGAAACTATGCATTATCACATCTCTGGGACAGCCGCTGGGTTATCACAAGGGCTTGAAATGGAAAAATCCATTAGCGTTCCCTGATGGAAGTGCGTGTGTGTGTGGAGATCAGGGGAGAACAAGGCGATGAAAACCCAATGATGGCAAAATCTACCGACATTCCCTGTCAGCTCACACACAGAAACGGGCCATTCGGCCCAACCAATTCACGTTGTTCATCCTCCACAGGAGCAGCATCCCAATCCCATGTCCCCTGCCCTATTCCCAGATCCCTTTATCCCACTTTCCTTCACCCAGCTATGACTCCAATCTGCTGTGAAAACACTCAACGCATTTAAAATCGGGCTCCCATAGTGCAATTGGGAGCCGAGGTTGAAGTTCACTGTTACCAAGGGTTGGGAACCTCGGCACTGAAATGGAGGTGAGAGCTGTTGGCTCCACAGGGTAGGTGGCTGTTTCAGCACTGCTTATAGGTCAGGAGGAGCAGCAATCATCATCATCATAGGCAGTCCCTCAGAATCGAGGAAGACTTGCTTCCATTCTTAAAATGAGTTATTTAATGGCTGAACAGTCCAATACGAGAGCCACAGACCCTGTCACAGGTGGGACAGACATTCGTCGAGGGAAGGGGTGGGTGGGGCTGGTTTGCCGCGCGCTCCTTCCGCTGCCTGCGCCTGACCTCTTCACGCTCTTTGCGCTGAGACTCGAAGAGCTCAACGCCCTCCCGGATGCACTTTCTCCACCTCGGGCGGTCTTCGGCCAGGGTCTCCCAGGTGTCGGTGGTGATGTCGCACTTTACCAGGGAGGCTTTGAGGGTGTCCCGATAACGTTTTCGCTGTCCTCCTTTGGCTCGTTTACCACGAAGGAGCTCCGCATAAAGCATTTGCTTAGGGAGTCTTGTATCTGGCATGCATACTATGTGGCCTGCCCAGCGAAGCTGATCGAGTGTGGTCAGTGCTTCAATACTGGGGATGTTGGCCTGGTCGAGGACACTGATGTTGGTCTGCCTGTCCTCCCAGGGGATTTGCAGGATCTTGCGGAGACATCGTTGGTGATATATCTTCAGTGACTTGAGGTGCCTTCTATACATCGTCCATGCCTCAGTATAGTCAGTCAATGTATTCACTGAGGAACATGAAAGCATGGGCCTTACGCTTAACATCCGTAAGACAAAGGTCCTCCACCAGCCTGTCCTCGCCGCACAGCGCTGCCTTCCAATCATCAAGATTCACGACGCGGCCCACGACAACGTGGACCATTTCCCATATCTCGGGAGCCTCTTAACAAAGGCAGACATTGATGCGGAGATTCAACATCACCTCCAGTGCAGCCTTCGGCCGCCTGAGGAAAAGAGTGTTTGAAGACTATGCCCTCAAATCTACCACCAAGCTCATGGTCTACAGGGCTGTAGTAATACCTGCCCTCCTTCATGGAGCATCAATGCTTCCCCCCGGCCCCTGAAGGAAGCCTTCGGCCTCCCCCAGCCCCGATTACCAACCTCCTCCCTCCCAATCGTGGCCTCTCGCTTCCCGATCACAGGCCTCCAGCTGCTTTCCATCACCGCCCTCCCAATTTCCAGGGACCATCTCCAAGGGTCCCCAGCTGCAGCCTCCTTCCCAGTGACATTCCCACTATTGCTTATTTTCTTTGATGCCTGTAACTGATGGAACTACTCGGGTTCAAATATTCCATACCCATAACAAAGTTATAAAGACCCATCAGGACGCCCTTCATCCTCCCTTTTTCTAGAATTCAGAGTAGTTCATTTTTCTTCTAGCCCTCCTCTGCACCCTCCCCAATAATTCTCTTTCAGTTCTATAATCCAGAACCGTAGACAGGGACAGTCGGTGCATGTGAAACATAGAAAAATAGGTGCAGGAGTAGGCCATTCGGCCCTTAAAGCCTGCACCACCATTCAATATGATCATGGCTGATCAATCACCTCAGTACCCCTTTCCTGCTTTCGCTCCATACCCCTTGATCCCTTTAGCCGTAAGGGCCACATCTAACTCCCTCTTGAATATATCTAACGAACTGGCATCAGCAACTCTACGGTAGAGAATTCCACAGGTTAACAACTCTGAGTGAAGAAGTTTCTCCTCATCTCGGTCCTAAATGGCTTACCCCTTAGCCTTAGACTGTGACCCCGGGTTCTGGACTTCCCCAACATCGGGAACATTCTTCCTGCATCTAGCCTGTCCAGTCCCGTCAGAATTTTATATGTTTCTATGAGATCCCCGCTCGTCCTTCTAAACTCGAGTGAATACAGGCCCAGTCGATCCAGTCTCTCCTCATATGTCAGTTCTGCCATCCTGGGAACCAGTCTGTTGAACCTTCGCTGCACTCCCTCAATAGCAAGAACGTTCTTCCTCTGATGTGAAGAGTCTTGACCTCCATCGACAGGGACTGAACCATGACTGCTCTTGGCCAAAGCTTGAGGATTGGGGGGACCTTGTAAAATATTGGTACTTGGACAAGGTTGGGGTCCTCAAGACTTAACAGTGTCAGGGTGGTGAGTTATTCACTTGTAAATCAGCCTGAACTGATCATGTGGTTTGGTCAACTTCAGTGCTACGTGACCTCTTTTGAGATTAATGAATGGATTTTCAGAACCTACTTACATATTCAATCCTGATCCCTTATGTGAGACACAATTAATGAGCCCGGACTCCATTCTGAAATTATATTTTGAATTAATCGCAATATCAACAAACAAATTTACCTTGAATGAGAGGCGAGGGAGACTGAATGTGAGAGAGAAACAAATGAAAGGGAAAAAAGAGGGTGAGGGAATGATAAAGACAGGGAAGGAGGGACAAGAGAAAAGGGAGAGAATGATGGAATTAGAAGAAGGTGGAAAGATTGAGCAGGGTTAGAGGAATAAGAGGGAACAGAAAGGAACAAGAGATATTTTAACTCCAGTAAAATAGAAACGAGTCACATTACGGCCTAGGTTTAAACATCCTTTCAATGGGCGACGTCATCCTTTTCTGGATTTAGACTGCAAAGATGGCCACACTTGCTCCTCAGTATCGTGCTCCGATCCGGGCAACTGAAGCTACGACTACAGCAATTGTTTAACCTCAGTTCTCTTTGAACCAAACTCTGCCATGCCCCCCCCAGCCTGGCACTAATTCATTCTCCCCAAACAGTAAAATACTTCGTGATTCTTCCAAATTTGATAATGATTCCAAGATTCAGTCAATTCATGATTTCCAGCATTCAGTTCATTTAATTCGAGCAGGAAAGATCCATCTGGGAAAATAAAATCTGGCATCTGTTGCTTGGTGAGGAGAGTCCGAGCACAAACTGGTCGGAACATCAGACTCCAAGCTACTCGACGATAAAATTGATGGAGCAAATTCTCGGAATGGACGAGCTCTGTGAAGTGCCTATGGGCGTTTTACTAGGTTAAAGGCGCTCTATAAATGCAAGTTTGCTTTGTTGATTTATTTTTAAATTGATAGGTTTATTCTCTGGGCCGTATGGCAACATGATTACTGGCGAGGCATGCAGTGTGGACTGGATTGTGACCATCATTTACTATGGCAGGATGACTGGCTTCAGGCTTTAAATGTTCTGTTCAGAGAACAGGGCAGCGTGTCTGAATTTTTTAATCTGTTAAATGAAAAAAAAGAGACAATTTCAGAAGCTTGCAGGCAGTAAAACCAATTATTACTGCACGGATAGATCATACATTTCAGGTTCTTAGTGAGAAAACCCAGGTTAAATTGTGTCATGTGTGTACATGCTGCTTGTAGCCACCAGATGGTGGCATTGTTGGAGGCCACTGAGCAGCACGCACATGGTGCTGCTCTGGTATAAAAGGCCAGCCATTTTGAGAGTCAGGCACTTTGGGCCAAAATAAAGCAAAGCAAGGTTGTACCTTGCTTAGTTAAACAGTACTCAGTTTGAACCTTTATTGCATACATAACAAATTGCAAAGCTGATATCAGGAGACCCCCCCAAGATTCGAGAGTGTCGGTTGCGGTTGTGGGCGCAGGGGAGAGGGGGGAGGTCAGGCTTCTAATAGGATCATGGGAAAGTACAGAACTGGACAAGATTCTGCAGTCTATCTGACCATCTCAGAAACTAATATTTATTAATTGCACACTGCCTCAAATATCAAATTACATTTTTCTACCTCCCTTCCTGGACAATTGGTTAAAGACATTCACCACCCACTGGGTAACAAAACTAAAATCAAAATTATATGAGATGCTTTCCTTCGTTAAGATTGAACCTTTGTCCCTATAGTTCTCGAGTTTAGTAATCTCACATTTATTAGTAGGATCTGTAGATGTTAGGTAAAAGCAAAGACCGAGAGAGGGGAGGGATTCTACAATTTTAAGACAATGATTCTTGACATCAACTCATGATAGTTGTGGTTCAGTGATCATATATTCTGAAAGATCCTTTGCTTGTGAAAGTAGATTTTAAAGTAGTGCATGCAGGACATTTGGAAAAGCAAAATTTGGTCAGGCAGAGTCAGCATGGATTTATGAAGGGGAAATCATGTTTGACAAATATGCTGGAGTTCTTTGGAGGATGTAATGAACAGGGTGGATAAAGGGGAACCAGTGGGTGTGGTGTATTTGAACTTCCAGAAGGCATTTAACAAGTTACTGCACAAGATAAAAGTTCACAGGATTGGGGGTAATATATTAGCATGAATAGAGAGGATTGGCTAACTAACAGAAAACAGTCAGGATAAATGGTTCATTCTCGAGTTGGCAATCAGTAACTAGTGGGGTGCCGCAGGGATCAGTGCTGGGACCTCAACTATTTATAATCTATATTAATGACTTGAAAGAAGGGACTGAGTGTAACGAAGCCAAGTTTTCTGACAATACAAAGATGGGAGGAAAAGCAATGTGTGAGGAGGACACAAAAAATCTGCATAAGGATATAGACAAGCTAAGTGAGTGGGCAAAAATTTGGCAGATGGAATATAATGTTGGAAAGTGTGAGGTCATGCACTTTGGCAGAAAAAAAATCAAAGTATTATTTAAATGGAGAAAGATTGAAAAATGCTGCAGTACAGCAGGACCTGGGGGTTCTTCGAAACATATAAACTAGGTGCAGGAGTAGGTCATTCGGCCCTTCAAGCCTGCACCACCATTCAATAAGATCATGGCTGATCATTCACCTCAGTACCCCTTTCCTGCTTTCCCTCCATACCCCTTAATCCCTTTAGCCGTAAGGGCCATATCTAACTCCCTCTTGAATATATCCAATGAACTGGCATCAGCAACTCTCTGCGGTAGAGAATTCCACAGGTTAATAACTCTCTGAGTGAAGAAGTTTCTCCTCATCTCAGTCCTAAATGGCTTACCCCTTATCCTTAGGCTATGTCCCCTGGTTCTGGACTTCCCCAACATCGGGACCATTCTTCCTGTATCTAACCTGTCCAGTCCCGTCAGAATTTTATATGTTGCTATGCGACCCCCTCTCATCCTTCTAAACTCCAGTGAATACAGGCCCAGTCGATCCAGTCTCTCCTCATATGTCAATCCTGCCATCTCGGGAATCAGTCTGGTGAACCTTCGCTGCACTCCCTCAATAGCAAGAACATCCTTCCTTAGATTAGGAGACCAAAACTGAACACAATATTCCAGGTGAGGACTCACTAAAGCCTTGTACAACTGCAGTAAGACCTCCCTGCTCCTGTACTCAAATCTTGTAGCTATGAAGGCCAACGTACCATTTGCCTTCTTCACCACCTGCTGTACCTGCATGCCAACTTTCAATGACTGATGTACCATGACACACAGGTCTCGTTGCACTTCCCCTTTTCAGATAATATTTTGCCTTCATGTTTTTGCCACCAAAGTGGATAACCTCACATTATACTGCATTTGCCCACTCACGTAACCTGTCCAAGTCACCCTGCAGCCTCTTAGCATCCACCTCACACCGCCAGCCAGCTTAGTGTAATCTGCAAACTTGGAGATATTACACTCAATTCCTTCATCTAAATCATTAATCTATATTGTAAATAGCTGGCGTCCCAGCACTGAGCCCTGCTGCACCCCACTAGTCACTGCCAGCCATTCTGAAAAGGATCCGTTTGTCCCGACTCTCTGCTTCCTGTCTACCAACCAGTTCTCGATCCATGTCAGTACATTATCCCCAATACCATGTGCTTTAATTTTACACATCAATTTCTTGTATGGGACCTTGTCAAAGGCCTTTTGAAAGTCCAAATACACCACATCCACTGGTTCTCCCTTATCTACTCTACCAGTTACATCCTCAAAAAATTCTAGAAGATTTGTCAAGCATGATTTCCCTTTCATAAATCCATGCTGACTTGGACCGATCCTGTCACTGCTTTCCAAATGCGCTGCTATTTCATCTTTAATAATTGATTCCAACATTTTCCCCACTACTGATGTCAGGCTAACCGGTCTATAATTACTTCTTTTCTCTCTCCCAGCTTTCTTAAAAAGTGGTGTTACATTAGCTACCCTCCAGTCCATAGGAACTGATCCAGAGTCGATAGACTGTTGGAAAATGATCACCAATGCATCCACTATTTCTAGGGCCATTTCCTTAAGTACTCTGGGATGCAGACTATCAGGCCTTGGTGATTTATCGGCATTCAATCCCATCAATTTTCCTAACACAATTTCCTGTCCAATAAGGATTTCCTTCAGTTCCTCCTTCTCACTAGATCCTCGGTCCTCTAGTATTTCCGGAAGGTTATTTGTGTCTTCCTTCGTGAAGACAGAACCAAAGTATTTGTTTAACTGGTCCGCCATTTATTTGTTCCCCATTATAAATTCACTTGAATCTGATTGCAAGGGACCTACGTTTGTCTTCACTAATCTTTTTCTCTTCACATATCTATGAAAGCTTTTGCAGTCAGTTTTTATGTTCCCAGCAAGCTTCCTTTTATCTTCTATTTTCCCCCTCCAAATTAAACCCTTTGTCTTCCTCTGCTGAATTATAAAATTCTCCCAGTCCTCAGGTTTGCTGCTTTTTCTGGCTAATTTATATACCTGTTCCATGGATTTAACACCATCCTTAATTTCCCTTGTTAGCCATGGTTGAGCCACCTTTTCCATTTAATTTTTAATCCAGACAGGGATGTACAATTGTTGAAGTTCATCCACGTGATCATTAAATGTTTGCCATTGCCAATTCACCATCAACCCTTTGTGCATGAAACACAAAAGGATAGTATGCAGGTACAGCAAGTGATCAGGAAGGCCAATGGAATCTTGGCCTTTATTGCAAAGGGGATGGAGTATAAAAGCAGAGAAGTCTTACTACAGCTATTCAGGGTATTGGTAAGGCCACACTTGGAATACTGCGTACAGTTTTGGTTTCCATATTTAAGAAAGGATATACTTGCTTTGGAGGCAGTTCAGAGAAGGTTCACGAGGTTGATTCCGGAGATGAGGGGGTTGACTTATGAGGAAAGGTTGAATAGGTTGGGCCTCTACTCATTGGAATTCAGAAGAATGAGGTGTGATCTTATCGAAACGTATAAGGTTAGGAGGGGGCTTGACAAGGTGGATGCAGAGAGGATGTTTCCACTGATGGGGGAGACTAGAACTAGAGGGCATGGTCTTAGTTTTAAATGGGCAGCCCCGTATTCTGAGATGAGGAGAAATTTCTTCTCTGAGGGTTGTAAATCTGTGGAATTCGCTGCCTCAGAGAGCTGTGGAAGTTGGGACATTGAATAAATCTAAGACAGAAATAGACAGTTTCTTGAGTGATAAGGGGATAAGGGGTTATGGGGAGCGGGCGGGGAAGTGGACCCGAGTCCATGATCAGGTCAGCCATGATCTTATTGAATGGTGGAGCAGGCTCGAGGGGCTGTATAGCCTACTCCTGCTCCTATTTCTTATGTTCTTATGATGGTTTTGTTTTATGTCCTCTGCTGATAGTGCTCAAAGAATCATAGAATCCTACAGAGACCATTCAGCCCATCGTGCCAGTGCTCAGCCGGACATTGGATAGATGGCTGACCAGTCATGTCTAACTATAAACAAAATGTCTGAAGTATTTAGCTTGTTTCCCCACTCTGTGATATATCTACAGTCTGAAAGAGAGAGAATTTTATATTAATTGAGGCTGAGTTTACCCATTTTACATCACGAGGGTGGAACTGATTTGCAACTTGCAGTGATTATAGAGCAGTTTCCCCTTCACCCAGCATCAAAGGTACGGTCTGTCTCTATTAACCCGAACTGAACAATCCCATTGTGATGCCGGGAAAGAAACGGACAAGAGAGTCATATATTGAGCTACAAACAAAGCTGGCTGTCACTGTTGTATATGCAGACTATGGATGTACTCTATGTGTAGTCACTGTGAGATTGTATAAGATGGAGACTTGTTTACCTGATGTACTATCAATAAGGTTCACACCGTGTACATACATGCTGGCACCACTAGAGGGTGCAACTGGTGGAGACCAGAGATTTCCTGCCCTGGTGGCAGGGCCCTATATAAAAGGCTGCACACCACACTTGCACAGCACTCTGGAGTTGGAATAAAGGACCAAGGTCACTACAGTTCAAGTACAACACATTGCCTTGTGGAGTCATTCATAAGTACATCATCATAGGCAGTCCCTCGGAATCGAAGAAGACTTGCTTCCACTCCTGAAGAGTTCGTTGGTGACTGAACAGTCCAATACAAGAGCCACAGACTCGGTCGCAGGTGGGACAGATAGTCGTTGAGGGAAGGGGAGGGTGGGAATGGTTTGCCGCACGCTCTTTTCGCTGTCTGCCCTTGATTTCTGCATGCTCTCGGCCATGAGACTCGAGGTGCTCAGCGCCCTCTCGGATGCACTTCCTCCACTTAGGGCAGTCTTGGGCCAGGAACTCCCAGGTGTCAGTGGGAATGTCGCAATTTATCAGGGAGGCTTTGACGGTGTCCTTGTCGCCCACCTTTGGCTCGTTTGCCGTGAGGGAGCTCAGAGTAGAGCACTTGCTTTGGGAGTCTCATGGCCGAGAGCATGCGAATTATGTGGCCTGCCCAGCGGAGCTGATCGAGTGTGGTCAGTGATTCAATGCTGGGGATGTTAGCCTGAATGAGGATGCTGATGTTGCTGCGTCTGTAGACATAACAGTCACAGGCCAGGATAGATGAGCATTGTGATCTATGATAATCCAGTCAGTGATTTCAGCAGACACAACTGGAGCAAAAATCTGAGAATCAGGAATGTAAAGAGTTTGACAAGTAATTCGAAATATTAATTACAATGAAGTTAATAATAAAAGGAAACCTCTAAATATTGGCTCACTTTTGCTGTCCTTTTTCCCCTTTGGTTTTCTTTATATTGAAGACTTGCGATCAGTGCTGAATTTCCCTGCAGCAGTTGCTGCCGATGGATTCGAAGGCTTCCCATGCAGTGATTGCACTCGGCCATGTCGAGCCACATTCTCTTGGCCCGTATTTAACCACTGGTTCTGAAAAAAAGAGAGTGTGTGTAAGTACTAGTTATGTAATAACCCTCGACATGCTATCTGTTGGGGGCCGCTGCGTTCTGATATAAACACCGCCCATTGCACACACATCAGTCAGGTTATACCACTTTTACCTTACTCCCAAGGTGTGAAGAACATTACTGCATCCAGTAGTTGGTACAGCGTGGGTTAGATACAGGATAAAGCTCCCTCTACACTATCCCATCACACTCTCCCAGGGCAGGTACAGCACAGGTTAGATACAGAGTAAAGCTCCCTCTACACTGCCCCATCAAACATTCCCAAGGCAGGTACAGCACAGGTTAGATACAGAGTAAAGCTCCCTCTACACTGTCCCATCAAACACTCCCAGGGCAGGTACAGCACGGGGTTAGATACAGAGTAAAGCTCCCTCTACACTGTCCCATCAAACACTCCCAGGGCAGGTACAGCACGGGTTAGATACAGAGTAAAGCTCTCTCTACACTGTCCCATCAAACACTCCCATGTCCTCAGGAACATCCTTCTATTTTGGCCCAACAAGTGGGATCAGCCTCAAGCTTTGGTGAGGACTGTAATTGTGTACATTCGTTATTTGTTGAGAAAGCTAGGAGGGAGTGATGTCCAAATTTTCAGACAATATTAAAATGGAAGGCAGAGTAAAACTGCAAGGGGACATTGATAAGATGGTGGAATGGATAAAACCACAGCAAATGGAATTCCATGTCAGTAAATAGGAGGTGGCACATTTTGGTAAAAAATTAAAAGTATTTGGTTACGTCTTGAATGGGGGAATGTTGGTTGATGTGGGGAGCAGAGAGATTTGGGGGGTTGAGATTCACAAGACATTAAAAGTGTTATGTATGCATGTTAATGTATGTACTGTAACACTTGACCACTGAATGTACCTTCACCCTGTATACACTATACCTGTACTACCAGAGGGTGCTGCTGCTGGAGACCCAAGGGTCACCTGCACACTGCAGGTAACCCAGTATAAAAGGGAGCTCACCTCTTGGTGTCCTCACTCAAGGAGCTGCAATAAAGGACTAAAGTCACTACAATTCAAGTACTATATCCTCACCTCGTGGAGTCGTTATTAGCGAGATTTAGCATTGTTGTTGCTTATCTAAGGGTTAAGTCATGGCAGGACAGCTCGGTCATGTGTTATGCTCCTCCTGTACCATGTGGGAACTCAGGGACGACACCAATGTTCCTGACAACTACGTGTGCGGAGTTGGAGCTGAGGGTGGATTCACTCTGGAGCATCCACGATGCTGAGAATGACGTGAGTAGCACGTGTAGCGAGTTGGTCTTACTGCAGGAGAAGGGTCCACAGCCAGATAGGGAATGGGAGACCAGCAGGAAGAGCAGTGCAAGGAAGGTAGTGCAGGGGTCCCCTGTGGTCATCCCCCTGCAAAACAGATACACTGCTTTGGGTACTGTTGGGGGGAAATGACTCATCAGGGGAGGGCAGCAGCAGCCAAGTTCATGGCACCGTGGCTGGCTCTGTTGCACAGGAGGGCAGGAAAAAGAGTGGGAGAGCGATAGTGATAGGGGATTCAATTGTAAGGGGAATAGATAGGCGTTTCTGCGGCCGCAACCTAGACTCCAGGATGGTATGTTGTCTCCCTGGTGCAAGGGTCAAGGATGTCTCGGAGCGGGTGCAGGACATTCTAAAAAGGGAGGGAGAACAGCCAGTTGTCGTGGTGCACATTGGTACCAACGATATAGGTAAAAAACGGGATGAGGTCCTACGAAACGAATTTAAGGAGCTAGGAGCTAAATTAAAAAGTAGGACCTCAAAAGTAGTAATCTCGGGATTGCTACCAGTGCCACGTGCTAGTCAGAGTAGGAATCGCAGGATAGCGCAGATGAATACGTGGCTTGAGCAGTGGTGCAGCAGGGAGGGATTCAAATTCCTGGGGCATTGGAACCGGTTCTGGGGGAGGTGGGACCAGTACAAACCGGACAGTCTGCACCTGGGCAAGACCAGAACCAATGTCCTAGGGAGAGTGTTTGCTAGTGCTGTTGGGGAGGAGTTAAACTAATATGGCAGGGGGATGGGAACCAATGCAGGGAGACAGAGGGAAACAAAAAGGAGACAAAAGCAAAAGACAGAAAGGAGATGAGGAAAAGTGGAGGGCAAAGAAACCCAAGGCAAAGAACAAAAAGGGCCACTGTACAGCAAAATTCTAAAAGGAAAAAGGGTGTTAAAAAAACAAGCTTGAAGGCTTTGTGTCTTAATGCAAGGAGTATCCGTAATGAGGTGGATGAATTAACTGTGCAAATAGATGTTAACAAATATGTGATTGGGATTACGGAGACGTGGCTCCAGGATGATCAGGGCTGTGAACTCAACATCCAGGGATATTCAACATTCAGGAAGGATAGAATAAAAGGAAAAGGAGGTGGGGTAGCATTGCTGGTTAAGGAGGAGATTAATGCAATAGTTAGGAAGGACATTAGCTTGGATGATGTAGAATCTATATGGGTAGAGCTGCAGAACACCAAAGGGCAAAAAACGTTAGTGGGAGTTGTGTACAGACCTCCAAACAGTAGTAGTGATGTTGGGGAGGGCATCAAACAGGAAATTAGGGGTGCATGCAATAAAGGTGCAGCAGTTATAATGGGTGACTTTAATATGCACATAGATTGGGCTAACCAAACTGGAAGCAATATGGTGGAGGAGGATTTCCTGGAGTGCATAAGGGATGGTTTTCTAGACCAATATGTCGAGGAACCAACTAGGGGGGAGGCCATCTTAGACTGGGTTTTGTGTAATGAGAGAGGATTAATTAGCAATCTCGTTGTGCGAGGCCCCTTGGGGAAGAGTGACCATAATATGGTGGAATTCTGCATTAGGATGGAGAATGAAACAGTTAATTCAGAGACCATGGTCCAGAACTTAAAGAAGGGTAACTTTGAAGGTATGAGGCATGAATTGGCTAGGATAGATTGGCGAAAGATACTTAAGGGGTTGACTGTGGATGGGCAATGGCAGACATTTAGAGACCGCATGGATGAACTACAACAATTGTACATTCCTGTCTGGCGTAAAAATAAAAAAGGGAAGGTGGCTCAACCGTGGCTATCAAGGGAAATCAGGGATAGTATTAAAGCCAAGGAAGTGGCATACAAATTGGCCAGAAATAGCAGCGAACCTGGGGACTGGGAGAAATTTAGAACTCAGCAGAGGAGGACAAAGGGTTTGATTAGGGCAGGGAAAATGGAGTACGAGAAGAAGCTTGCAGGGAACATTAAGACGGATTGCAAAAGTTTCTATAGATATATAAAGAGAAAAAGGTTAGTAAAGACAAACGTAGGTCCCCTGCGGTCAGAATCAGGGAAAGTCATAACGGGGAACAAAGAAATGGCGGACCAATTGAACAAGTACTTTGGTTCGGTATTCACTAAGGAGGACACAAACAACCTTCTGGATATAAAAGGGGTCAGAGGGTCTAGTAAGGAGGAGGAACTGAGGGAAATCCTTATTAGTCGGGAAATTGTGTTGGGGAAATTGATGGGATTGAAGGCCGATAAATCCCCAGGGCCTGATGGACTGCAGCCCAGAGTACTTAAGGAGGTGGCCTTGGAAATAGCGGATGCATTGGCAATCATTTTCCAACATTCCATTGACTCTGGATCAGTTCCTATCGAGTGGAGGGTAGCCAATGTAACCCCACTTTTTAAAAAAAGGAGGGAGAGAGAAAACAGGGAATTACAGACCAGTCAGCCTGACATCGGTAGTGGGTAAAATGATGGAATCAATTATTAAGGATGTCATAGCAGTGCATTTGGAAAGAGGTGACATGATAGGTCCAAGTCAGCATGGATTTGTGAAAGGGAAATCATGCTTGACAAATCTTCTGGAATTTTTTGAGGATGTTTCCAGTAGAGTGGACAAGGGAGAACCAGTTGATGTGGTGTATTTGGACTTTCAGAAGGCTTTCGACAAGGTCCCACACAAGAAATTAATGTGCAAAGTTAAAGCACATGGGATTGGGTGTAGCGTGTTGACATGGATTGAGAACTGGTTGTCAGACAGGAAGCAAAGAGTAGGAGTAAATGGGGACTTTTCAGAATGGCAGGCAGTGACTAGTGGGGTACCGCAAGGTTCTGTGCTGGGGCCCCAGTTGTTTACACTGTACATTAATGATTTAGACGAGGGGATTAAATGTAGTATCTCCAAATTTGCGGATGACACTAAGTTGGGTGGCAGTGTGAGCTGCGAGGAGGATGCTATGAGGCTGCAGAGCAACTTGGATAGGTTAGGTGAGTGGGCAAATGCATGGCAGATGAAGTATAATGTGGATAAATGTGAGGTTATCCACTTTGGTGGTAAAAACAGAGAGACAGACTATTATCTGAATGGTGACAGATTAGGAAAAGAGGAGGTGCAACGAGACCTGGGTGTCATGGTACATCAGTCATTGAAGGTTGGCATGCAGGTACAGCAGGCGGTTAAGAAAGCAAATGGCATGTTGGCCTTCATAGCGAGGGGATTTGAGTACAGGGGCAGGGAGGTGTTGCTACAGTTGTACAGGGCCTTGGTGAGGCCACACCTGGAGTATTGTGTACAGTTTTGGTCTCCTAACCTGAGGAAGGACATTCTTGCTATTGAGGGAGTGCAGCGAAAGTTCACCAGACTGATTCCTGGGATGGCGGGACTGACCTATCAAGGAAGACTGGATCAACTGGGCTTGTATTCACTGGAGTTCAGAAGAATGAGAGGGGACCTCATAGAAACGTTTAAAATTCTGATGGGTTTAGACAGGTTAGATGCAGGAAGAATGTTCCCAATGTTGGGGAAGTCCAGAACCAGGGGACACAGTCTAAGGATAAGGGGTAAGCCATTTAGGACCGAGATGAGGAGAAACTTCTTCACCCAGAGAGTGGTGAACCTGTGGAATTCTCTACCACAGAAAGTTGTTGAGGCCAATTCACTAAATATATTCAAAAAGGAGTTAGATGAAGTCCTTACTACTAGGGGGGATCAAGGGGTATGGCGAGAAAGCAGGAATGGGGTACTGAAGTTGCATGTTCAGCCATGAACTCATTGAATGGCGGTGCAGGCAAGAAGGGCCGAATGGCCTACTCCTGCACCTATTTTCTATGTTTCTATGTTTCTCAGAGTGCTTGCATATACAACAAAAAGCAGCTTCTCAATTTGGTAAAGCTAATGGAATCCTGAGCTTTATGGCGAGAGATTTAGAATAGAAGGTGAATGTAATGGTGAATCTACATAAAACCGCCGTAAAATCATGGTTGGAGACTGTGTAGTTTGGGATTGACACTACAGGATGTTGAGTTGATGGACAGGGAACAGTACAGAGTCACTTGGATGCTGCCTGGTACGAGGGTGTTGCGTATGCAATAACTCAATAGGCTTAGTACCGTGAACTCTGACTCTACTTTATTAGCTCTCAAAGTGAGGATTAAACATGGAGGCTTTCTTTAAATACAGAAGGGCTGTGCGTGTGTGTCTGTGGCCCAATGACCTCCGACGGTCGCTGCCCCTGGTGGCAGGTAAACCCAGGCATACATACGTTACAGAGGGAAAACAGTCAGAAGGCAAGACTTGAAAATGGGGCTGCTTTTGTTAGAACAGAAGAGATTATGGGATGATTTGATAGGTCCGTGCAGCAGAGCTGGTCTCCAGTTGTCTTGGGTAAACCTTGCCACTGGACCAAGACCTAGCTCTGTCAAGCCCGTGTGGTGACTGATGGCCAAAGGCCATCACACGGTTAAAAAAAATGCACGCGCAGGCATCTTCCACCCTTCAACATGTAGTTCGGGTCCTTCACCTGTGAAGTCGTTCGTTTTTTGGCGTAGAAGCAAGTCATCATTTCGAGGGACCGCCTATGATGAACATTATGAGGAGATGGGACAGAGTAGATAGAAGCATATAGTTTATGGGGTCCAGAATGATGAGGTACAGACCCAGGATTAAATGTACGAGATTTAGGACAGGGAAGAGGAGAATTATTTGAGAGTTGTATTACAAAGTACACGGGCCATTCAGGCCAACATGTCCGTGCCGGTGTTTATGCTCCTCACCAGCCTCCTCCCACCCTCTTTACCTCACCCCATCAGCATATCCCTCTATCCTTTCTCCTTCATTTATGTATCTCGATTCCCCTTAAATGCACCTCTGCGATTCACTTCAACTACGCCCTGGTGGCGGATTCCACATTCGAACCACTGGGTAAAGAAGTTTCTTCTGAATTCCCTGCTGGATTTATTCATTCGTGACTCTCTGATATTTATGGCCCTTAGATCTGGTCGGCCCTGTGAGTGGCAACATCTCATCTACCCTGTCAAACCCTTTCATAACCTTAACGATCTCGATCAGGTTACCCCTCGGCCTTCTCTTTTCTAGATCAAAGTGCCACAGCCTGTTTAACCTTTCCCGATGGGTAAAGCCCCTCAGTTCTGGTATCATTCTAGTACACCTCTTTTGGTGCCTTCTAGATCCTTTTTATAACGTGGAGACCTAACTATTCACAGTACTCCAAAGTGCGGTCTAACCAAGGTTCTGTACAAGTTTAACATAACTTCTCTGCTTTTCAGTTCTATTCCACTAGAAACAAGCCCCAATGCCTGGTTTGCATTTTTTAATGGCGTGGTTACTTTTAGTGAGCTGTGTATCTGTACCCCCAGATCCCTCTGTTCCTCGACCCCATTTAAGACATTTATTTTCCATGCAGTATGTGGCCTCCTTACTCTTCCTGCCAAAATGTACCACCTCACACTTATCTATATTGAAGTTAATTTGCCAATTACACGCCCATTCTGCAAGCTTATAAATGCCTGTGTGTACTAGAGGGAGCAGCGTGCAGCGGCCCGGAAATTGCCACGGTCCCGGCCTGCAAGACCATCAGCAGGCCGGGGCCATCAGAGGGAGCAGCGTGCGGCGACATACCACTGCAGGAAGGAGACGGCTGCAAAGTGAGGTCGCTGATTGCAGTGCGGGCAGGCACAGCAGGAGGGACATAGGAGCGGCAAGAGTTTGTAGAGGGAGGTGACCGGGGCCCAGGAGAGGCGGGAGTCTGGGGCCCAGAAGGGACAAGGGCCCAGGGACAGCATGGACCAGCCCACACTGCGATATCACTAGGGGGGATAGTGCTGGACAGGCTAATGGGACTCAAGGTAGACAAGTCCCCTGGTCCTGATGAAATGCAACCCAGGGTATTAAAAGAGATGGCGGAAGTTATAGCAGATGCATTAATTATTAATCTACCAAAATTCTCTGGACTCTGGGGAGGTACCAGTGGATTGGAAAGCAGCTAATGTAACTCCTCTGTTTAAAAAAGGGGCAGACAAAAGGCAGGTAACTATAGGCCGGTTAGTTTAACATCTGTAGTGGGGAAAATGCTTGAAACTATCATTAAGGAAGAAATAGTGGGACATCTAGATAGGAATAGTGCAATCAAGCAGACGCAACATGGATTCATGAAGGGGAAATCATGTTTAACTAATTTACTGGAATTCTTTGAGGATATAACGAGCATGGTGGATAGAGGTGTACCGATGGATGTGGTGTATTTAGATTTCCAAAAGGCATTCGATAAGGTGCCACACAAAAGATTATTGCAGAAGATAAAGGTTCGCGGAATCAGAGGAAATGTATTAGCATGGATAGAGAATTGGCTGGCTAACAGAAAGCAGAGAGTCGGGATAAATGGGTCCTTTTCGGGTTGGAAATCAGTGGTTAGTGGTGTGCCACAGGGATTGGTGCTGGGACCACAACTGTTTACAATATACATAGATGACCTGGAAGAGGGGACAGAGTGTACTGTAACAAAATTTGCAGATGACACAAAGATTAGTGGGAAAGCGGGTTGTGTAGAGGACAGAGAGAGGCTGCAAAGAGATTTAAATAGGTTAAGCGAATGGGCTAAGGTTTGGCAGATGGAATACAATGTGGGAAAGTGTGATGTCATCCACCTTGGGGGAAAAAAAACCCGTAAAAGTGAATATTATTTGAATGGGGAGAAATTACAACATGCTGCGGTGCAGAGGGACCTGGGGGTCCTTGTGCATGAAACTCTTTTGAGTTTATCTGTGAAAACATAAAATATTAAACGGTGCCACCCGACCTGGGTGACACTCCAGACATTTACAAGGCCCATTTTTTTTTTTTTTTTTTTTTGGTGTTTTTTCTTTTTTTTTGTTTTTTTTTTGGGCACTAAAATCACAATTTTTCCCCAGTGCCCCCTATAAAAGGGAAGGGGACACTAAAAGCACCGGCAATTAAAACAAATTAACTTTAAAACGTAAAATCAAATTAAAATTTGGTTGCCGGGCGTGATGATGCACTCCAGTCCCTCCGGTGCCCACCTCTCGCGGAAGGCCGCGAGCGTACCGGTGGACACCGCGTGCTCCATCTCCAAGGACACCCTGGACCGGATGTAAGAGCGGAAGAGAGGCAGGCAGTCAGGTTGAACGACCCCCTCGACCGCCCGCTGCCTGGACCGGCTGATGGCACCCTTGGCCGTGCCCAGGAGCAGTCCTACGAGGAGGCCTTCGGACCTACCCGCTCCCCTCCGCACAGGGTGCCCAAAGATCAGGAGAGTGGGACTGAAGTGCAGCCAGAATTTCAGGAGCAGCCCCTTCAAATAATGGAACAGGGGCTGCAACCTTGTGCACTCAATAAAAACATGGAACACGGACTCCTCCAGACCGCAGAAATTGCAGGCGGCCTGGGAGTCCGTGAACCGGCTTAAAAATTTGTTGCACGGCACTGCTCCGTGCACCACCCTCCAGGCCAAGTCCCCGATGAATAGTGGGAGGACCCCTGCGTAGAGTGCCCTCCATCGGGGACCCCCGCCTCCTCCGGACGGCAAGATGGTACGCCATGGCGTGTCCGGACGGCCGGCGAGGATGGCAAAGTTGAGGGTGTGCATGAGCAGCCCGTACAGGAAACCCCTCCGCGCGGAACTGAAAGGCACGGAGGGGATTTCCCCGAGGCGGCTCAAGTTGTGAGGCGCCGGCCCCCGAGGGAGGTTCCGGGGTTTGGCGCCGATGAGGAATTCCGTCCGGACGGGGGTCAGTTCGGACGGGATCTCCCCACGTGCTTGAGCCTCCTCGATACACCTAACGGAGTCAGGGCCCAGAGCTGTTTTTAGCGACTCGATGGCATCGGCCGCGTGGCGGACGTTGGCAGAATTTAGACGCCGCGCTCCTTGTGCATGAATCCCAAAAAGTTAGTTTGCAGGTGCAGCAGGTAATCAGGAAGGCGAATGGAATGTTGGCCTTCATTGCGAGAGGGATGGAATACAAAAGCAGGGAGGTCCTGCTGCAACTGTATAGGGTATTGGTGGCCGCACCTGGAGTACTGCGTGCAGTTTTGGTCACCTTACTTAAGGAAGGATATACTAGCTTTGGAGAGGGTACAGAGACGATTCACTAGGCCGATTCCGGAGATGAGGGGGTTACCTTATGATGATAGATTGAGTAGACTGGGTCTTTACTCGTTGGAGTTCAGAAGGATGAGGGGTGATCTTATAGAAACATTTAAAATAATGAAAGGGATAGACAAGATAGAGGCAGAGAGGTTGTTTCCACTGGTCGGAGAGACTAGAACTAGGGGGCACAGCCTCAAAATACGGGGGAGCCAATTTAAAACCGAGTTGAGAAGGAATTTCTTCTCCCAGAGGGTTGTGAATCTGTGGAATTCTCTGCCCAAGAAAGCAGTTGAGGCTAGCTCATTGAATGTATTCAAGTCACGGATAGATAGATTTTTAACCAATAAGGGAATTAAGGGTTACAGGGAGCGGGCGGGTAAATGGAGCTGAGTCCACGGCCAGATCAGCCATGATCTTGTTGAATGGCGGAGCAGGCTCGAGGGGCTAGATGGCCTACTCCTGTTCTTAATTCTTATGTTTCGAGGGACTATCTATGATGATGATGTACTTGTGGGGCCGTGGAATGCAAAACCAGAGTTAGAGATTGAAGCAGAAACCATGCCAACGGTTATGTATGCAACACCTTGTAACCATTCTACCGCCACCAGAGGGTGCATCTGTTGGAGTCCCAAGGAAAAGCAGGCCTCCCATGCTGTGCCAGCACTCTGGAGTTAGAATAAAGAGGCTAAGGTCACACTTACTCAAGTCTACAGTACTCAGTCACATTGCTTTATTTGAGACATAACACCAACCAAATTAAACATCCGTGGTTGATCAGCTACATCTCTCTGGGCCTTATTATGCATTATATCTGCTCTCAGTTTCCCCTGTCTAATGAGGAATCCCAGTTTTTTTTGATTGGATGGTCCTTACTTATTTCCCTCATCATTCTGGGGACTCTTCTAAAACATAAGAAATAGGAGCAGGAGTAGGCCCCTCGAGCCTGCGCTGTGTACCTTTTTCAGCTCAACGACATCCTGTTGAAGATAGAGGAATAAGAATAAAAAACGATAAAATCCTTAGAGTGGATAGAGGGATGAGAATAGAGCTGAGGATACAGGGATGAGTAGGATAGAGAGGAGAGGATCAAATGCCAAGGCCAGAGAGATTATCCGTGGTGTAATGACACAGGCCTTGGGCATATTTCAGCTGCGAACCACCTGCTCTAAACAAAGAAATTTACAGCGCAGAAGGAGGCCATTGCGACCCATCGTGTTCGGGCCGGCCGACAAAGAGCCGCACGGCCCTCGGTCAGCAGCCCTAAAGGTTACATATAAACCTATGAACAATGACGGAAAGGCAAAGAGCACCCAGCCTAACCAGTCCGCCTCACACAACTGCAACACTCCTTATACTGAAACATTCTACACTCCACCCCAACCGGAGCCATGTGATCTCCTGGGAGAGGCAAAAACCAGATAAAAACCCAGGCCAATTTAGGGAGGAAAAAATCTGGGAAAATTCCTCTCCGACCCATCCAGACGATCGAAACTACTCTCGGAGATCACCCTGGCTGTATTCGATTCCCTGCAGTACTTACCATTATATCTGCTCCGTCCAACAAAAAGTCATCTAGTCTAATCCCAATTACCAGCTCTAGGTCCGTAACCCTGCAGGTTACTGCACTTTAAGTGCCCATCCAACCATCTCTTAAAAGTGGTCAGGGTTTCTGCATCCATCACTCTTCCAGGCAGCGAGTTCCAGATCCCCATGATCCTCTGCGTAAAGAAGCCCCCCCTCAAATCTCCTCTAAACCTTCCACCAACCACGTTAAAACTATGCCCCCTCATAATAGACCCCTTGACCAATGGAAATAGACCTTTACTATCCACTATGTCCAGTGGAAACAAAATAGCAGCAATTACACAGTGAGCCATCACCATGTATCATCATAGCTGGTCCCTCATGTCATAGAAACATAGAAAATAGGTGCAGGAGTAGGCCATTCGGCCCTTCAAGCTTGCACCACCATTCAATATGATCATGCAACTTCAGTACCCCACTCCTGCTTTCTCTCCATACCCCCGATCCCTTTAGCCGTAAGGGCCACATCTAACTCCCTCTTCAATATATCCAACGAACTGGCCTCAACAACTCTGTGGTAGAGAATTCCACAGGTTCACCACTCTCTGGATGAAGAAGTTTCTCCTCATCTCGGTCCTATATGGCTTATCCCTTATCCTTAGATGGTGACCCCTGATTCTGGACTTCCCCAACATCGGGAACATTATTCCTGCATCTAACCTGTCTAATCCCATCAGAATTGTATATGTTTCTATGAGATCCCCTCTCATTCTTCTAAATTCAAGTGAATATAAGCCTAGTCGATCCAGTCTTTCTTCATATGTCAGTCCTGCCATCCCTGGAATCAGTCTGGTGAACCTTTGCTGCACCCCCTCAATAGCAAGAATGTCCTTCCTCAGATTAGGAGACCAAAACTGCACACAATACTCAAGGTGTGGTCTCACCAAGGCCCTGTACAACTGCAGTAAGACCTTCCTGCTCCTATACGCAAATCCAGGATGACTTGCTTCCACGTCAAAAAGGAATGAGTTCACAGGTGTTTCAATGAAGGACCTAATATTCCGGATCCTGAACTATAATTCTGAAGGGTGGAAGATGCCTGTGCGTGGATTGACAGAGCTAGGTCTTGGTCCAGTGGCAAGGGTTAACCAAGACGACTGGAGACCAGCTCTGCTGCACGGACCTAGTGCACACACATGTCGCAGTGTGGGCTGGGCCCGTGCTGCCCCTGGGCCCTCGCCTCTTCTGGGCCCCGAACTCTCGCCTTTCCTGGGCCCCAATCACGTCGCTCTACGAACTCTCGCCGCTCCCTCGCACCAACCTCGCTGCTCCAGCTGTACCTGCCCACGGTTTTGGTGATGTCCAGTCCAGTCTTCAAAAGGAGCATACCACTTCAAGGTGCAGCGCATGCTGGAGAGTGACGGCTGTGAAGAGGGTGACTGAAGTAGACAACACTAGTTAGGCAACAGCTGGAGTACTGCCTGCAGATCTGGTCACCACATTACAGGAAGAATGCGATTGCACTAGAAAGGGTGCAGAGGAGATTTACGAGGTTGCCAGGACTGGAAAACTTTAACTCTGATGAAAGATTGGAAAGGCTGAGGTTGTTTTTTTTGGAACAGAGGAGTCCGAGGGGAGATTTAATGGAGGTGTATAAAATTATGAGGGGCCTCGATAGGGTGGATAGAAAGGACCTAATTCCCTTAGCAGGGGCAATAACCAGGGAGCATAGATTTAAAGTAATTGGTGGAACGATTAGAGGGGAGAGGAGGAAATATTTCTTCACTCAGAGGGTGGTGGGGGTCTGGAACTCACTGCCTGAAAGGGTGGTAGAGGCAGAAACCCTCACCACATTTAAAAAGTACTTGGATGTGCACTTGAAGTGCCGTAACCCACAAGGCTACGGACCAAGAGCTGGAAAGTGGGATTAGGCTGGGTGGCTCTTGGTCGACCAGCGCAGACACGATGGGCCGAAATGGCCTCCTTCCGTGCTGTAAATTTCTGTGATTCTATGTTGGTGAACTCGGCATCTGCCTTTCACAATTTTAAAATCACCGATGTCAGAAAAAAAACGAAAGAAAAACCGAAGGAGCTAGGAACTGAAATTGACCCGGGTCACCAGTTCCGTCCAGGAACTAGTTCTCTGGGAACGGCCCGTGTTTATGGCAGTCAACAGACCCTACATAGAAACATAAGCCACGTAATTCTTCAATTTTGTTCCCTCTTCCCTCCTTTAATTCCTTCTGAAATGCTGTTGGTCTGTAATATCATCCAGCTGTGAGGAACGGGTCGTAGCTGAAACGTTAACTGACCTGTTTGTCCACAGATGCTGCCTGATCTGCTGAATGTCTCCAGCGTTTTCTGTTTTTAGTGGATAAGTCCCCAGGCCCTGATGAAATGCATCCCAGGCTGGTGGGCGAAGCAAAAGAGGAAATAGCAGAGGCCTTGACCATCATTTTCCAGTCCTCTTTGGATTTGGGCATGGTACCGAAAGACTGCTAATGTGGTACCTTGTTTAAGAGAGAGAGAGAAAGGGCTAGGCCAAGTAATTACAGGCCTGTCGGCCTAACCTCAGTTAGGGAAAATTATTAGAAAAACTCCTGAAGGTTAATGTTAGTGTTAAGAATCGAATAACTCCACGAGGCTAAGTACGGTGAGCTAGTTCAGGCCTGACCTTACTCTAGTTTATTTATTCTCAGTGAGGATTGAACATGGCTGCCAATATTATATACACTGCTTGCACGTGTCTGCCAGTGACCATTAGGACTCCGACTGTTGTGCCCTTTGGTGGCAGGTAAAACCCAATTAACATACATAACAGTTAGGGTTAGGGTCCCTTCCTTTTCTTTTTGTGGTATACATCAATGATCTAGATCCCCAGCATTGAAGCACTGACCACACTTGATCAGCTCCGCTGGGCGGGCCACATTGTCCGCATGCCAGACATTGAGACTCCCAAAGCAAGCGCTCTACTCGGAGCTCCTCCACGGCAAATGAGCCAAAGATCGACAGCGGAAACGTTACAAGGACACACTCAGAGCCTCCCTGATAAAGTGCAACTGACACCTGGGAGTCCCTGGCCAAAGACCTTCCTAAGTGGAGGAAGTGCGTCCGGGAGGGCGCTGAGCACCTCGAGTCTCGTCGCCGAGAGCATGCAGAAAGCAAGCGCAGGCAGCGGAAAGAGAATGCGACAAACCTGTCCCACTCACCCTTTCCCTCAACGACTATCTGTCCCACCTGTGACAGGGACTGTGGTTCCCGTATTGGACTGTTCAGCCACCTGAGGACTCATGTTTAGAGTGGAAGCAAGTCTTCCTTGATTCCAAGGGGCTGCCTATAATGATATTTGAATATAGGGGGTATATTTAAGAAGTTTGCAGTTAACACTAAAATTGGCCGTGTGGTTGATAATGAAGAGGAAAGTCATGGGCTGCAGGAGGATATTAATCTACTGGTCAAGTGGGCAGAACAGTGGCAAATGGAATTTAATTTGGAATAGTGTGAGGTGATGCACTTGGGGAGGGCTAATAAGGAAAGGGTATTCACATTAAGTGGTAGGCCACTTAGTAGTGTAGATGAACAAAGGGACCTCGGAGTGCTTGTCCACAGATCCCTGAAAGTAGCAGGCCAGGTGGATAAGGCATACCTTTATTTTTTGCCGAGGCATAGAATACAAGAGCAGGGAGGTCATGCTTAAATTGTATAATATTCTAGATAGGCCACAGCTGGAATACTGCGTGCAGTTCTGGTCACCATATTATAGGAAGGACGTGATTGTATTGGAGAGGGTGCAGAGGAGATTTACCAGGATGTTGACGGGAGTGGAGAATCTTAGCTATGAGGACAGATTGGATAGGTTGGCTTTGTTCTCCTTGGAACAGAGGAGGCTGAGAGGAGACCTCATTGAGCTGCACAACATTTTGAGAGACCTGGATATAGTGGATAGCAAGTGCCTGTTTCCCATGTTGGAGGGGTCAATTACAAGGGGGCATAGTTTTAAAGGTGGTTGGTGGAAGGTTCAGAGGGGATTTGAGGGGAAGCTTCTTCACCCAGAGGGTTGTGAGGGTCTGGAACTCACTGCCTGGAAGGGTGGTAGAGGCAGAAACCCTCACCACATTTAACACTAGACCATTCACAATTTCGGTGTCCTTTTGACCTGGAGATGAGCCTCCGAACCCATAACCTCTCCATCACAAAAACCACCGATTTCCACCTCCACAATATTGCCTCTGCTAATTTGCTGCTGAAACCGTCATCCATGCTTGTGTTACCTCTAGACCCAACTATTCCAATGCTCCCCTGGCCAATCTCCCACCCTCCATAGACTTCAGCTGGGTATCTGCAGCGAGTGACTCACCTCCTGACTCCCCAAAGCCTCTCCACCATCTACAAGGCACAAGTCAGGAGTGTGATGGAATACTCTGCACTTACCTGGATGAGTGCAGCTCCAACAACACTCAAGAGGCTCAACACCATCCGGCTTGTCCAGGGACAGAGCAGCCCACACGATTGGCACCCCATCCTCCACCACCAGCGCACCGTGGCTGCAGTGTGTACTGTTACACTCATAATAAAGTGATACAACTGAGTACTGTATACAATGAGTAAGTGTGACCTTAGCTCCTTTAATTAATTAAACGCTAGAGTGTTGGTACAGTGTTGGAGGCCTGCTTTTCTACAATGCTCCCAAGGGATGCTGGGATTCCTTGGGACTCCAACAGGTGGGCCCTCTGGTGGTGGTGGTGGTGGTGGTGTGATACAGGTTGCCAAGGGTTACATACATAACATGTACCATCTACAAGATGCACTGCAGCAACTCACCAAGGCCTCTTCGGCAGCACCACCCAAACCCCCAACTTCTACCACCTAGGGCAGCAGACACAAGTTCCCCAAGACACAAACCATCCTGACTATATATCACCATTCCTTCATCATCGGTGGGTCGAAATCCCTAACTGCACTGTGGGAGATCCTTCACCCCAAGAATTGCAGCAGTTCAAGGCAGCGGCTCACCACCAAGTTCTCAAGGGAAATTAGGGGCAGGCAATAAATGCCAGCTTTGCCAGCAATGCCCACATCCCATGCAAAACTGTGCTGCTGTGTCCTAACTCGCACCAAGTCCCACGCACCCATCACTCCTGTGCTCACTGAACTACATTGCCTCCCGATTTTAAATTCCTCCATGGCCTCTATTGTGTATGTAAGCACTCTGTCAATGACACCACAAGGCAGGGGTACGGCACTTGAACTGTACAGATTGTAGTCCTTTATTGCAGCTCCTTGAGTGAGGACACCAAGAGGTGAGCTCCTTTTATACTGGGTTACCTGCAGTGTGCAGGTGACCCTTAGGTCTCCAGCAGCAGCACCCTCTGGTGTACAGGCAAGGTATATACAGGGTGAAGGTACATTCAAGTCTCGTGTTACAGTACATCATTGGCATGCATACATAACAGCCTCATCCCTCCCTATCTCTGTAATCTGCTCCAGCCCTACAATCCTCCAAGATCTCTGTCTCCTCGAATTCTGGTCTTTTAGGCATCCCCAATTTTAAATCGCTCCACCGTTGGCGGCCGTGTCTTCAGCTACCTAGACACTAAATTCTGGAATTCCCTCCCTAAACCCCTCTCTCTCTCTCTCTCTTCCTTTAAGATGCTCCCAGTCACCTGTCCCAATATGTGGCTTGGTGTCAAACTTTGTTTGATAAAGCATCTTGGACCATTATAGATGCTATATAAATGCAAATCGTTGTTGTTGCTATCCACTCACATTTCTTCCACTGCCAGAGAATATGGTGGTCAAGCCTTTAGTCTGTTGTGTTGGTCTCAGGACCTTTCCAGCCTTCAGCTCACCCAGAAGATCTTGGTTACTTGAAGAAGGAGAGGTCATGTTGAAAAACGTCGGTTCTGCAAAGCCAGTGAAATATGATATTATAGCCAGACAGACATTAGCGAACCTGGCTAGTGACATGTGGAAAACTGCACTCAGCTACTAGCTAAATGTTCACACTCAATAACTGGGTATAAGGCAGAGTAAAGGCTGATTCTGTTGGTTACTGTCAGCACCGAGAAAGGCACGTCACACCGAGCAAAGCTGCAGTAATCTTTGTCCACCAAGTACTGGTTAAAACTGCATTTGTTGGTGGCCAAGTGATACAGCAGACAGGGAGCAAAGAGTCGGAATAAACGGGTCCTTTACAGAATGGCAGGCAGTGATTAGTGGGGTACCGCAAGGTTCAGTGCTGGGACCCCAGCTATTTACAATATACATTAATGATTTAGACGAAGGAATTGAATGTAATATCTCCAAGTTTGCAGATTACACTAAGTTGGGTGGCAGTGTGAACTGTGAGGAGAATGCTAAGATGCTGCAGGGTAACTTGGACAGGTTAGGTGAGTGGGCAAATGCATGGCAGATGCAGTATAATGTAGGTAAATGTGAGGTTATCCACTTTGGTGGCAAAAACAGGAAGGCAGAATATTATCTGAATGGTGACAGATTAGGAAAAGGGGAGGTGCAATGAGACCTGGGTGTCATGGTTCATCAGTCATTGAAAGATGGCATGCAGGTTTAGCAGGCGATGAAGGCGGCAAATGGTATGTTGGCCTTCACAGCGAAAGGATTTGAGTATAGGAGCAGGGAGGTCTTGCTGCAGTTGTACAGGGCCTTGGTGAGGCCACACCTTGAATATTGTGTACAATTTTGGTCTCCTAATCTGAGGAAGGACATTCTTGCTATTGAAGGAGTGTAGCGAAGGTTCACCAGACTAATTCCCGGGATGGCAGGACTAACATGAAGAAAGACTAGATCAACTAGGCTTATATTCACTGGAATTTAGAAGAATGAGAGGGGATCTCATAGAAACATAAAATTTTGACAGGATTGGACAGGTTAGATGCAGGAAGAATGTTCCCGATGTTGGGAAAGTCCAGAGCCAGGGGTCACAGTCTGAGGATAAGGGGTAAGCCATTTAAGACCGAGATGAGGAGAAACTTCTTCACTCAGAATTGTGAACCTGTGGAATTCTCTACCGCAGAAAGTTGTTGAGGCCAGTTTGTTAGATATATTCAAAAGGGAGTTAGATGTGGCCCTTACGGCTAAAGGGATCAAGAGGAATGGAGGGAAAGCAGGAGTGGGGTACTGAAGTTGAATGATCAGCCATGATCTTACTGAATGGAGGTGTACGCTCGAAGGGCCGAATGGCCTACTCCTGCACCTATTTTCTATGTTTCTATGAATCGCAGAGTAGAAAGGTCTCGGGATTGATCCTGGCTTGACCGAGCTGCTATTGGGCACGATGGTGGTAGGGGCATCAAATCAGCCTATGTACCCCTGGGCTAGGAAGGAACATACAGCCATGGTTCCCACTCCTGATTATCCATCATCTGCCAGCAAGTGTGGGGGTGAGTGGGGTGAGTGGGGTGAGTGGGGTGAGTGGGGTGAGTGGGGTGAGTGGGGTGAGTGGGGTGAGTGGGGTGAGTGGGGTGAGTGGGCGTATACATGGGTAATAAGTAATAAAAAGACTTGCATTTCTATAGCACCTTTCACGACCACACAACCAAAGCGCTTTACAGCCAATGAAATACTCTTCGAAATGTAGCCACTGTTGTAATGTGGGAAACACACCAGCCAATTTTCACACAGCAAGCGCCCACAAAATGCAATGTGATAACGAGATCATTTGTTTTAGTGATGTTGGCTGAGGAATAAAATATTGGACCAAGACACTGGGGATAACTCCTCTGCTCTTCTGAAATAGTGCCATGGGATGTTTTACATCCACCCAAGGGGCCAGATGAGTCTCAGATTTAATAGCTCATCCGAAAGACGGCACTATTTATCCCTCAACCAACATCACTATCTGGGCATTATCTCTGGTGTTTATGGGAGCTTGCTGTGCGCAAATTGGCTACTGCATTTACTTCATTGCAACAATGACTACACTTCAAAAGTACTTTGTTTTCTGTAAAAGGCGCTATTTAAATGCAGATTCTTTATTTTATGTTGCACATTTTTTAAACCCATATTTTATATTATCCGTATATTGGTACTGGTAAACATTGAATATTATAAATAAATGTCCTTTTTAAATTAGAACGTGCACAATAAGCTATTAGATTAGGTGTAACCAGAAAAGAGAGATCAGGCAACTGTTTACATCTCCTCTGTCAATGCTGGCCTTTGGCCGTTAGCAAGTGTAAAAGTCAAGATAAATTGTAATGATTAGTTGATGCCAAGATTGAGTAATAAAAACTCTAGAAGGTAGGGTGAAATTCCATAGGTTCAAACTTCTGGAGAAAACTGGTTAGTGGAGACGACAGATTGATGAGTCAGAGGACAAGTAGCAGAATGGATAGCTAGCTGGCTTCAAAACAGAAAGCAGAGAGAGTAGGGGTAACGGGTAGTGATTCACAGTGGCAGTAGGTGGGTTGTGGTGTTCCACAAGGATCAGTGCTGAGACCACGGTTGTTCACAATTTACATTAACGATTTAGACCGTGGAATTAAAAACACAATTTCTAAATTTGCGGATGACACCAAATTGGGGAGATCGTCAATACTGAGGAGGACTGCACCAAATTACAGGGGGACATTAATAAACTTGCAGAATGGGCATATAATTGGCAAATGAATTTCAACAGAGATAAATGTGAGGTGTTACATTTTGGTGGGAAGAATAGGGAGGTCACTTATTACTGGGAGGGTGTGAGTCTGGGTGGGGTAAAAGAATAAAAAAGGGATCTCGGAGTACAAATAAACAAATTACTAAAAGTTGCAACACAGGTGAGCAAGGCCATAAAAAAAGGCAAACCAAGAACTAGGGTTTATTTTAAGAGGTATAGAATTGAAAAGTAGGGAAGTTATGCTAAACCTGTATCGAACCTTGGTTAGACCACACTTGGAGCACTGCGTACAGTTCTGGTCGCCATATTATAAAAAGGATATAGAGGCACTGGAGAGAGTGCGGAGAAGATTTACAAGGATGATGCCAGAAATGCGAGGGTATACATATCAGAAAAGGATGAACAGGCTGGGTCTCTTTTCTCTCAAAAAAAGGCTAAGGGGTAACCTAATAGGAGGTCTTTAAAATGATGAAAGGTTTTGATCGAGTGAATACAGAGAGAGTGTTTCCACTTGTGGGGAAGTGCATAACAAGAGGCCATCAATATAAGATAATCACCAAGAAATCCAATGGGGAATTCAGGAGAAACTTCTTTACCCAGAGAGTGGTGAGAATGTGGAACTTGCTGCCACAGGGAGGGGTTGAGGTGAATAGTATCGATGTATTTAAGGGGAGGCTAGACAAGCATATGGGGGAGAAGGGAATAGAGGGTTATGCTGATAGATTTAGATGAGGAAAGACGGGAGGAGGCTCGAGTGGAGCATAAACACCGGGTTGGGCTGAATGAATATGCAGTTCAGAAAGCGGCCAATGTAAATAATTTATTTCTAGAATAAACTTGGATACAAGTCAAGTAAAATAACTCCACCCCAGACTCGGGGAAAGCTCCCTCAGTGAGACGACCATTTATGGTGAAATGTGAATAGATTTGTGGACATATGGTCAAGATGTGCAGAGTTGAGACTGTCCAAACACATTCCATGTAGGACCCTTACAACAAACAAATAGGGACATTCATCCCATTAATCAGGCTTGGATTTGAATTTAGGTTCTCGATACGAAGGCCGCGATTTCGCCTACTGGGTCGGGAGCTAGATGGGAGACGTTGTGGACAGGTTCCAGCCCCGCTTCTGGCCCCATGCCGGCTTCCCCCACGACTTTCCCCTGATTGGGCTCGTTAAGCTCACCCAGCAAGGTTCCCGGCCAATTAAAAAGAAGCGGGTCTGATGACGTCATTTGATGATGCGTCATCAGCCGGTTTCCTTAAAAAGGGACCGCGGCCAAATTTATTTTGACAGTTGTGCTGTCAGTGTTCTACAGCGTGGAGGTGCTGCAGACACTGCCAATCACGGCACAGAGGGGCACGGCTACACCCAGGCTCTCCCACGCCTCCCTCCATATGTTTATGGAGGGAGTCACAGCACGTGGGAAGGTTCTCTTCCCTTCCAATGGAGCAGAAGAGACCTCCCCAGGACACCAACGCAGCCTGGTTGCACGTTGCACAGGAGGGCACAAGCAGGGATGTGGTCAGGGTGACCTGGCTGCAGTGGTACAAACCTTTCAATGATCTCAGTAGATCGCGAAACGTTACTGCAAAGCCCCACTCAACCTCATCCTGCTGTGCCACGCAGCACATCCCCATCACTCTGCCTTCCCTACCCTACTCCTGCACATCCTTACTCACACCAGCTTACCTTGCACCTCCACCCATCCCTCTGATAAGCTTATAACAACAGATAAAACTGAGTACAGTGTACAATGAGCAAGTGTGGCCTTGGCTCCTTTAATGCGACTCCAGAGTGCAGGTACCTCGTGGGTGGCCTGCTTATATACTGTGCTCCCAAGGGATGCTGGGATCCCTTGGAACTCCAACAGGTAGGCCCTCTGGTGGTAGTGTAATATAGGTTCCAAGGGGTTAAATACATAACACACTATCTACATAATCACTTCCCCATCTCACTCGCCACCCCTCGCACTCCCCCCCACCTCATCCTAGTGCATTCATACCAACTAACAACACACAAGGGCAGGCACTTGGGTCTTTTAGCCAATGTTCATGTAAAGTTTCTGTTAATACATTGTCACTGAAATCTTTATTTTCAACACTTGCCCTCCTTCGACAGATTTGCGCACCTTTGGAAGTGGCTTGGTGAATTGTGATGAATGATGAGACATAAGGGTACCCCCCACAATGGTGATTAAGGGTTACGGGGAGCGGGCGGGTAAGTGGAGCCGAGTCCACGGCCAGACCAGCCATGATCTTGTTGAATGGCGGAGCAGACTCGAGGGGCTAGATGGCCTACTCCTGTTCCTAATTCTTATGTTCTTATGTGAGGAGTGTGAATGGACATTGTAGGGACGCTTTATGGTGTTGGTGTAGGGTGATGCCAACCTGGCACATCATGTGGCGTCCCAGGCAGCAATGTAGTCAGGTGCTGAAACCTGGTGTCATCTCCAACATCAGGTGATTGCGGAGAAGATTCGCGTGCGTGCGTGGTGATGTTGGTGCTGACAGTGGTGGGATTCGGAGGACCAAGGTAAGATTTTGTTTTTCCCTCCCAAGGGCACCAACGCTGATGGAATAGATGGCAGCTGAAGTTGAGATGACAGAAGCGATCGGTCAGTGGAGAGAGAGGTTGTTTCAAGGAAGTGACCGTGGAGAGAGCGTTTACTCCAAACACTTCCAAACTGCATAAAACCCCCAGAAAAGTGTGTTCTCCAAGTCCTGAAGGCTCCAGCGTCTAACATTGGAAGTTGAGCAGCTGTGAAATGGCAGCTTTTAGATCACTTTTGCAGCGGTCACCTTTTCAGAAACTTTTATATTTGATATCTTTTATATTTTGACGGCGGACCTGCCCTCTGAGTGACAGCAAAATCCTGCCGAAATGTCAGTATCTAACCCACTGCGCCATCCAGTCCCCATAAATAAAACGTCAACCACAATTCTGTACTGACCTTCATTCGGAGACTGAAGGGGTGACGTCGTCCTGTTACACACTAGAGAACTGGGAAGCGGGGATGTTAGAGAGTTGGGCAGAGGAAGGGATGTAGGTACGGTCCTGTGGCTGCAAGACGAGGGACAAGAATCCTGAAACAAGTAACAACCTTCATTAATGGCACTGCACACAAGGTACACTGAAAAAGAGAGCGCATAGTCCAAACTTTACTTCCCGTGAATTTCAATTCTGTGGCAATTAGGGAAAGCTCACATTTCAACTCTTGAAATCTCCATATTTTAATTACAAGATGTGGCTGGTCACTTTAAATTTGTTTTTCTGCAAACTATTTCCAGGTATCACCTTCATCCACAGGAACTGTTTACAGCAATACTACATTTTTTTTTTTGAACGTAAATATATTTTGATGGCTTTGCCCTGAATTCTATCAGTTGAAAGTAAAGGGCTAGACAACGCGTGCCTTTGGGTTGGTAGTCAAGTATCTCCTGTGTTGCTCAAACCAGGAGCCAGCTGAACTACTTGATGTGGATCAGATGCTGGTGAAAGGTCACTTGGTGTATCGGATTGACCAAGTGTCTTTGTGGGAGGAGTTATCAGCTCATTGAGCCGACTGTTACTGTGCGACAGTTCTGAAGTATTACCTTATCCCTTGTTAATTTAGGACTGTGGTCACTATGGGGTTATGTTATTAGAATGTGTGCATCACTGGCAAGGCCGGTATTATTGCCCATCCCGAATGGTCCTTGAAAGGTGGGGGCGGGAAAATCATCTTGAACTGCTGCAGCCTGTTTGGTTTACACAAATGAGAGGCATGCTCGGCCCTATGAGAAGGGAATTAAGAGTCAATCACATTGTTGAGAGACTGGAGTCACATATCGGGCAAGGATAGCAGATTTTCTTCCCTAAAAAAAGTCATTAATAAACTAGTCGGGTTTCTACATCAGATTCATGGTCACATTTACTGACACCAGTAGCTAGTTATATTCTTACCCTTTCATTATCCATGTTTCTGCTCTGGGCAAATGCTGAGTGATGTGTAGCAATTCCTCCAAACCTGCCCAACACACCTATTCTCCAGTGTAGATATAACCCTTCCAAAAGCAGGCAGCAGTAACTTCCTCTTTTAAAAAAAAACATGTTTAAATACATCAGAAAAGACAGCAATGGTGGTTGCAACAGATAACCAGGGATTACTTCAGGAATTCAGCAACTCATTTAAACAAGAATGCACAATTAGCCTCAAAATGAGAATAGTACATCAAGCCTGCATCGAATGTTGGGGAAGTTCAGAACCAGGGATCACAGTCTAAGGATAAGGGGCAAGTGTATTGTATGGGGTTAATCACATACTGTTAATTATGATATTTAGTCATTTACACAGTGTGTCTCTGTCCCAAGCCCCGTAGAATGTTGTTGCTATAGAGAGAGGGGAAGGAGACCTTGGGACGCACACCAGCTTGTTATGAGACAGTAGGCGCCTCAAGATCTCGTGCTTTGTGGACAAACAGCTGGGGCCTTACAGATTAGGAGTTGGCCATAAGCCACATGCACCCATGTTTTGCTTAATAGTATAAAGGAGCGGCACTGTCCCGTAGCTCTTCGAACTTCACCTTGGACCGTGATTCGCGAGCGGTGCCGGGACCCCCAATGCTCCAGACCAGCCGTCGTTGTGGAGTTCCCAACGGGCTGAATACCATGAGCGTTGTTGCATCTAATCATACTTCTCTTTTCTTCATAAACTGTATTATTAATGTTCCTTTTCTCTCAGTAAACGGTATTTTATTCTTTACTTCATTTGTCTTGTCTCTTATTTAACATTCATCCAGATCCCGAACCTGGCTCTATTATTATCATCGATCCAAAACAGTAAGCCACTTAGGACCGAGATGAGGAAAAACTTCTTCACTCAAGAGAATTGTGAACCTGTGGAATTCTCTACCACAGAAAGTTGTTGAGGCCAGTTTGTTAGATATATTCAAAAGGGGGTTAGATGTGGCCCTTACGGCTAAAGGGATCAAGGGGTATGGAGAGAAAGCAGGAATGGGGTACTAAAGTTGCAAAAATGATCAGCCATGATCATATTGAATGGTGGTGCAGACTCGAAGGGCCGAATGGCCTACTCCTGCACCTATTTTCTATGTTTCTATTCCACAGCCCATGGACACTCTCCCCTATCATGAACTCTACCCATCCATTTAATCTCCCACAGCCCAAGTACAATCAGTCTCATCATTGACTTTACCCCACCCACGGAACATTTCATCGCTCATGTAGTATTTCCAACATCATGGATCCTACCCCCATCCACTTAATCTCCCGAGGGAAAGTTCCATACGAATACTCACCAAGTATAAACCTGCAGAATATCTCTCCCTCCTCTCAGGAAATTTGCTCTCCCCTAATGTATAGTGCAACAGGCTCCAGCTCACTGAACAACCCGATAACTCCCAGCCAGACAGTAGCATTCTGTTCTGCAATTAGACTGGGTTCAGTTGTCAGAATGAGTGGATTCTCATTAATCTGCAGCGAGAGGCTGCTTATAGCACGCCTTAATACTCCATCATTAGGAGACCCAAATTCTTACAAATTTCCAAAATTTGCTGTACAGGGCACCCAATGTTATCTGCTGTTGCGGTTTGTAAATTTTATGCATGGCAAGTTGCTGAAAGTACGAGCTGATAACATCGCAGCAAGGGAAACAGAGCATGTAGGGCTAGAGTTAACGGAAACCGACAATGTTCTTAACCAATCAGATTGAAGGACAGAGAAATAAACAGCACGCCTTGTCAAAGGACGGAGATGGGAGTGTAAATTAGAGTGGGTGAATTCAATGTCACAGCAGGTACAGAAAGAAAGAGAGGGGGGAAGAACAATTGGAGAGAGAGAAAAAAAAATGTTTAATGTAAAATTTCAAATTTTACATTTTTTAAATCTACAACAATAATTGACTGGTAGTAATCAACAGTTATCACATAATTCAAAGGGTACGTAGATTGAAATAGACAAAACTTACCTTTCTCTGACTAGGTTAGTTTGTGTCTACCGTGAAAAACATCACCCCATTCAATGCAGCTCAAACGGTGAGCCAGACAGCGAGGTGCTGTTTTCACAAAGCTAATGTTGGAGCGGTGCAACCCGAGCAGCAACGTTTGCATACCGGAGTTTAATCGTGCATCTGTCCCTCGCCTGAACTAGCTGTCGGCATTTGCTCATAAATAACAGCGAGCGCCATTGGCCTCATTGATGATGATTGTTACATTGACTAACATCCCCAGCATCGAAGCACTGACCACACTCGATTAGCTCCGCTGGGCAGGCCACATAGTCCACATGCCAGACACGAGACTCCCAAAGCAAGTGCTCTACTCGGAGCTCCTTCACGGCAAACGAACCAAAGGCGGGCAGCGGAAACGTTACAAGGGACCACCCTCAAAGCCTCCCTGATAAAGTGCGACATCCCCACTGACACCTGGGAGTCCCTGGCCAAAGACCAGTCCGCCCTAAGCGGGGGAAGTGCATCCGGGAGGGCGCTGAGCACCTCGAGTCTCGTCGCCGAGAGCATGCAGAAATCAAGCGCAGGCAGCGGAAGGGGTGTGCGGCAAACCAGTCCCACCCTCCCCTTCCCTCAACCACTGTCTGTCCCACCTGTGACAGGGACTGTGGCTCTTGTATTGGGCTGTTCAGCCACCAAATAACTCACTTCAGGAGTGGAAACAAGTCTTCCTCGATTCTGAGGGACTGCCTATGATGATGATTGCTATATGGACAGCAAATTATGGCCCACCAGTTCATTCATTCTCGGGATGTGGGCGTCACTGGCCAGGCCACATTTATTGGCTAACCAACAACTGGTTGCCCGGAGACAGTGGCGGTGGGACTTCTCCTTGAATTGCTGCAGTCCTTGCGGTAATGGTGCTCCCACAGTGCTGTTGGTTGTGGGTGGATACTGACAGGGCCACCAAACAAGGAAACGGCAATGTCCTGGTGTCAAGCTTCTTGAGTGTTGTTATTGCTGCAAACATTCAAGCGAGTGGAATATAGTGATGGAAAAGATTTGAGGGGGTCAGGGAGTGAGCTACTTATGGAAGAGGACATACTCTCTGCCCTGCTCTTGTAGTGACAGCGGTGATGCTTGCTGCAGTTTAACTTCAGGTCAATGGTGACCCCCAAGATATTGATGGTAAGGGACTCAGCAATAGTGGTACCATTGAAGGTCAAGGAGATCCAGGTCTGGGCTTTCTCTTGTTCAAGAATACCTGGCACTTAATTATTGATAATATAGGACGTCGTCAACAAAAATCTGAGAAATTTGTTGAACCAACCTCGTTTGCATGGAGTGAGGACTTCATTATGATTTGAGTTAATAATACATGGGTTATATCAGATGGGAGTCCTATCCTGCATACTTCTGGTGGGAATCAGATATTTGGAAAACCCAGAAAATACCTGGTGCCTGGCATGCAAAAAATTCAACATTAAACTTTCCAACTCGCATCAGGATTGTAAATGCACCTTAGATGCAAATCTCGTGCCCCGGAAGTAGTAGTAAGTGTGTTCACGTGAGGTTTTCCATGACTATTGGAGTGCATCATGGATACAGGACACTAAATTATTTGATAAGAATCAGAGAAAGTTACAGCACGGAAGGAGGCCATTTTGGCCCATCTTGTCCGCACTGGCCGACAAAGAGCTATCTAGCCTAATCCCACTTTCCAGCTCTCGGTCCGTAGTCCTGTAGGTTACAGCACTTCAGGTGCACATCCAAGTACTTTATAAAAAGTGGCAAGAGTTCTTGCTTCTACCACCCTTTCAGGCAGTGAGTTCCAGACCCCCACCACCCTCTGGGTGAAAACATTTCCCTCAAATCCTCCTACCAATTACTTTAAATCTATGCCCCCTGGTTGTTGACCCCTCTGCTAAGGGAAATAGGTCCGTCCTATCCACTGTATCCAGGCCCCTCATAATTTTATACACCTCGATAAGGTCTCCCCTCAGCCTCTTCTATTCCAAAGAAAACAATCCCAGCATCTCGCAGCTATAATTTCCTCGTTGCTATAATTTTCCAGTCCTGGAAACATCTTCGTAATTCTCCCCTGTACCCTCTCCAGTGCAATCACATCTTCCTGTAATGTGGTGACAAGAACTGCACGCAGTACTCCAGCTGTGGCCTAACTTGTGTTTTATACAATTTAAGCATAACCTCCCCGCTCTTGTATTCTATGCCTCAGCTAATAAAAGGCAAGTATCCCGTATGCCTTCTTAACCACCTTATCTACCTGGCCTGCTACCGTCAGGGATCTGTGCACATACACTCCAAGGTCCCTTTGTTCCGCTACAATTCAGTGTCCTACCATTTAATGTGTATTCCCTTGCCTTGTTAGCCCTCTCCAAATGCATTACCTCATACTTCTCTGGATTGAATTCCATTTGCCACTGTTCTGCCCACCTGACCAGTCCATCGATATCTTCCTGCAGTCTACAGCCTTCTTCATTATCAACCACACAGCCAATGTTTGTATCATCTGCAAACTTCTTAATCATACCCCCTACATTCAGGTCTAAAACATTGATATATTCCACAAAAAGCAAGGGACCCAGTACTGAGCCCTGCAGAACCCCACTGGAAACAGCCTTCCAGTCACAAAAACACCCATCAACAATTACCCTTTGCTTCCTGCCGCTGAGCCAATTTTGCATCCAACTTGCCAGTTTGCCTTGGATCCCATGGGCTTTTGCTTTCGTGATCAGTCTGCCATGTGGGCCTTGCTAAACTCCATATATACTACATCATACACACTGCCTTCTTGTTACCGCCTCAAAAAATTCAATCAAGTTAGTCAGACATGACCTTCCCTTAACAAATCCATGCTGACTGTCCTTGATCAATCCGTGTCTTTCTAAGAGATTTATCCTGTCCCTCAGAATTTTCTGCAATAATCTTCCCACCACTGAAGTTAGGCTGACTGGCCTGTAATTACTCGGTCTATCCCCTTCTCCCTTTTTAAACAAAAAAGTACTCCATTAGCAGTCCTCCAGTACCACACCTGTAGCCAGAGAGGTCTGGAAAATGATGGTCAGAGCCTCTGCTATTTCCTCTTTTGCTTCTCTTAACAGCCTGGGATACATTTCATCGCTCACTATATTTATTTCATCTAATATTTCACACTCCTCCTCACTGATTGCAATGTCTGCACCCCTCTCTTTTGTGAAAACAGATGCAAAGTATTCATTTAGAACTCACTTCTGCCTCCACACATAGATTACCTTTAAGGTCTCTAATAGACCCTATTCTTTGTTTAATTATCCTCTTGTTCCCAAATGTATTTATAAAATATCTTTGGGTTTTCCTTCATTTTACTTACAATATTTTTTTCATGCTCTCTCTTTGCTTTCCTTATTAATTTCATCCCCGCACTGTCTATACTCGTCTAGGGTTTCGCAGTATTGAGCCCTCGGTATCTGGCATAAGCCTCCCTTTTTTCCTTTATCCTACCCTGTAATCACTAGCACCAAAATGCTCTCCCACTGATACCCCTCCCACCTGCCCAGCTTCATTTCCCAAAACTAAGTCCAGAACCGCCCCCACTCTTGTTGGGCTTGCGACATACTGGCTTTAAAAAATTCTCCTGAATGAATTTTAGGAATTCTGCACCCTCTATACCCTTCACACTAATTCTATACCAGTTAATATTAGGATAGTTGAAATCCCCTATTACTGCCCTATAGTTATTGCATTTCTCAGAAAGTTGCCTACATATTTGCTCTTCTATCTCCCTCTGACTGTTTGGGGGTCTATAGTACAGTCCCAGCAGTGTGATCACCCCTTTTCTGTTCTTCAATTCAACCCATATAGCCTCATTTGATGATCCTTCTAACATATCATTCCTCCTCACAACTGCAATTGTTTATTTAATTCATACTGTGACCCCCCCTCCTTTTTTACCCCCCTCTCGCTCTATCCTGCTTGAAAACCCTGTAACCAGGAATGTTGAGCTGCCATACCTGCCCCTCTTTTAGCCATGTCTCAGTAATATTTATAATATCATACTCCCAAGTGTCTATCTGTACCTTATTCCCTAGACTCCTTGCATTGAAGTATATAGCATTTAAGAAATAGGAACAGGAGTAGACCACGGCTTCTCGAGCCTGCTTATTTACTTAAATAATCTTATTTAATGGCAGAGCAGGCTCGAAGGGCCAAATGGCCTACTCCTACTCCTGGCCTCAACTCCACTTCCCATAACCCTTGACTCCCTTATCATTCAAAAATCTGTCTATCTCCACCTTAAATATATTTAAAGCTGAGATGAGGAGGAATTTCTTCTCCGAGAGTTGTAAATCTTTGGAATTCTCTGCCCCAGAGAGCTGTGGAGGCTGGATCATTGAATATATTTAGATAGACAGATTTCTGAGCGATAAGGAAGTGAAGGGTTATGGGGAGCGGGCGGGGAAGTGGAGCTGAGTCCATGATCAGATCAGCCATGATCTTATTAAATGGCGGAGCAGACTCGAGGGGCCGAATGGCCGACTCCTGCTCCTATTTCTTATGTTATGATGGTTTAAGTGATTCATGATTTAATCATCCTAATCGATAGCCAAAAATCAATATTTACAATGAGCTATTTGTTAGTGAACTGGATCAGGGACATCACTGAATAGTACCGAATCAATAACCTACCAGTGTTGTCACAATTCAATGAAATAAATCACATTGTGAGTGACCATTTCTTCCCAACAACCCACACCACTCCTCATTTCGGTGGACTTTCAATTCCACACTTTCTTGCACACGTCAAACCGAGCCCTCTGATTGAACCAACAACTTGTATTTATATAGCGCCTTTAACATAATAAAACATCCCAAGGCACTTAACCGGATTGTTACCAGACAAAAAATTGACACCAAGCCCACATAAGGAGAAATTATTGCAGATAACCAAAAGCTCGGTCACAGAGGTCGGTTTTAAGGAGCATCTTAAAAAGGAGGAACGAGAGGCAGAGGGGTTTAGGGAGGGAGTTCCAGAGCTTGGGGCCCAGGCAACAGAAGGCACGGCCACCGATGGTTGAACGATTAAAATCAGGGCTGCTCAGGAGGGCAGAATTAGAGGAGCGCAGACATCTCGGGGGGGTGGGGGGGGGGCGTTGTGGGGCTGGAGGAGATTACAGACATAGGGAGGGGCGAGGGCCATGGAGGGATTTGGAAACAAGGATGACAATTTTGAAATTGAGGCCTTGTTTAACCGGGAGCCAATGTAGGCGAGCACAGGGGGTGATGGGTGAGCAGGACTCGGTGCGAGTTAGGACACGGGGTCAGCGAGCACAGGGGGTGATGGGTGAGCGGGACTGGGTGCGAGTTAGGACACGGGGCAGCGAGCACAGGGGGTGATGGGTGAGCAGGACTCGGTGCGAGTTAATACACGGGGCAGCGAGCTACAGGGGGTGATGGGTGAGCGGGACTCGGTGCGAGTTAGGACACGGGGTCAGCGAGCACAGGGGGTGAAGGGTGAGCGGGACTCGGTGCGAGTTAGGACACGGGGGCAGCAAGCACAGGAGGTAATGGGTGAGCGGGACTCGGTGCGACTTAGGACACAGGGGCAACGAGCACAGGGGGTGATGGGCGAGCGGGACTCCGTGCGAGTTAGGACACAGGGGCAGCGAGCACAGGGGGTGATGGGCGAGCGGGACTCCGTGCGAGTTAGGACACAGGGGCAGCGAGCACAGGGGGTGATGGGCGAGCGGGACTCGGTGCGAGTTAGAACACGGGGGCAGCAAGCACAGGGGGTGATGGGTGAGCGGGACTCGGTGCGAGTTAGGACACGGAGGCAGCCGAGTTTTGGACCACCTCGAGTTTACGTAGGGTAGAATGAGAGAGGCCGGACAGATAATCAGCACTGGCCAATGGTGAAGATTTTGCTCATTTCAGAAGGAGAAAGGTTTACATCTGATGAGTGGCATTTGTCTTGCCTCTAATTTTCAACCTCTTCCATCACAGACTTTCTGGTGTCTTCCTAATATTGATACTATTATGGCATGTGCTCCATTGAATCTTCATCCTGCACCTTCTTCCTGTTGTATGCTCACTGCCCCATCTCCTACTCTCCCAGGACCTCAAAACTGGGGAGCATGTCAGCTCCCTTCCTACAACTATTTTTTGGTAGAAAACAAATAATCATCAAGTGCCCCCTGATTAAAGTGGGGGGGAACACTCCAAAATCTTTTCAAGTGCCCTTTTTTGTTGTTTTGTATTTTTTTTTTTGAGGGCACTAAAACACAAATTATACAAGTGCCCCCTGGATAAAAGCAGGGGAGGGGAGCTGGGGGCAGAGAGGCACTAAAAGAGACAATTTAAACAAATTAAACTTTAGACATTTAAAATCAAATTAAAATTTGGTTGCCGGGGGCGATGTTGCACTCCAGTCCCTCCCTCTCGCGGAAGGCCGCGAGCGTACCGGTGGACACCGCGTGCTCCATCTCCAGGGACACCCTGGCTCGGATGTAACCGCGGAAGAGAGGCGGGCAGTCGGGCTGAACGACCCCCTCGACCGCCCGCTGCCTGGAGCGGCTGATGGCCCCCTTGGCCGTGCCCAGGAACAGTCCTGCGAGGAGGCCCTCAGACCTACCCGCTCCCCTCCGCACAGGGTGCCCAAAGGTCAGGAGTGTGGGACTGAAGTGCGGCCAGAATTTTGGAAGAAGGGCAGCAACCTCGCACACAGTAAAAACATGGAACAGTTCCCTTCCTACAATCCAAGTGCTTTCCAAAAAAATGATTTGTATAAACACTGCCCCCTGATTTAAGTTATCTTTAATATGCTCAGCCCCAACAGTGCCCCGTATAGGGGGCCTGGTCCTTTTAACTAGGTTTCTCAATAGAAAGCAAGTTACATATTTATGCTGACATTACTTTCAGCTTGGTCATTAGCTGGCTAAGGTCAGTTGTGCCGGAGAGTATGGCCAAATGTGTACAAGTGGATAGTAATATCCACCCTCCTGTATGGCTCAGAAACATGGACCATGTACAGCAGGCACCTCAAGTCGCTGGAGAAATACCACCAACGATGTCTCCGCAAGATCCTACAAATCTCCCGAGAGGACAGATGCACCAACGTTAGCGTCCTCGTCCAGGCCAACATCCCCAGCATTGAAGCACTGGCCACACTCGACCAGCTCTGCTGGGCGGGCCACATTGTTCGCACGCTCAACAAGATACTCCCAAAGCAAGCGCTCTACTCAGAACTCCTTCACGGCAAACGAGCCAAAGGTGGGCAGCGGAAACCTTACAAGGACACCCTCAAAGCCTCCTTGATAAAGTGCGACATCCCACCGACACCTGGGAGTCCCTGGCCAAAGACCAGTCCGCCCTAAGTGGAGGAAGTGCATCCGGGAGGGCGCTGAGCACCTCGAGTCTCGTCACCGAGAGCATGCAGAAAGCAAGCGCAGGCAGCGGAAGGAGCGTGCGGCAAAGCAGTCCCACCCTCCCCTTCCCTCAACGACTATCTGTCCCACCTGTGACTCTCGTATTGGAGTGTTCAGCCATCGAAGAAACATGGAAAATAGGTGCAGGAGTAGGCCATTCGGCCCTTCGAGCCTGCACCACCACGTTAAGAGTGGAAGCAGGTCTTCCTCGATTCCGAGGGACTGCCTAGGATGATGACATTGCACTGATATAGCAGAAAATGTCACGATGGTTTATACTATCTATCCCTTAATGCCAAGGTGAATAGCCAAGGCTCGACCTGGACATCTCCAAAACATGAAGAGGTCAATCAGGAAGTTTTGGCTAGTGATACAAAACTTGTGTTTTTTTACAAGCCTATGGATTGGAGGGTAAATAGAATAGAAGAAACGTTGAGGAAACGAGTGGGGCCAGCAGTCAATGATGCCCTGGAACACCCGACACACACACACACACACACACTGGAGACCAGGTCAGTTTTATCTGGGTTCGCACAGACTGGCACACAACCAAATCTGTGCACCAGCAGCCAACAAGAAGGATATTTACACTATTAAAGACCATTCATTGCTCACCATAAAAATAACCGAGGGCAGACCTCCTGTCTAATCCGGCTCCAAGGATGCAGGCACCTGTTGTCGTTCTTGTAAATTATTAACCTTGGCTCTCCAGGTTGAAACCATAGCAACACATTGAGTGACAGCTGCAGTTGGACTTCCTTGACTGGGCGAAATCACAAGATCTTTAATTGGTTGCTTAGGTCTGTGGGAGCTCAATCCCATCTATCGGTGCAACATTTAAAAGGGCAATGACTTTGTGGTGGGGACAACTTCCAAGTATTTTCCAATGATCCACCAGCTCCCAATGCTGCTCTAAACCCATACCTCCCCGAGGTGATTGCAGGTCTGAGAGGTTTTAGTTATATGGGGAGACTGTAGAAATTACGGCTCTTGTTTTTTATCAGAACAGGCAAAGTTTAAAGCTGAAAGAAGTGTTCAAAATAAAATATGTTAAAAGACAAAACAAGAAATTATTTGCACTGGTTGGGGATTGGCAATTGGAGAGCATCGTTTTTGAGACAGGCAACTCTCGATTATCCGAGTCCCTCCGGGATTGGGTTATGCCGGGTAAACGATTTCTCTGTTAGAGCCGAAAGGACTCCGAACGCACCGGCCCGATGCCTTCGCGGGCCGAAAGGACTCCGACGTCAGCGGCGGCCGCGAAAGACAGCAGTTGCAGCAGCGCGCACACACACGGAATTTTAAATACCATTGCAATGGTTTCCCATTGCATCCGTGTGCGGATAATCGAGAGTTGCCTGTATCTTCACCTGTGTCAAGGAACCAACTTGGGGAACAGGTTATTTTCGATCCAGTATTGTGTAAAGAGACGGCGTTAATTTGCAATCTTGTAGTGAAGGATCCTCTGGGGAAGATTGATCATAATATGATAGAATTACATGTTGAGCTTGAGAGTGATGTGGTTAAGTCTGAAACTAGGGTCTTACATTTAAACAAACCAAATTATGGAGGTGTGAGAGGCGAGTTGGCTGGGGTAGATTGGGAAATTAGATTAAAAGATATGATGGTAGATAAACAATGGCAAACATTGCAGGTGATTCTCGGGCTACGATTAGAAAGTAGAAAGAAAGACTTGTATTTATATAGCACCTTTCACAACCACCGGAGGTCTCAAAGCGCTTTACAGCCAAAGAAGTACTTTTGGAGTGTAGTCACTGTTGTAATGTGGGAAATGCAGCAACCAACTTGCGCACAGCAAGCTCCCACAAACAGCAATTTCTTAATGACCAGATAATCTGTTTTTTTAATGTTGATTTAGGGATAAATATTGGCCAGGGCTCCGGGGATAACTCCCTTGCTCTTCTTTGAAATAGTGACATGGGATCTTTTCCATCCACATGAGATGGCAGTTTAATGTCTCATTCGACAAACATCACCTCTGACAGTGCGGCACTCCCTCAGTACTGCCCCTTCGACAGTGCGGCGCTCCCTCAGTACTGCCCCTCCGACAGTGCAGCGCTCCCTCAGTACTGCCCCTCCGACAGTGCGGCGCTCCCTCAGCACTGCCCCTCCGACAGTGCGGCGCTCCCTCAGCACTGCCCCTCCGACAGTGCGGCGCTCCCTCAGCACTGCCCCTCCGACAGTGCGGCGCTCCCTCAGCATTGCCCCTCCGACAGTACGGTGCTCCCTCAGCACTGCCCCTCCGACAGTGCGGTGCTCCCTCAGTACTGCCCCTCCGACAGTGCGGTGCTCCCTCAGCACTGCCCCTCCGACAGTACGGTGCTCCCTCAGTACTGCCTCTCCGACAGTACGGTGCTCCCTCAGTACTGCCCCTCCGACAGTGCAGCGCTCCCTCAGTACTGCCCCTCCGACAGTGCAGCGCTCCCTCAGTACCGCCCCTCCGACAGTGCAGTGCTCCGTCAGTACTGCCCCTCCGACAGTGCAGCGCTCCCTCAGTACTGCCCCTCCGACAGTGCAGCGCTCCCTCAGTACCGCCCCTCCGACAGTGCATTGCTCCGTCAGTACTGCCCCTCCGACAGTGCAGCGCTCCCTCAGTACTGCCCCTCCGACAGAACCGAAAGGGGGATCATGCGATCAGTCCAACCACGTTGTTACCCTATGGGTTCTTCGACCGTGAGCCTCGAGTCTTGAGCGCCGGCGGGGGGAGTGCGGTGGTGGCGGCTGGGGGCAGGGGTGGGGGGTGGTGAGAGAGATTTGGGATGCGGGGGGGGGAGAGCTTGGGGTGGGGGGGGAAGAGATAGAGGCTGGGGGAGAGTGAGAGAGGCTGGGGGAGAGTGAGAGAGGCTCGGGAGAGTGAGAGAGGCTGGGGAGAGTGAGAGAGGCTGGGGAGAGTGAGAGAGGCTGGGGAGAGTGAGAGAGGCTGGGGGAGAGTGCGAGAGGCTGGGGGAGAGTGAGAGAGGCTGGGGGGAGAGTGAGAGAGGCTGGGGGAGAGTGAGAGAGGCTGGGGAGAGTGAGAGAGGCTGAGGGGAGAGTGAGAGAGGCTGGGGGAGAGTGAGAGAGGCTGGGGGGAGAGTGAGAGAGGCTGGGGAGAGTGAGAGAGGCTGGGGGGAGGAGAGAGAGAGGCTGGGGGGAGAGTGAGAGAGGCTGGGGAGAGTGAGAGAGGCTGGGGGAGAGTGAGAGAGGCTGGGGAGAGTGAGAGAGGCTGGGGAGAGTGAGAGAGGCTGGGGAGAGTGAGAGAGGCTGGGGGAGAGTGAGAGAGGCTGGGGGGAGAGTGAGAGAGGCTGGGGGAGAGTGAGAGAGGCTGGGAGAGAGTGAAAGAGGCTGGGAGAGAGTGAAAGAGGCTGGGGGAGAGTGAGAGAGGCTGGGGAGAGTGAGAGAGGCTGGGGAGAGTGAGAGAGGCTGGGGGGAGAGTAAAAGGCTGGGGGGAGAGTGAGAGAGGCTGGGGGAGAGTGAGAGAGGCTGGGAGAGAGTGAAAGAGGTTGGGAGAGAGTGAGAGAGGCTGGGGGGAGAGTAAAAGGCTGGGGGGAGAGCGAGAGAGGCTGAGAGAGAGTGAGAGGCTGCGGGAGAGGGCGAGAGGTGGTGGGGGGGGGGTGCGAGAGAGGCTGGGGGTAAGAGAGAGCGAAAGAGAGGCTGGCGGGGGGAGAGAGAGGCTGGGGGGCGGAGAGAGAGGCTGGGGGAGAATGAGAGAGACAAGGGAGGGGGGGAATCGGAGGCAAGAGAGGGAACTCAGGGAAGACTGATCACATTCTTCCAACCCCCTTCAAGCGATATCGTTGGAGTGGATGATATCCAGAAGTCACGACACTGTCACTATTCACTTCATACCCAATAAACCTGTTAACAATCCGTACACAATGCCCCAGCTATGGTGGGTGGGTGGGTAGGGTGGGGGTGGGAGGAGCCATGTACATGGATTGCAGTAAGGCACTTCGGCGGGGGGAGGCATGCACTTGGACTGGGGTAAGGCACTTCGGCTGGGGGAGGCATGCACTTGGACTGGGGTAAGGCACTTCGGCTGGGGGAGGCATGTACTTGGACTGGGGTAAGGCACTTCGGCTGGGGGAGGCATGTACTTGGACTGGGGTAAGGCACTTTGGCTGGCCCTTGCTGTCTCATGGGGAGCTCTGTCCTCTGTCGCTTCAGGAAGTCAAAGTGGATCGAGTTACAATTTGCAAAGTCAATGAGACCTTGGGCTGAACGGTTCCTGTTACACATTGCTGTGAAACTTCAGGGTGTGGCTTTTCCTCCAAGGGGACCAATCAGAAATAAAGGGTGGAACATGTTGGCCATTTTGCCAGTACAAATAAACGCATCCTTAATTATTTTATAGACATAAAATACAGAGGAGCTTCAGGCTGCGATATGTGCGCGCACTGGGTCCGTGCAGCAGAGCTGGTCTCCAGTCGTCCTGGTTAACCCTTGCCACTGGACCAAGACCTCGCTCTGTCAAGCCCCGTGTGGTGGCTGGTGTGCAACGGTCACCCCACGTTAAAAAAATCCACCCACAGGCATCTTCCACCCTTCAGGATGTAGTTCAGGATCTGGAATATTAGGTCCTTCATTGAAACACCTGTGAACTCATCCTTTTTTGGCGTGGGAGCAAGTCACCTCGATACAAGGGACCGCCTATGATGATGATGATTGTGGCGCATTGGTTCCGGGATAGGGTAAGATGAAGAGTCATGAGTCACGATCCTATATCCAGGATATAGTCGATGTATTCACCGAGGCATATGAAAGCATGGGCCTTACGCTTAACATCCGTAAGGCAAAGGTCCTCCACCAGACTGTCCTCGCCGCACAGCACTGCCCCCCATCAAGTCATCAAGATTTACAGCGCGGCCCTCGACAATGTGGACCACTTCCCATAGCTCGGGAGCCTCTTATCAACAAAGGCAGACATTGTTGAGGAGATTCAACATCGCCTCCAGTGCGCCAGTGCAGCCTTCGGCCGTCTGAGGAAAAGAGTGTTTGAAGACGAGGCCCTCAAATCTACCACCAAGCTCATGGTCTACAGGGCTGTAGTAACACCCGCCCTCCTGTATGGATCTGAGGCATGGACCATGTACAGAAGACACCTCAAGTCGCTGGGGATATATCACCAACGATGTCTCAGCAAGATCCTGCAAATCTCCTGGGAGGACAGGCGCACCAACATCAGCGTCCTCGACCAGGCCAACATCCCCAGCATTGAAGCACTGACCACACTCGATCAGCTTCGCTGGGCAGGCCACATTGTTCACGAGACTCCCGAAGCAAATGCTTTGTGCGGAGCTCCTTCACGGCAAACGAGCCAAAGGTGGGCAGTGGAAACATTACAAGGACCACCCTCAAAGCCTCCCTGGTAAAGTGCGACTTCACCACTGACATCTGGGAGACCCTGGCCGAAGACCGCCCGAGGTGGAGAAAGTGCATCCGGGAGGGCGTTGAGTTCTTCGAATCTCAACGCCGAGAGCGTGAAGCAGTCAAGCGCAGGCAGCGGAAGGAGCATGTGGCAAACCAGTCCCACCCAACCCTTCCCTCTGCGAATGTCTGTCCCACCTGTGACAGGGTCTGTGGCTCGGGTATCGGACTGTTCAGCCACCAAAGAACTCACTTCAGGAGTGGAAGCAAGTCTTCCTCGATTCCGAGGGACTGCCTATGATGATGATGATGATGATACCTCATCTCGCCTGCAGGTGGCGCTCTCTCCCAGACAATGTTCCATCAGTAATTGTCCTCAGATGGTTAAACTTCTATCCATTGCCAAGGTTTCTGACTCTCCAAGGACTTGTCTTAGTGGGAGGAGAGGTGAAGGAATAACATGGAAACCAGGCTTAGTGACTGTTGTGGCAGTGCTCTGATACATGCTCACAATCTGGCCACATCACGTCATGAGCTGATAAATGCTGAGTGAATCGTGCCTGTGACCTTTGACAGTTGAGTATCAGGCTATGTTTCATACTGTTGTATCAGTCTAAATATCAGTTCAGACCTTCAAGTATTTCATTTCTATCACCTGGCTATGAATTGAACTTTTAAGTTGGGGATAGCTCTGGACCTGGGAGTTTATAGGCAAGTCTCGGCTAGTAATGTTACACATTTGTGGAGAGCCAGTGGGAGTTTTTACTGTCAACTGTGTACAATTTTAAAGAACCCAGGACTGGCTAATGACTTGGTAAAGCTAGATTCATGGTGCATTGAATTGAGGGGCTGAATTGCCTCCTCCTGTTCATATGTTCCTAAAGGCTTTGCTGGGAACAAGGCCCAATGATTGAATGGTTAAATGATAAGGGGATAAGGGGTTATGGGGAGCGGGCAGGGAAGTGGAGCTGAGTCCATGATCAGATCAGCCGTGATCGTATTAAATGGCGGAGCAGGCTCGAGGGGCCTTATGGCTGTCATGTATCTCACACTACTGAGCATAATTGTATCTTACCAGATGACCTGTAACCACTAGCTTACCTTACCACCAGGGGTGCACTTGCAGGAGACACTGGATACCTGTCCCAGACAGGTATATAAGGACAGGTCTCAGGTAAGTGTGGCATTCGAGAGCTGTGTAATAAAGGTGCAGGTCCTGAGTGACTTGACTTCAGTATGTGCCTTGTGTGAATCTGTATCGAGGGACAGGACTTTGCAATGGCCTACTCCTGCTCCTATTTCTTATTTCTTATTTCTTAAGCAAATGGGTGCAGGAGTATTGTAGCAAACAGCACGCCAACGTGTGGGCACTTGGGATTTACCCGAGCTGTTAAGCTTGGTACCTGCCCCAGAAACACTAGCACTGCCTGTGGGCAGGAGTGGTGGAGTCACCAAGACCAAGCACAGTGGGCGGTCGTGGAATAAGATGGAGGAGAGATGGGTGCTTCCTATTAATGCAAGGGCCCAGGGGCAGCACGGGCCCAGCCCACACTGCGATATGTGCGCGCACTCGGTCCGTGCAGCAGAGATGGTCTCCAGTCGTCCTGGTTAACCCTTGCCACTGGACCAAGACTGCGCTCTGTCAAGCCCCGTGTGTTGGCTGGTGTGCAACGGCCACCCCACGGTAAAAAAATCCACGCACCGGCATCTTCCACCCTTCAGGATGTAGTTCGGGATCCGGAATATTAGGTCCTTCATTGAATCACCTGTGAACTCATCCCCCTTTCGGCAATGCCTATGATGATGATGTTGTTACTGTTGTAACTGTTGCTCTCAAATTTAAAGTTTTTTATAAGTTATGTAAATTTACACGGGTACGTGGCCTGCCCTCCTCTGCCATCGTGCTCCGGGTTCAGGCACTTGCATGGTTTCTTCGTCCTCCTCCTGCTCGTCATCTGCATCTTCCTCATCATTATCATCAGCCACTCTCACCATAGGTGGGTCTTCTACTACCAGCTGCTGCTGCCTCATGATGGCTAAGTTATGCAGCATGCAGCACACAACAGTGAACTGACCGACAATCTCAGGGGAGTATAGCAAGTAGCCTCCGGAATGGTCCAGTCATCGGAAACGTTGTTTTAAGATGCCAATGGTCCTCTCTATGATGCTGTGCGTCGCAATGTGTGACACGGTGTATTCCCGGTCAGCTCCTGTCTGGGTTACGCGTAGGGGTGTCAAGGTGGCAAGGCTCCCAGCAGCCAGCTCTGCCCTTCTGGCTGCTGCTGACACATGGCAGATACAGCGCTCTTGCATAGGATGAACGCATCATGGGTGCTCCCAGGGTACCTTGCATCGACTGACATGATGCGATGCATGTCGTCACACACGAGCTGCACATTAATGGAGTGGAAGCCTTTTCTGTTCCTGTACATCTCAGAATCCTCCAAAGGTGCTCGCAAGGCAATGTGGCTACAATCAATGCAGCCCTGTACCTTTGGAAAGCCAGCAATCCTGGGAAGCCCACAGCCCTGTCACGCATTACCTGGGCGGTTATGGGGAACTTTATGTAGTCATTCCTCCGGGCATATAGTGCAGCAGTCACCTGTCGAATGAAGACATGTGTTGCTGTTGAGAAATGACGCACACATCCCCAGTTGTAGCTTGGAAGGATCCGGATGCATAGAATGAAAGTGCAGCTGTAACCTTCACTTCAACTGACAAAGCAGTCCTCCTGACACTTCTAGGTTGCAGGTCTGCTTTTACTAACTCACAGATCTCAGTTATAACTTCTTTGCGGAAATGCAGCCTTCTGACACAGTCTGCATCATTCAGGTACGAACGCCTGTCTCGATATACCCGAGGTGGGTAAGACCTCTTGCCCAGCACCCTACGGGCTCTGAGGTTCCTCATGCGATGACGTCGAATTAGTTGTCTTCTCCGCGGCACCGTGATGCAGAAGGCTCGCACAAGGTATGGCAATGTCAGTATTGCCCCAATGCTTAAATTTTGCCTTTGCAATGCTCAAAACGGCAGGCAGGCAGGACAGGTTCGTTATTCTCTCCCCCCAAGGTCTATATGGGTATGGACCAGACTCAGGGCTGAGCAAGTGCAGTGATCAGGAACCCCCTAACCCTCCCCCCCCCTCCCCCACCCCCGGGCTCATTGCAGTCTTGTGACTTCTTCCGATCGCGTTCAACAGCACCTTCCCGCCCCCCCAAAACACCCGGGCTCATTTGCTGCCTAGTGCAGTCTTCCGATCGGCCCCTCCCCACCCTCCGCCCGGGCTTGTTTTTCAGCCGAGCCCCGAACCCCTGTGTCCGGGCGTGGGGCCGATTCTGCCGGGCGACGCTCCGACCCTCCAGCCCTGTTTGAAGACATTCGGTGATGGCGCGTGAGTTAAGAAATGAAAATTTCAGAATTCCATCAAACTTCCATCTACCCCGCTGTATGGTTAAAAAAAAATTTAATCCTTATTATACATACTTAAAGTGTTCTTATCTCCCTCCAAAACTTCAACGAAAAACAATGGCATCGTTCTGTGGCGATTTTTCAATGTGTGCTGCTTTCTCTTAACTCACCAGAAGGTTTTTTGGGAGTGACCAGATACGCCGGCCGAGGATAAATTTTGGGCAAACTTTGAAAAACGATTTTTAAGACTGGCGCAGACATGAGATAGGGCAGTTAAAAAAAAAAACGAACCTAAAAAAGTCGTAACTAACTCAGTTACGCTGGCACAGATTCCTTGGGGAAACTTTAATTAAAAAACGTATGCTTGACGGGGCAAATTGAGCCACAAATTGGAGTGGGACTTAGGTCCAAGACCTTCTGGCTCAGAGGTGAGAATGCTACCATTGAGCGCTGACTGACAGCAATGGTACATTAAGAAGAGAACGCAAATGCGGATTAATTCAGTCTGTAAATCCTGAGAACATCTAAATCTTTGCTTCCGATGTTTGCCTGTCGAGTTCTGAGGCGTGGCTGAGGAATATCTATAGCCAGCATATCCGCGCTAAGTTACACCCCTCTCTCTGTTCCCAGTGATCCTCCCCTTCCTCCAGACACCGAGCCTGTGGGAAGCGTTTGACCCTGCTCTCAGTCACCGCCGTTTCCCCCGCCGTTTTGGAGGTATTGGTGGTGAAAGGTGTTAAACCTTTGACAGGGAGAATGGCGAGCGCCCAAGTTGCCACTTCACACCGCCACCAGCCAGCGTTTCCACAATCGACCTCCTGCAACCGTGGGGGTTTTAAAGATTAACCTCGAATAGAAACCTTTTGTATTTTAAAGAAATGTTATTGATTCCGGAAAGAGGGACAAGCCCCTTTGACAGAAATAGACGGGCAACTTTTGGCGTGTTTACCGCTGGATGAAATCTCCCCTGCAAAGCTCACACATCAGTTCCAAGGGGAGGGCGAGAGCGAGACTGTACAAACATAGAAACATAGCAAATAGGTGCAGGAGCAGGCCATTCGGCCCTTTGAGCCTGCACCGCCATTCAATAAGATCATGGCTGATCATGCAACTTCAGTACCCCATTCCTGCTTTCTCTCCATACCCCTTGATCCCTTTAGCCGTAAGGGCCACATCTAACTCCCTTTTGAATATATCTAACGAACTGGCCTCAACAACTTTCTGTGGTAGAGAATTCCACAGGTTCACAATTCTCTGAGTGAAGAAGTTTCTCCTTGACGGGGAATGGATTCTACTTCTGTACAATTTGCTGGACAATTTTGCCATTTACTGGGTGTCCTTTTAGATTTGTGATATTAAGGACAATATAAAGTTCAATTCATTCATTTTTATAATTCTGTTATCCTATGTAATGTCATATTCAGTGATTGGGGCCGCTGCAATGGGCTGTATCACAAATCCGATTGGCATCACTGAGACCAGCCAGTTAACACGGGAAGGTAGTGCCTTCAGTTGTGGAGTATCGCCATGGATTGCGTTTCTTCTACTTCAGTCTACTGAGGCGTTCGAAAGCATGGGCCTTACGCTAAACATCCGTAAGACAAAGGTCCTCCACCAGCCTGTCCCCGCCGCACAGCACTGCCCCCCAGTCATCAAAATCCACGGCGTGGCCCTGGACAACGTGGACCATTTCCCATTCCTCGGGAGCCTCCTATCAACAAGGGCAGACATCGACGATGAGATTCAACACCGCCTCCAGTGCGCCAGTGCAGCCTTCGGCCGCCTGAGGAAAAGAGTGTTTGAAGACCAGGCCCTCAAATCTACCACCAAGCTCATGGTCTACAGGGCTGTAGTAATACCCGGCCTCCTGAATGGCTCAGAGACATGGACCATGTACAGTAGACACCTCAAGTTGCTGGAGAAATATCACCAGCGATGTCTCCGCAAGATCCTACAAATCCCCTGGGAGGACAGGCGCATCAACATCAGTGTCCTCGACCAGGTCAACATCCCCAGCATTGAAGCACTGACCACACTCGATCAACTCCGCTGGGCGGGCCACATAGTCCGCATGCCAGACACAAGACTCCCAAAGCAAGCGCTCTACTCGGAACTCCTTCATGGCAAACGAGCCAAAGTTGGGCAGAGGAAACGTTACAAGGACACCCTCAAAGCCTCCCTGGTAAAGTGCAACATCCCCACCGACACCTGGGAGTCCCTGGCCCAAAGACCAGTTCACCCTAAGTGGAGGAAGTGCATCCGGGAGGGCTCTGAGCACCTCGAGTCTCGTCGCCGAGAGCATGCAGAAACCAAGCGCAGGCAGCGGAAGGAGCGTGCGGCAAACCTGTCCCACCCACCCCTTCCCTCAACCACTGTCTGTCCCACCTGTGACAGGGACTGTGGCTCTCGTATTGGACTGTTCAGCCACCTAAGGACTCACTTCAGGAATGGAAGCAAGTCTTCCTCGATCCCGAGGGACTGCCTATGATGATGACTTGAGTTTAATAACTGGGTCATTCTCCGAATGGGCTGCAGTCACACAATCCTTCACTGTCCGCTCCTGTCTGTAGAAAATAACCTTCCATTTCACCAACGTTACAGATGAATGTCACGGGTGATAACTAGTTGCACTTCGCTGCAAATCCGCGAGCTGTTACTTGTCCGGGCGGTGGGTCCTGTCACCTGTGATTGTAACCCCGAGGTGTTAGCGCCGGGAAGTGTGCGCAATCAAGAATTGGAAAATTGGAGCTGTGTTTATTTTTAAGACGGACCGGCCTCACAGTGGAACACTGGCCTTTCTTTCAGTGGGAGTTGGGGTGGAGGATTCTTGCATTAGCACAGTGATAACTGCCTGTCTAAATTTATGGAAATATTTGCTTTAAATGAATCTAAAGATTCATCCCTTCAATTACAAACAACTCAATAATAACCAGGACAGAAAGTCGGCAAAGGGAGGCTTCACTCTGGAAAGGAACGCGATTCGGCAGTCGGACTAAATTAGTTTAATATAAGTTCAATGATGTGGTTTAATTCGAAAGGGGTCACACCTTATCTTGACCATTAAAGCGCTTTTGTTCGCCGTTTGCTGTGCGTTTTACTCGCACAGCATACCCACACTCTGAAACTGGAGGAGTCACAGACACGTGTCGAGTGGCGGCCACGAGCTGTCAACAAATTGCCTCTTTGATTTCCATTTGTGCACGGAGCTGAAGGTGTCAGTTCGAAAGCACAAATGTGTCCGGATGAACCCCCAACGCCGCTTAAATAGTTGGAAATATTCCTAAATGTATTGTACTTGGAAAAAAATTCCTACTCTTCTGAGCTGGATAACCGGGTTTACAGCTCGGTGTGTAACTCATCGCCAAGTATCATCTATTTTTGTTCTCTGTAACATTAAATATATTAAACTAATTTAGTCCGATTGCCGAATCGCGTTGCTTTCCAGGGTGAAGCCTCCCTTTGCCGAATTTCTGTCCTGGTTATTATTGAAATGTTTGTAATTGAAGGGCTGAATCTTTAGATTAATTTAAAGCAAATATTTCAATCCAAAGTAATCTGAGGCTTTGGTGCTGCCATTGTGTGTCCCGGTATCCGGTATGCATCGACTCTTGGTATATTTGGGATTTAAATACTATTTAAAGCGTGTTTTTAATGAGCTTGTCGATTTAACCAGGACTGTCGGGCTCGGTGTACGTGTTGATATTTTCCCTTGGGAAAATCTGAAATCGTTGCATCTCGTGTTTTACAAGTGGCGAATCGGTCAGAGATTCGTGTTGGTGGGAAATGTACCATGCCAGTGTGAACTCCTCCTCCATAACCATTTCCAACTTCGAACCTGTGATTTAATTCTTATCTTGAACTCTCCGCTCCGATTGGGGATCTAGGCTCAATGGAGTTTTGGGCCAACAAACACTAACGTTTTGAATAGTTATAACACTGAATCGTCAAAATGGAAAACAGAAACATAGAAAATAGGTGCAGGAGTAGGCCATTCGGCCCATCGAGCCTGCACCACCATTCAATAAGATCATGGCTGATCATTCACCTCAGTACCCCTTTCCTGCTTTCTCTCCACACCTCTTGATCCCTTTAGCCGTAAGGGCCACATCTAACTCCCTTTTGAATATATCTAACGAACTGGCCTCAACAACTTTCTGTGGTAGAGAATTCCACAGGTTCACAATTCTCTGAGTGAAGACGTTTCTCCTCATCTCGGTCCTAAATGCTTCCCCCTTATCCTTAGACTGTGATCCCTGGTTCTGGACTTCCCCAGCATCGGGAACATTCTTCATGCCTCTAACCTGTCCAATCCGGTTAGAATGTTATATGTTTCTATGAGATCCCCTCTAATTCTTCTAAACTCCAGTGAATACAGACCAGTCGATCCAGTTGCTCCTCGTATGTCAGTCCTGCCATCCCGGGAATCAGTCTGTTGAACCTTCGCTGCACTCCCTCAATAGCAAGAACGTCCTTCCTCAGATTAGGAGACCAAAACTGAACACAATATTCCAGGTGAGGCCTCATCAAGGCCCTGTACAACTGTATCCAGTAATGCTGATAGATTTAGTGGGGCATACACGTCGGCATAGACTGGTTGGGACGAATGGCCTGTTTCTGTGCCATATATCTGATGTAATCCAGTTCTAGACGGTTAACTAAACTTTTTCACATGTTGATCTCGTATTTCCAAAATTTAGCATTTTTATTTTAGAGTGTAATATTCATAGAGTATAGGAGCAGGGAGGTTGTACTGCAGTTGTACAGGCTCTTAGTGAGGCCACACCTTGAATATTGTGTACATTTTTGGTCTCCTAATCTGAGGAAGGACATTCTTGCTATTGAGGGAGTGCAGCGAAGGTTCACCAGACTGATTCCCGGGATGGCAGGACTAACATATGAAGAAAGACTGGATCGACTAGGCTTATATTCACTGGAATTTAGAAGAATGAGAGGGGATCTCATAGAAACATATACAATTCTGACAGGATTGGACAGGTTAGATGCTGGAAGAATGTTCCCGATGTTGGGGAAGTCCAGAACCAGGGATCACAGTCTAAGGATAAGGGGTAAGCCATTTAGGACCGAGATGAGGAGAAACTTCTTCACTCAGAGAATTGTGAACCTGTGGAATTCTCTACCACAGAAAGTTGTTGAGGCCAGTCGTTAGATATATTCAAAAGGGAGTTAGATGTGGCCCTTATGGTTAAAGGGATCAAGGGGTATGGAGAAAAAGCAGGAAAGGGGTACTGAATTTGCATGATCAGCCATAATCATATTGAATGGTGGTGCAGGCTCGAAGGGCCGAATGGCCTACTCCTGCAGCTATTTTCTATGTTTCTATCTTTCATCAGCTCGCAGTAACAGCAATGAAATATTCAACTCTTTGCTCCGTTTCTCTCGAACAGTGAGTGTTGCTTTCTCTGGTTTACATTTTAAGTTATTTCCAAAATCTGCTGCAACCTCACTTTTTTAATTAATTTCAAGTAAATACTCTAACCAAACAATCAGAACTGAGTAACCTTGGCCTGGTTTAGAATCAGAGCAAATAACTTCTATTAGGCAGACAGCGGGCATTCAGTCCATCATGCCTGTGCTAGCTCTTAGACTGGGAGTATTCGCTGTAATTCAATTTCTCTGCACATTCCCCTGTCCTTTTCCAAATACCCATCCGATTACCTTTTAACTGATGTTGCAGAAAGGCATTAAATGCTCCAATGATCATAGTGTGAAAAGATATAACGTCCCCTTACTCGTTCCAGTGATAATCCCCAGTCTTCTTATTGATGAATCAAGCTGTCGTTCATACTTTTTAAATCCTGTTAGAGCCCTCTAATCTCCTTCCAGTGAAAATGCCAGTTTTTTTTATCCTTCATGGGTTTAACTTGCCCTGCCTGGTATCATTTTCCTCAATCGCCATCATCATTCCTATCATTCGAATATCTTTGGAACAGCAGTAATACTCCAAGTGTGGCCTAACTGATTTTTAAAATAATTTCTTTGCTATTATATTCATTGCCCCATTGGACCAAATTGGACCAAATGCCCTCAGTCATCATCATCATCATCATAGGCAGTCCCTCGAAATCGAGGAAGACTTGCTTCCACTCTAGAAGTGAGTTCTCAGGTAGCTGAACAGTCCAATGCGGGAATTACAGTCTCTGTCACAGGTGGGACAGACAGTGGTTGAAGGAAAGGGTGGGTGGGACTGGTTTGCCGCATGCTCCTTCCGCTGCCTGCGCTTGCTTTCTGCATCCGGGAGGGCGCTGTGCACCTCGTGACTCGTCTCGAGTCTCGAGGTGCTCAGCGCCCTCCCGGATGCTCCTCCTCCACTTTGGGCGATCTTTGGGCCAGGGACTCCCAGGTGTCGGTGGGGATGTTGCACTTTATCAGGGAGGCTTTGAGGGTGTCCTTGAAATGTTTCCTCTGCCCACCTGGGGCTCGCTTGCCGTGTAGAAGCTCCGAGTAGAGCGCTTGCTTTGGGAGTCTTGTGTCGGGCATGCGAGCAATGTGGCCCGCCCAACGGAGCTGGTCGAGTGTGGTCAGTGCTTCGATGCTGGGGATGTTGGCCTGGTCGAGGACGCTAACGTTGGTGCGTCTGTCCTCCCAGGGGATTTGGAGGATCTTGCGGAGACAGAGTTGGTGGTATTTCTCCAGCGATTTGAGGTGTCTACGGTACATGGTCCTTGTCTCTGAGCCATACAGGAGGGCGGGTATCACTACAGCCCTGTCGACCATAAGCTTGGTGTCAGATTTGAGGTCCTAGTCTTCGAACACTCTCTCCCTCAGGCAATCGAAGGCTGCACTGGCGCACTGGAGGCGGTGTTGGACCTCATCAGCAATGTCTGCCCTTGCTGATAGTAGGCTCCCGAGGTATGGAAAGTGGTCCATGTTGTCCAAGGCTGCGCCGTGGATTTTGATGACCGGGGGCCAATGCTGTGTGGCAGGGTCAGGTTGGTAGAGGACCTTTGTCTTACAGATGTTTAGTGTAAGGCCCATGCTTTCATATGCCTTGGTGCAGATGTTGATGATGGCTTGGATTCACCCTCTGAATGTTCGCAGACGCAAGCGTCGTCCGCGAACTGTAGTTCGACGACAGAAGATGGGACGGTCTTGGATCTAGCCTGGAGGCAACGAAGGTTGAACAGGTTCCCACTGGTTCTATAGTTTAGTTCCACTCCAGCGGGGAGCTTGTTGAGCGTGAGATGGAGTATGTCCTGCTACTGCTTCCTTAATAATGGACGCCAGCATTTTCCCAACGACAGGTGTTAGGCTAACTGGTCTCTAGTTTCCTGCTTTTTGTCTGCCTCCTTTTTTAAATAAGGGGCATTACATTTGCAGTTTTTTAATCCACTGAGACCACCTCAGATTCCGGGGAATTTTGGTAGATTACAACCAATGCATCCACTATCTCTGCAGCCACTTCTTTTAAGAGCCTAGGCTGTAAGCCATCAGGTCCAGGGGACTTGTCCACCTTTAGTCCTATTATTTTACCGAGTACTACTTCATTAGTGGTAGTGATTGTATTAAGTTCCTCCCTCCCTATAGCCCCTTGATGGTCCACTATTGAGATGTTTTTAGTGCCTTCTATCATGAAGACCGATACAAAATATTTGTTGAATGTCTCTGCCATTTCCCTGTTCCCCATTATTAATTCCCCAGTCTCATCCTCTCGGGGACCAACATTTACTTTAGCCACTCTTTTCTTTTTTATGTACCTGTAGAAACTCTTACTATCTGTTTTTCTATTTCGTGCTAGTTTACTTTCATAATCTATCTTCCCTCTCTTTATCATTTTTTTAGTTCTTTGCTGGCTTTTAAAAATTTCCCAATCCTCTGGCCTCCCACATTGTATGCCCTTGTTTTCAATTTGATACCATCCCTTATTTCCTTAGTTAGCCACAGATGGTTATCCCTTTTCTTACAGTCTTTCCTTCTCATTGGGATATATTTTTGTTGCGAGTTATGAAATATCTCCTTAAATGTCTGCCACTGCTCATCAGTCATAAAGAATAGCTTGCATTTATATAGCACCTTTCGTGACCACCAGATGTCTCAAAGCGCATTACAGCCAATGAAGTACTTTTTTGGAGTGTAGTCACTGTTGTAATGTAGGAAACATGGCAACCAATTTGCGCACAGCAAGCTCCCACAAACAGCAACCAGATGACCCAGATAATCTGTTTTTTTGTTATGTTGATTGAGGGATAAATATTGACCAGGACGCCAGGGAGAACTCCCGCTGCTCTTCTTGGTGAGGCCTCACCTGGAATATTGTGTTCAGTTTTGGTCTCCTAATCTGAGGAAGGACGTTCTTGCTATTGAGGGATTGCAGCGAAGGTTCACCAGACTGATTCCCGGGTTGGCAGGACAGACATATGAAGAAAGACTGGATCGACTAGGCTTATATTTACTTGAATTTAGAAGAATGAGAGGGGATCTCGTAGAAACATATAAAATTCTGACGGGATTGGACAGGTTAGATGCAGGAAGAATGTTCCTGATATTAGGGAAGTCCAGAACTAGGGGTCACAGTCTAAGGGTAAGGGGTAAGCCATTTAGGACTGAGATGAGGAGAAACTTCTTCACTCAGAGAATTATGAACCTGTGGAATTCTCTACCACAGAAAATTTTTGAGGCCAGTTCGTTAGATAGATTCAAAAGGGAGTTAGATGTGGCCCTTACAGCTGAAGAGATCAAGGGGTATGGAGAGAAAGCAGGAAAGGGGTACTGAAGTTGCATGATCAGCCATGATCATATTGAATGGTGGTGCAGGCTCGAAGGGCCGAATGGCCTACTCCTGCACCTATTTTCTATGTTTTTATTCCTGTCTCCCTCGTGTGTTTATCTAGTTCCCCTCCTCCCAAAGGCATCTATTTTATTCAAGTTTATCTCTGGTCACTTTCCCTGATTTACAGCCACATCTCCCAGCTCTGAAAACACTCAGCTTATTTTGTATTGAATCTTTGATATATTCGGGCCCCACTACTGACAGCATCAGTAGCTGTTCCCAGCCTTTCACTCGGTAGATGGTGCTGTAAGGTGACGTTAGTTTGTTAAGGGGGCAGTTTAGTTCCCAGATGATTCACTGCATCATAAACGGGCGCTTCAAAGAGCAAGAGGAGACTCTTGCACTTGCACGTTATCCAGAGGTGCTGGAAGGTGTCGCGTTACCCATAGAGGGGGGGCATCCCGGAGGGGGATGAAAGGGAGCTTAATTGGACTGGGACAATAAGATATAACAAGGCAAGCGGACAGGAGGAGTTCCAATCTCTATAAAAGCCACCGATTGCAAAAGAATTTGGAAACGGCATCGCGGTCAGTATCCTCCAATCATGAATTCAAGTGATCAGACCCCGGAGCTGAGGGAAGCGAAAAAGGTAACATAGGATATTCCTTATCAATTATCCAGAGTGGTGAGAATGTGGAACTCGCTGCCACAGAGGGTGCTTGAAGCGAGTAGTATCGATGCTTTTAAGGGGAATCTGGATTAATACATGATCTGAGGAAGGACGTTCTTGCTATTGAGGGGCTGCAGCGAAGGTTCACCAGACTGATTCCCGGGATGGCAGGACTGACATATGAGGAGAGACGGGATCGACTGGGCCTGTATTCACTGGAGTTTAGAAGGATGAGAGGAGATCTCATAGAAACATATAAAATTCTGACGGGACTGGACAGGTTAGATGCAGGAAAAATGTTCCCGATGTTGAGGAAGTCCAGGACCAGGGGACACAGCCTAAGGTTAAGGGGTAAGCCATTTAGGACTGAGATGAGGAGAAACTTCTTCGCTCAGAGAGTTGTTAACCTGTGGAATTCCCTACCGCAGAGCGTTGTTGATGCCAGTTCATTGGATATATTCAAGAGGGAGTTAAATATGGCCCTTACGGCTAAAGGGATCAAGGAATATGGAGGGAAAGCAGGAAAGGGGTACTGAGGTGAATGATCAGCCATGACCTTATTGAATGGCGATGCAGGCTCGAAGGGCCGAATGGCCTACTCCTGCACCTATTTTCTATGTTTCTATGTTTCTATGAGGGAGACAGGAATAGGAGGATATGGTGATGGGGTGAGATGAAGAGGGTTGGGAGGAGGCTGGTATGGAGCATAAACACTGACACGGAACAGTGGGGCCCCATGGCCTCTTCCTGTGCCGTACGCTCGATGTCTCTTAATTCCTGACTTCAGGAAATTCCGCAACGGAAGTTCAGAAAAGCGCGCACCGAGAGATGGAAAAATAGTTGGAGTACAGAAAGAAAGAGAGAGCGAGAAAGGGGCTGAGAAGGAGAGAAGAAAGAGACGGGTAGATGGAGGGGGAAAAAGTGACATTGAGTGAGAAAAAGGGAAAGTGTAAGAGTCTCCCGGCATCCTGGGCATCGCTTCGCTCAACAGGTGACTTTATAATTCAGCCCAGTGTTGTTTGTGGGACTTTAGTGCTGCGGTGTCCGAATGAACAGCAGTGACTATATTGTATGTGAAGGGATTTATAATGCACTATTTATACTTGGAGTAGGGAGGGAGGAGATCACTGTTCTATTTTCTCAGGGCGTATTAATTGGGGGAAAAAACTGTTGCGGAGTAAACAGGACCTTTTCTAAAGTTACTTTCTTTGCTATTCACTGGGATTCAATAAATTTAAGACAGAAATAGCAGTGGAAAATGGAATTTAATTCAGAGAAGTGTGAAGTGATACACTTGGGGAGGGTTAATAAGGAAACGGTATACACATTAAGCGGTAGGCCACTTAATAGTGTTGAGGAACAAAGGGACCTTGGAGTGCTTGTCCACAGATCCCTGAAAGTAGCAGGCCAGGTGGATAAGATGGTTAAGAAGACATATGGAATGCTTGCCTTTATTGGCCGAGGCACAGAATATAAGAGCAGGGAGGTTATGCTTAAATTACATAATTCTTTGGTTAGGCCACAGCTGGAGTACTGCGTGCAGTTCTGGTCGCCGTATTATAGGAAGGATGTGACTGCACTCGAGAGGGTGCAGAGGAGATTTACTAGGATGCTGCCTGGAATGGAGAATCTTAGTTATGAGGACAGATTGGATAGGCTGGGTTTGTTCTCATTGGAACAGAGGAGGTTGAGAGGAGACCTCATCGAGGTGTACAAAATATTGAGGGGCCTGGACATACCGGATAGTAAGGGTCTATTTCCATTGGTCGAGAGGGCTATTACGAGGGGGCATAGTTTTAAGGTGGTTGGTGGAAGGTTTAGAGAGGATTTGAGGGGGGGCTTCTTTACGCAGAGGGTTGTGGGGATCTGGAACTCGCTGCCTGGAAGAGTAGTGGATGCAGAAAACCTCACCACTTTTAAGAGATGGTTGGATGGGCACTTAAAGTGCCGTAACCTGCAGGGTTACGGACCTAGAGCTGGTAATCGGGATTAGACTGGATGGCATTTTGTTGGACGGAGCAGATATAATGGTAAGTACTGCAGAGAATAGAATACGGCCAGGGTAATCTTCTGGACTAGTTTCGATCGACTAGATGGGTCGGAGAGGAATTTTCCCAGATTTTTTCTTCCTAAACTGGCCTGGGTTTTTATCTCTTTTTTTGCCTCTCCCACGAGATCACGTGGCTCCGGTTGGGGTGGAGTGTAGAATGTTTTAGTGTAAGGGGTGTCGCAGTGGTGTGGGGCGGACTGGTTGGGCCGGGTGCTCTTTGCCTTTCCGTTATGGTTCATGGGTTTGTATGTAACCTTTAGGGCTGCTGACCGAGGGCCGTGTGGCTCATTGTCGGCCGGCGCGGACACGATGGGCCGGAATGGCCTCCTTCTACGCTGTAAATTTCTATGTTTCGATGTTTCTTTCTATAAGGGGATAAGGGGATATGGGGAGCGGGCGGGGAAGTGGAGCTGAATCTATGATCGGATCAGCCATGATCTTATTAAATGGCATGCAGGCTCGAGGGGACAAATGTCCTACTCCTGCTCCTATTTCTTATGTTCTTATGTTCTTATGTAAGTAGCAGGACACCTCTGACTGTCTCCTGCTGTTACTGTACTAGCGCGGCAGGAGCAGATTATTCCGACTGGATGGTGACTGTTTTCATGTTTACAATATACATCAATGATTTAGATGAAGGAATTGAGTGTAATATTTCCAAGTTTGCAGATGACACTAAACTGGGTGGCGGTGTGTGCTGTGAGGAGGATGCTATGAGGCTGCAGGGTGACTTGGACAGGTTCGGTGAGTGGGCAAATGCATGGCAGATGCAGTATAATGTGGATAAATGTGAGGTTATCCACTTTGGTGGCAAAAACATGAAGGCAGAATATTATCTGAATGGTGGCAGATTAGAAAAAGTGGAGGTGCAGCGTGACCAGGGTGGCATGGTACATCAGTCATTGAAAGTGGGCATACAGGTACAGCAGGCGGTGAAGAAGGCAAATGGCATATTGGTCTTCATAGCGAGAGGATTTGAGTTTAGGAGCAGGGAGGTCTTACTGCAGCTGAACAGGGCCTTGGTGAGGTCTCACCTGGAATATTGTGTTCAGTTTTGGTCTCCTAATCTGAGGAAGGACGTTCTTGCTCTTGAGGGAGTGCAGCGAAGGTTCACCAGACTGATTCCCGGGATGGCAGGACTGACATATGAGGAGAGACTGGATCGACTGGGCCTGTATTCACTGGAGTTTAGAAGAATGAGAGGGGATCTCATAGAAACATATAAAATTCTGACGGGACTGGACAGGTTAGATGCAGGAAGAATGTTTCCGATACTGGGGAAGTCCAGAACCAGGGGACACAGTCTAAGGATAAGGTGTAAGCCATTTAGGACCGAGATGAGGAGAAACTTCTTCACTCAGAGAGTTTTTAACCTGTGGAATTCTCTGCCGCAGAGAGTTGTTGAGGCCAGTTCATTAGATATATTCAAGAGGGAGTTAGATATGGCCCTGATGGCTAAAGAGATCAAGGGGTATGGAGAGAAAGCAGGAAAGGGGTACTGTGGTGAATGATCAGCCATGATCTTATTGAATGGTGGTGCAGGCTCGAAGGGCCGAATGGCCTACTCCTGCACCTATTTTCTATGTTTCTATGTTCTGTTGATTGATTGCATCCATTTTTCTCCTTTCCAGTTACTGAAACCTTTGTTGGAGAAAAGGAGACGAGATCGGATCAATCTGACCCTGGGACACCTGAGAACGTTCCTGCAGCAGAATAGCCAGACACAGGTGGGCAGCAGCGTCTCTCTGCCCAGTGCATTCAAATGATATCTGAAGTATAAATTTAAACCCAGGTTAAACCAGATTCATGTTAGAAACTATAGCATAGAAATGACTGCATTTACTAAATGCCATTCCTGTTATTGAACCATGTAAAGTAATTGGATTCGCATCTGGATTGAACCCACTGCCACAGACATTAGCAGAATAGCTGCTAAAAGGCACTTCAGTTTGGTCCAAGTGCAGAAATGTATTTCTTTTTAACCATCCTTTGAAAGAATCTGCATAATTCTATGTTCCATAGACCCATTGGAATCCAAAAATGGAAAAGGCGGAGATGCTGGAAACGATCCTGCAGCATTTAACCACTCGAATCTGCTCAAAAGGTCGAGGTAAGAACGAGTGAATTTGTGACGCCGCTTTCATTAAACTCAAAAGTGAAGCGTTTCTCTGGCGGACTGGTCGCCTTGGCGGAATTCACATTTGCTCATTTTGTTCCGGTTTATAACTTGTTGGGCACCAGCTATCTGCGACCGAACATTTTTACTGTGACCTCCCGTCCCCTCCCCAGATTTACTCCTGCGCTATAGACTCAGAGAAGACCACAGCACAAGGGGCTATTCGGCCATGGTGTTTGCGCCAGCCATCATCATCATAGGCAGCCCCTCGGAATCGCGGAAGACTTGCTTCCACTCTAGAAGTGAGTTCTCTGGTGACTGAACAGTCCAATACAGGAATTACAGTCTCTGTCACAGGTGGGACAGACAGTGGTTGAGGGAAGGGGAGGGTGGGACTGGTTTGCCGCACGCTCCTTCCGCTGCCTGCGCTTGCTTTCTGCACGCTCTCGGCGACGAGACTCGAGGTGCTCAGCGCCCTCCCGGATGCTCTTCCTCCAATTGGGGCGGTCTTGGGCCAGGGACTCCCAGGCGCTGGTGGGGATGTTGCACTTTATCAGGGAGGCTTTGAGGGTGTCCTTGAAACAGTTCCTCTGCCCACCTGGGGCTCGCTTGCCGTGTAGGAGTTCCGAGTAGAGCGCTTGCTTTGGGAGTCTCGTGTCGGGCATGCGGACAATGTGGCCCGACCAGTATGGTCAGTGGTTCGATGCTGGGGATGGATACAGTGATATAACTTCTGTACAGACGGGCTAAAGAAACAATAACCATACTGATTCATTTTGTGATATTTTGCCATATTTAAATTGATACTTATTTTATAGATGCAGAGCAGACGGATGTCTCCCAACAATATTACCAATTGGGTTTCAACGAAGGCGCCCTGATGGTGACTGGTTTTCTGAAACATAGTGGAATTGACAGCAGAACCATAAGAGCTGTTCTAGAATGTTTACCCATGAGGCTCTGCACGTCATTTTTTCCTGGATTCTCAATGTGTCACGGCCCTGACTCATCCTCTTGGCTGCAGCCTGATCAGGAAAGCCAGAATATCAATGGATCCTTCGGGAACCGAGTATCTACAGGGACAGCGGGATGGCGATTTACAATGAACAGTTCTTCAAACACAGTGTTTAACCATTGCAATTCACAGATCCACTCAAAACATCAAATGCAGCAAATCTGCAATAGAACTGTAGAAACTCACAAAGCTGCACAGCTGAACTTGGGGTTTCATAAAGACAGTGCAAAGAAACCGCAACTCATTCAGAATCACTCCTCAGCAGTTGAATCGCATGTGTGGAGGCCCTGGTCATAGGAGACAGTATAGTGCAAACAATCTTTGTGATATATCACATTGTGACTATGAGGCCAAGTTAATATATTTGTTGCTGTGTCTTTTTCTAAATGAGAGTTAGAGAAAAATGTGACCTTCTCTTAAATTATCGGTTTCCAAGATGTTTGTGTCTAATATAGTTGAAATACATAGTAACAGGCCATTTGACCCACCAGCCCCTATCAGCATTTACGCTCCATGTGAGCAAATAGTTCCAATCCCATACCTCTTTATTCCCCTTTCCTTCATCTCTCTAATCTAATCTTGAATGTCCGACCACTTTAAACCCAATTCCGTTTCCTTAGCCTGTGAGTAAATGCCCAGTATGGTACTCGAGACACAGAGCAGGTCTGTCCCTGGATCTGTGCTCAATCAGTTCAACTCAGCTGGAGCGACTGTGGAATTGCTACAATTGCAACCATGGGGAGAGATGTAAAATAGGCACTTATTTGCTATCACCCATTTTACACTGTCGCAGTAAGTCAAAATTATCCCCAGTGTCTTTGGGATAGGAGAAAAAAATTGGAGAAACTAATTACAATTTCTGTATGATAAATCGGAGCTTGCACATCATTGCATATAAACATGGCATTTGTTTTGATGCATTTGTATAACTGATAAATATATATCTAAATTCTAGATTGCAGTTGTACAGGGCCTTGGTGAGGCCACACCTTGAATATTGTGTACAGTTTTGGTCTCTTAATCTGAGGAAGGACGTTCTTGCTCTTGAGGGAGTGCAGCGAAGGTTCACCAGACTGATTCCCGGGATGGCAGGACTGACATATGAAGAAAGACAGGATCGACTAGGCTTATATTCACTGGAATTTAGAAGAATGCGAGGGGATCGCATAGAAACATATAAAATTCTGACGGGATTGGAGAGGTTAGATTGGGCAGGAAGAATGTTCCCGATGTTGGGGAAGTCCAGAACCAGGGGTCACAATCTAAGGATAAGGGGTAAGCCATTTATGACCGAGATGAGGAGAAACTTCTTCACTCAGGGAATTGTGAACCTGTGGAATTCCCTACCACAGAAAGTTGTTGGGGCCAGTTCGTTAGATATATTCAAAAGGGAGTTAGATGTGGCCCTTACGGCTAAAGGGATCAAGGGGTATGGAGAGAAAGCAGGAATGGGGTACTGAAGTTGCATGATCAGTCATGATCTTATTGAATGGTGGTGCAGGCTTGAAGGGATTCTCCTGCACCTATTTTCTATGTTTCTTTGTAAAAGACTATTATATATCAAACTATGTGAGTATGTAGGCAGAATTTTATATATATATAAATAGATGAAGAGCTGAGAAAAGTACATGATACTCAATTTATAAGCAGTTCAGTGATATATTTAGTTTCTATCACTCTCTACTGTACCTCAAATACTATTCACAGTTGTCATTTGGTTCCAGAGGGTGAGACATAAATCTCTGTGGCATCTCTGACTTGGTGCTATCAGTTACACTGGAAAAGAAAAATAGCATTTCTTGCTCGTGACTTCACCATAATGAAAGTAATGAGACGACTTTAGCAAGTTCAGTCTATAATTCCAATTAAAGGAACACTATTGTCCTAATACAGTGCAGTGTGCTCAGAGAGTTGTGTTAACTTTTAACTACAAGTCAATTAAATTATTTGCCTTTGAATGCATAATTGTAACAACCCTCCCCCCCTCTCCCCCCTCCAAAAAAAAATCTGATCCTTGCTACAGAGCCCCTGAGTGATAGCTATCCCTAAATCCTCACAGTGCTTTATTCTTTAGGCATAATGCCCAGAGAGTGAGTGTTGCAGGCTGTTCAATCTTAGTCGACATCACAGCTCAGACTGATCTTTGTCTCACTCTTGTCAACACACAGGAACCTTGCAGCAAGGTTGGAAAACTTGGCAGATTTTTCTTCTCTTTAGGAATGGCATTGAATGGGATGTCCAGTGGTGCTATATATATGTAAGTCTTTTTTTTTCTTTTCTGAGGCCAATTTTAGCACTCACCTAATTCATCACAAAGCTGGAACCTTGCAATGTATACAGTTCATTGGCTGCGGTATTTACCATCCAAGCCACTGGGAGAGTTTATACACAACATTATTATTAATGTCAATGTTTGGAGAATATTTAAAATGTACTAGATATTAACAGTGTGAGATTTTGTATGTATATTTTGCGACCATGTGTGTTTATACTTGCTGTGTGGTTTCTGATTTATGGTTTTTATTGAGAAATAGCCAGTAACACAGAAATCAGTCGCCAAAACACTGGTAAAAATCTCAAAATACCATGTAATAACCCTGAACCTTGACTTAGCCAATCACAATAAACCAAATGATCCAAATTGTAAACAAATGAAATTGAAAATTGTGATCCCAAAATACCATTAAAATAATTGACCTGAAACGTTAACTGAGTTTCTCTCTCCACAGATGCTGCCTGACCTGCTAAGTATTTTCAGATTTCCAGCATCCACAGTATTTTGCTTTTGTATTAAAATAATGGAATTTGCCATATTCAGTTACAATGACTCACTGTCCTGGCAGAACAGGATCAATGGGCTGAATAGCTTATGTTCCTATGTTCCTTGATGCCAGGAACTGATGTACTCCCAATAAGATAGCTGGAGACCCCAATCTTGATATAAGACATAAGAATTTAAGTAAGGATGTGAGAGTTCCAGGGACAGTTATTTGTTTTATTTTTCTTCCCTAGTTTCCCATTTTATGCTTACCCTTGTGTCTTGCTCTTTGGGGCTTCCTGGTGATGCTGTTCTATAATTAACATCAGAAACTCATTGTCTATCACACTCTACTTCTTATCCTATATTCGCTGGACTGTATCTTTGTTCGGTCATAAAAAGATTTCCTTTTTCTGTAACCAATTTGCAGGTTATCTTCAGTTACAGTAGTTATCAAATATTGCTTTCATAATACACAGCATACCAAAATATCTTGCTATTTTTACATAGTATTTACAGCACAGAAACAGGCCAGCCGGCCCAACTGGTCTATGCTGCCGTTTATGCTCCACACGAGCCTCCTCCCATCTCTTTCATCTCACCCCATCAGCATAACCTTCTATTCCTTTCTCGCTCATGTGTTTATCCAGCTTCCCCATCTCTGCTATTTGCTTCAACCCCTCCCTGTGGCAGCGAGTTCCACATTCTCACCACTCTCTGGGTAAAGAAGTTTCTCCTGAATTCCCCATTGGATTTATTAGTGACTGTCTTATATTGATGGCCCCTAGTTCTGGTCACGCTTGCCTATCAAACCCTTTCATAATTTTAAAGGCCTTTATCATGGACCCCCCTCCCCCCACAGCCTTCTCTTTTCTAGAGCAAAGAGCCCCAGCGTGTTCAATCATTCCTGGTTGGTATAACTTCTCAATTCTGGTATTATTCCAATACATTTAATTTGCATCATTTCCAATGCCTCTATATCCTTTTCATAATATGGATACCAGTACTCTAACGTGGTCTAACCATAAATCATAAATCAGTTACCACAATGTAACTTTCCCCTTTTTTATACATTGTGAAGCAAGATATCATTCTCCTCTTACGTTTCCTTCTGTACCGAACTGGTACTTTGCCTGTGTATCTGTTGCTTTATTGCATTGATCACATTTTCATTAACTGTGTAAGCAGTAACACAAAATCTGCAAAAGGACACAGACAGGCTAAGTGAGTGGGCAAAAAATTGGCAGCTGGAGTATAATGTTGGAAAGTGTGAGGTCATTCACTTTGGCAGAAAAAAATCAAAGAGCAAGTTATTATTTAAAGGGAGAAAGATTGCAAAGTGCCACAGTACAGCGGGACCTGGGGGTACTTGTGCATGAAACACAAAAGGATAGTATGCAGGTACAGCATGTGATCAGGAAGGCCAATGGAATCTTGGCCTTTATTGCAAAGGGGATGGAGTATAAAAGCAGGGAAGTCTTGCTACAGTTGTACAGGGTATTGGTGAGGCCACACCTGGAATACTGCGTACAGTTTTGGTTTCCATATTTACGAAAGGATATACTTGCTTTGGAGGCAGTTCAGAGAAGGTTCATAAGATTGATTCCAGAGATGAGGGGGTTGACTTATGAGGAAAGATTGCATAGGTTGGGCCTCTACTCATTGGAATTCAGAAGAATGAGAGGTGATTTTATCAAAACATATAAAATTATGAGGGGGCTTGACAGGGTGGATGCAGAGAGGATATTTCCACTGATGGGGGAGACTAGAACTAGGGGGCATAATCTTAGAATAAGGGCCCGCCCATTTAAAACTCAGATGAGGAGAAATTTCTTCTTTCAGAGCTCGCTGCCTCAGAGAGCTGTGGAAGCTGGGGCATTGAATAAATTTAAGACAGAAATAGACAGTTTCTTAAGTGATAAGGGAATAAGTGGTTATGGAGAGAGGGCAGGGAAGTGGAGCTGAGTCCATGATCAGATCAGCCATGATCGTATTAAATGGTGGACCAGGCTCGAGGGGCCATATGGCCTACTCCTGTTCCTATTTCTTATGTTTTTATGAGGCCTCACCTGGAATATTGTGTTCAGTTTTGATCTCCTAATCTGAGGAAGGACGTTCTTGCTATTGAGGGAGTGCAGCGAAGGTTCACCAGACTGATTCCTGGGATGGCAGGACTGACATATGAGGAGAGATTGGATCGACTGGGCCAGTATTTACTGGAGTTTAGAAGAATGAGAGGGTATCTCATAGAAACATATAAAATTCTAATGGGACTGGACAGGTTAGATGCAGGAAGAATGTTCCCGATGTTGGGGGAGTCCAGAACCAGGGGATACAGTCTAAGGATAAGGGGTAAGCCATTTAGGACCGAGATGAGGAGAAACTTCTTCACTCAGAGAGTTGTTAACCTGTGGAATTCTCTACTGCAGAGAGTTGTTGATGCCAGTTCATTAGATGTGTTCAAGAAGGAGTTAGATATGGCCCTTACGGCTAAAGGGCTCAAGGGGTATGGAGAGAAAGCAGGAATGGGGTACTGAAGTGCATGATCAGCCATGATCATATTGAATGGCGGTGCAGGCTCGAAGGGCCGAATGGCCTACTCCTGCACCTATTTTCTATGTTTCTATGTTTCTATGTCCTCGCTGGGCAGGAATGTGTATTTAACGCGCATAGCTGCTTAATTTATCCAGAAAGATACATGGCGAGGATTAACTGTGACAAAGGAAACACATTGGAGCACATCACCCAGAACCAGTTAAACATTAAACCACATAACATGGGATAGAGGACAGCGGAAAATGTACTTACATCATAAAATTCTTATTACAAGATATACTGCTAGACTCATAGAATGGTGACAGCACAATTAGGAGGCCATTCAGCCCATCGAACCTCTGCCGGCTCTCCCCAAGAGCACTTCAGCCAGTCCCACTCCCCAGTTGGTTATAGTTATATTCTGTAACTGTGGTTATTTTAAAAGGGCTGCTTTTGTCTGTACCGCACTGCTTTCAGTGTTCCAATTTCTACTCGTAGCGAATCGCCCTGAATGGGAGGTGTTTGCAAACTGTTGGTTGCCTTGTCGGCATTACAGGCAACTCCTTCGTGGGGTGCTTAACACCGCCTGTGGAAGGTGTGGGGTCATAACCGAGACAAACACGAGCTAGCAGCTTGTCACATCTTTTGAAGTTCGTTCACACCCGGAATGAAAGCACGCGACTGGGGAAGGGCAGAAAGCAGGCGATACTTCAAAGAGTCGCGGATAAATCACAAGCCTTTGTCAACTCGTGTCCCTCAATTCTTTTATAATCGGGAGCGTGTTGCAGTAAAATCGCCTGAGGTCGTAATAGGGGACCAGAGGGTGGGAATAGGCAGAGACGCTGCACACAAGTTAAACCCTTCTTCCTTCATCCACAGTCAGGCTCTACAACACATCCCACATCTACCCAGCACTAGCCACAAACCTGCATTTCTAAAAACATAACAAATAGGAGCAGGAGTCGGCCATTTGGCCCCTCGAGCCTGCTTCGCCATTCAATAAGACCATGACTGATCTGGTCATGGACTCAGCTCCACTTCCCTGCCCGCTCCCCATAACCCCTTATCCCCTTATCGGTTAAGAAACTGTCTGTTTCTGTCTTAAATTTATTCAAAGCTCTCTGATGCAGCGAATTCCACAGATTTACAACCCTCTGAGAGAAGTAATTTCTCCTCATCTCTGTTTTAAATGGGCGACCCCTTATTCTAAGATCATGCCCTCTAGTTCTAGTCTCCCCCATCAGTGGAAACATCCTCTCTGCATCCACCTTGTCGAGCCCCCTCATAATCTTATACGTTTTGATAAGATCACCTCTCATTCTTCTGAATTCCAATGAGTAGAGGCCCAACCTCCTTAACTTTTCCTCATAAGTCAACCCCCTCATCTCCGGAATCAACCTTGTGAACCTTCTCTGAACTGCCTCCAAAGCAAGTAAATCCTTTCGTAAACATGGAAACCAAAACTGCATGCAGTATTCCAGGTGTGGCCTCACCAATACCTTATATAGCTGCAGCAAGATTTCCCTGCTTTTATACTCCATCCCCTTTGCAATAAAGGCCTAGATTCCATTGGCTTTCCTGATTACATGCTGTAACTGCATACTATCCTTTTGTGTTTCATGCACAAGTAGCCCCAGGTCCCGCTGTACTGCGGCACTTTGCAATCTTTCTCCATTTAATAATAACTTGCTCTTTATACAGTGCCTTTAATGTAGTAAAACAAGTTGATGCGAATTAGGTCATAGAGTTTGGATGAGCTTTAGTTTATAGAGGGGTGGAAGATGGGAGGCCGGCCAGGACATTTAAAAAACTTTTATTTTTGTGCAAATTATAGCATGATTTTTCTTCGGGTAGCTGACTTTGTCCTTCAGAAGTTAGGTCAGGTGTCCTTTGGCGTCTCCCATATGGACAGAAAACCCACCAACACAATCTCTGGGGCTAACATCGATTGCAACATGTCTCATTACCACATCTGACACCAGCTAACCAGAAGTTGAAACCAATCTGATTTATACTCACTAGTCATCAGTGCGATATTATTCAAAGATTCCTGCCCACTGCGTACATTTCACTAACAGGCGTTCAGTTTTTGCTTGATTAGTATTCTTGAGGGGGGGGCGGGGGGCATTCAATGAGAAACATAGAAAGTAGGAGCAGGAGTAGGCCGTTCGGCCCTTCGAGCCTGCACCACCATTCAATAAGATCATGGCCGATCATTCACCTCAGTACTCCTTTCCTGCTTTCTCTCCATACCCCTTGATCCCTTAGCCGTAAGAGCATATCCAACCACCTCTTGAATATATCCAACGAACTGGCATCAACAACTCTCTGCAGAAGAGAATTCAACAGGTTAACAATTCTCTGAGTGAAGAAGTTTCTCCTCATCTCGGTCCTAAATGGCTTACCCCTTATCCTTAGACTGTGACCCCTGGTTCTTGACTCCCCCAACATCGGGAACATTCTTCCCGCATCTAACCTGTCCAGTCCCGTCAGAATTTTATATGTTTCTATGAGATCCCCTCTCATTTTTCTAAGCTCCAGTGAATACAGGCCCAGTCGATCCAGTCTCTCCTCATATGTCAGTCCTGCCATCCCGGGAATCAGTCTGGTGAACCTTCGCTGCACTCCCTCAAGAGCAAGAACGTCCTTTCTCAGATTAGGAGACCAAAACTGAACACAATATTTCAGATGAGGCCTCACCAAGGCCCTGTATAGCTGCAGCAAGATCTCCCTGCTCCTATACTCAAATCCTTCACCGCCTGCTGCACCTGCATGCCAACCTTCAATGACTGGTGTACCATGACACTTCCTGACAACTTGCTCGACAGCTACCCATCAGGACGCGTATAGTTTTAGCCAAATGCATACTGGACTGACTGTGGCAGATATTAGAACTAAGAAATGATGAAGATCGGGCTATTAAGTTAAGTTAGCAGTTATTATTTCAGTGGGCGACTAATAATATAAGATCGTGCTCTCGGACACAGATACACTCTGATATTCTGTGGGTTCATCAGGAGTCTTGTGTATTGTAGGCAAGCAGTCAGAAATAATAAAACATTACGTTAACCACTTGGGGAGGGGAGGGGTGGTTTAGCAGGGTTTCCTTGGAGTGGACTGGGATCCAAAGACAATCTGCTTGTCGATGGATCATCAGTCCTTGCCACTGGACCAAGACCTAGCTCTGTCAAGCCCGTGTGGTGGCTGGTGTGCAACGGCCACCACAAGTTAAAAAAATCCACACACAGGCATCTTCCACCCGTCAGGATGTAGTTCGGGATCTGGAGTATTAGGTCCTTCATTGAGACACCTGTGAACTCATCCCTTTTTGGCGTGGAAGCAAGTCATCCTCGATATGAGGGACCACCTAAGAAGAAGAATAAGACCTCATGGTAAGACTCAACATTGGCCACCGAGCTTGGCTCATCATTGAGAGGACAGATTTGTCACTGCGAGCTGGTATTCTCACACTGCACCAGGGGACTCTGTGGGATAAATCCCAGATCTGAGCCGTTCACTTCTCCCCCCTTATCCTTTTCCTCTTCTCTCTACTTTTCGCTAACCACGCTCTCCTGTCATCATACCTCCTGTCATCTCTCCTCAGACTGGGAAAGGTGAGTTTAGGGCTGAGGTCTGGAAATTCTTTACGTAGAGAGAAATCAAGACCAAGAATGGACTCTGAGTAGAGGAATGGCAGCAGGACCTCTGCAATCATTTAAGGCCCACATGGATTCTGTGTGGGTTAGGGATAAGGCTGTTCCCTGGAGGATGCATCAATATCTGCTGATCTAATCACTGCTCACTACCCGGGATCCCATTGTCCAACCATATCTCCCTGTTCCCCTGCCCCCGGGATCCGACTCTCCCGCTCTCCATCCTCGCCCCCCCATCCCACTCTCCATCCCCATCACCCATCCTCACTCTCCTCAGTAGCCTGCTGTACATCCCCCTTCCCTCCACCCCCATCCCCTGTCCCACTCCCCCAGTGATTTCATTCTCCCGCTCTCCAGTCTCTCCCCCCCAATGCCACTCTCCATCCCAATCCCCCTGTCCCACCTTGCCCCGGGATCCTACTCTCCAACCCCCATTCCCCTCCTCCTCCCAGTGAGATCCCACTCTCCATCCCCCATTGTCCTCCCCCTCCTACCGGGATCCCATTCTCCAACCCCCATTCCCCTCCTCCTCCCAGTGAGATCCCACTCTCCATCCCCCATTGCCCTCCCCCTCCCACCGGGATCCCGCTCTCCATCCCCCCTCCTCCCTGCCCCCCCAATCCCACTTTCATTACTCATGACCCTGCCCCACGTTCCCCTGCTCCCGCTCTCCGTGCCTCCACTCTATGAGAGTGCACACTTCCCAGAGCCATTTCCTGCTCGCCTCCCCACAACGGTTTCTCTGCTTGGATCCAACCATCGGACTGCTGAATCCACTCCCTGTCCAAGCGATCACGGCAGCCTCTCACCTGCTAGAGAGCAGGAGCCTGGACTCAGACCCTCAGTAGAGTGCGAAAGTGCAGGCAGCAGCAACCAAATTTGTGCTGGACACTGACTGGCTCCCATTTTAGGGTGGTGTCAATCTGTGCGGGAGCGGCTGCAACACCAACGGCACTTGGGAGAACCTGTGGCGCAAAGTTATACTGAATGGAGCAAAGTTATACCACATGGGACAAAGTTATATCACATGGGACAAAGTTATACAAATGCTGCAAAGTTATACTGAATACGGCAAAGTTATATCGCATGGGACAAAGTTATACCGCAAGGGCAAAGTTATACCGCAAGGAGCAAAGTTATATCGCAAGGGGAAAAGTTATACCGGAAGGGGCAAAGTTATACCGCAATGGGCAAAGTTATACCGCAAGGGGCAAAGTTAAACCGCAAGGGGCAAAGTTACCGCATGGGCAAAGTTATACTGCAAGGAGCAAAGTTATATTGCAACGGGCAAAGTTATACCGCAAGGGGAAAAGTTATACCGCAAGGGCAAAGTTATACCACAAGGAGCAAAGTTATACTGCAAGGGGCAAAGTTATACCGCAAGGGGCAAAGTTATACTGCATGGGCAAAGTTATACCACAAAGGGCAAAGTTATACCGCAAGGGGAAAAGTTATACCGCAAGGGCAAAGTTATACCGCAAGGGGCAAAGTTATACCGCAGGGGCAAAGTTATACCACAAGGGGCAAGGTTATACCGCAAGGGGAAAAGTTATACCACAAGGGCAAAGTTATACTGCAAGGGGCAAAGTTATACCACAACGGGCAAAGTTATACCGCAAGGGGAAAAGTTATACCACAAAGGGCAAAGTTATACTGCAAGGGGCAAAGTTATACCACAAAGGGCAAAGTTATACCGCAAGGGGCAAAGTTATACCGCAGGGGCAAAGTTATACCACAAGGGGCAAGGTTATACCGCAAGGGGAAAAGTTATACCGCAAGGGCAAAGTTATACTGCAAGGGGCAAAGTTATACCGTGTGGGCAAAGTTATACCACAAGGGGCAAAGTTATACCGCATGGGCAAAGTTATACTGCAAGGGGCAAAGTTATACCGCATGGGCAAAGTTATACCACAAGGGGCAAAGTTATACCGCATGGGCAAAGTTATATCGCATGGCAAAGTTATACCACAAGGGGAAAAGTTATACTGCAAGGGGAAAAGTTATACCACAAGGGCAAAGTTATACCGCAGAGCTAACCGTGGATCTCTCGGATCTGAGAGAGTTAGCTGTGGATTTGTGCACGATCTGATATCCAGTGTGTCAGGTACGAGTTCTCCAGCCAGCTTTCCACCAACTCCGATCGGTGACCACTTTAGCGTTTGAAGTTCGATCTGTAGCAGAACTGGCGGTCTGTCACAATTTATTAAACACACACAGAGATTTTCGAATACGGGTGATGGATGCATAACAGTGCAGCAGGCGAACAGATCTCCCAGAGTCGTGGAAAGTCTCCGGGGACAGCACCTCAAACAAGGCCGTAAAACACTGACTTAATGTGGACATTAACTGTTCAGAGAATGCGCTTCAATAAAACAATCTCTAGTCCGTTGCTGTGTCATTGTTAACTGCCGGTTCGATCGGATGAAGGCTGCATTGAGCGCCAATCATGGCCGGATGGAGCGAACTTTAATCTTTTGCCTTTTCTTTTCCCAGTTTCTATAGTCTCGGATTAGTCCATCTTTGGACCCAATGCACCATCCCAGGAGAACGTTAAGAAATTTAAGCGAGCCATCTGTTCCAAAGCGGCCCAGGGGATTAGTGCGGTTTAAAGAGTTTAATTAGAACATAAGAACATTGTCACTCTTCATGAAGAGGGCGGGAATGTTACATTAACAGCGAATACTTGGAGAATGGCCAGCCTGCGAATGTTTCCACACACACACACACACACACACTGTTCTCTCTGACTCCGGGATATCCTTTTACTCTCCATCTCTAACGCTGAGCGTTTTAGAGATGTATTTCTCAACTCAACTACATGTAATCGATAAATTTTACAGCTAACGCCGAAAGCCAGTTATTGGCGATTGTGGGTGGAAACGGAAAGGAATCCAAAACATTTCGGAGCCCCTCATTCATTTCCCCCGCCCGTGTGAATGGAGTTCCAGTCATTTCACAATAAAGCCCATTACAATATAGGATTCGGGCAAAAATCCGCCGTTCCGGAAAATTTAACGGCGGATTAACAGGTCATTATGATTCCTAGTTAATAATAAAATAAGATCGAGTAACAAAATTCAAAGGAGATATTAATTCTGTACGAGAGGAGGCAATCTAAGCTGGAGTAGCTGGCTGACGACTCAGTTTTATTAAAATCCCACACTGCGAGGCAACTTGTCATCATAGGCAGTCCCTCGGAATCGAGGAAGACTTGCTTCCACTCCTGAAGTGAGTTCTTTGGTGGCTGAACAGTTCGATAGTCACATACTCTGTCACAGGTGGGACAGACAGTGGTTGAGGGAAGGGAGGGACAGGTTTGCCGCGCGCTCCTTCCGCTGCCTGCGCTTGCTTTCTGCACGCTCTCGGCGACGAGACTCGAGGTGCTCAGCGCCCTCCCGGATGCACTTCCTCCACTTAGAGCAGTCTTGGGCCAGTGACTCCGAGGTGTCAGTGGGGATGTCGCACTTTACCAGGGAGGCTTTGAGGGTGTCCTTGTAACGTTTCCGCTGCCCACCTTTGGCTCGTTTGCCGTGAAGGAGCTCCAAGTAGAGCGCTTGCATTGGGAGTCTCGTGTCGGGGCGTGTGGACTATGTGGCCTGCCCAGCGGAGCGGATCGAGTGTGGTCAGTGCTTCAATGCTGGGGATGTTGGCCTGAATGAGGACGCTGATGTTGGTGCGCCTGTCCTCCCAGGGGATTTGCAGGATCTTGCGGAGACATCGTTGGTGATATTTCTCCAGCAACTTGAGGTGTCTACTGTACATGGTCCATGTCTCTGAGCCATACAGGAGGGCGGGTATTACTACAGCCCTGTAGACCATGACCTTGTTGGCAGTTTTGAGGGCCTGGTCTTCAAACACTCTTGTACCACACGGGATGCAGCAGTTCAATAATACCCACCGCCACCTCCTCACAGCAATAGCGATGGGTATCAGATGCTAGTGACACCCGGATTCCAGGAATGAACAGAACATACACACAGTAAAAGTGTAAGAATGGCAGCCTTTTCACAGAGGAATAGGGAGGGCATTCAGTGACATCATGGCTGATCTGTGATCATCTCCACATCCCTTAATATCTTTGCTTAACAAAAATCTGTCAATGTCAGAGTTAAAATTAACAATTGACCCAGCATCATTCCACGTGATATCAAGAAACGGCTGAGCACAGTGGATACAGCAAAGGCTGCTAACATCCCGGCTGTTGTGCTGAAGACTTGTACTTCAGAACTAGCCGTGCCTCTAGCCAAGCTGTTCCCGTACAGCTACAACACTGGCATCTATCCGGCAATGTGGAAAATTGCCCAGGTCTGTCCTGTCCACAAAAAGCAGGACAAATCCAATCCAGCCAAATACTGCCCCATCAGTCTACTCTCAATCTCCAGCAAAGTGATGGAAGGTGTCGTCGACAGCGCTATCAAGCGGCACTTACTCACCAATAACCTGCTCACCAATGCTCAGTTTGAATTCCGCCAGGACCACTTGGCTCCAGACCTCGTTACAGCCTTGGTCCAAGTATGAATGAAAGAGCTGAATTCCAGAGGTGAGGTGAGTGTGACTGCCTCTGACATCAACATAAGAACATAAGAAATAGGAACAGGAGTTCCTCAGGGCAGTGTCCTCGGCCCAACCATCATAAGGTCAGAAGTAGGGATGTTCGCTGATGACTGCACAAGGTTCAGTTCCATTCACAACTCCTCAGGCAATGAAGCAGTCCGTGCCCACATGCAATAAGACCTGGACGACATTCAGGCTTGGACTGATAAGTGGCAAGTAACATTCACGCCACACAAGTGCCAGGCAATGACCATCTCCAACAGAGTCTAACCAATGCCCTTAACATTCAATGGCATTACCATCACTGAATTCCCCATCATCAACATCCTGAGGGTCATCATCGACCAGAACCAGCCACATAAATACTGTGGCCACAAGAGCAAGTCAGAGGCTGGGTATTCTGCAGCGAGTGTCTCACTTCCTGACTCCCCAAAGCCTTTCCACCATCTACAAGGCACAAGTCAGGAGTGTGATGGAACACTCTCCACTTGCCTGGATGAGCGCAGCTCCAACAACACTCGAGAAGCTCGACACCATCCAGGACAAAGCAGCCCGCTTGATCGGCACGCTACCCACCACCTTCAACACTCCCTCCCTCCACCACCGGCGCACCTTGGCTGCAGTGTGTACCATCTACAAGATGCACTGCAGCAACTCGCAAAGGCTTCTTCGGCAGCACCTCCCAAACCTGCGACCTCTACCCCCTAGAAGGACAAGCACAGCAAGTACATGGGAACACCACCACCTCCGCGTTCCCCTCCAAGTCACACACCATCCTGACTTGGAAGCATATCACCGTCCCTTTATCGCCATTGGCTCAAAATCCTGGAACTCCCTCCCTAACAGCTCTGTGAGAGTACCGTCACCACACAGATTGCGGTGGTTCAAGAAGGTGGCTCACCACCATCTTCTCGAAGGCAATTAGGGATGGGCAATAAATGCCAGTGATGCCCACATCCTATGAACAAATTTTTTTTAACTGCAGTTTGCAGAAGAGAGTTCCAAAATTCTACCTTCTTCTTCGCGGAGTCGCGGATGACTTGCTTCCATACTAATTTGAGTTCTCAGGTGACTGATGAGTCCAATGTGGGACCTATTGTCTCTGTCACAGGTGGGGCAGATGGTGGGTGGGGTGCTTGGGTTGTCGTGCGCTCCTTCCGCTGTTTGCGCTTGGCTTCCGCGTGCTCCCGGCAAAGAGGCTCAAGATATTCGGTGACTTCCCGGATGCTCCTCCTCCACTTTGAGCAGTCTTGGGCCAGGTTTTCCCAAGTGTCGGTGGGAGTGTTGCACTTTTTCCAATGAGGCTTTGATGGTGTCCTCGAAATGTTTCCTCTGCCCTCCTGGGGCTCGCTTGCCATGTCGAAGCTCTGAGTAGAGCGCTTGTTTCGGGAGTCTAGTTTCGGGCATGCGGACGATGTGGCACGTCCAACGGAGCTGATGGAGCATGGTTAATGCTTCGATGCTGAAGTTGTTGGCCTGAATGAGAACACTGATATCGGTGCACCTATCCTGCCAATGGATCAACTATTACCACCCTTTGTGAGTAGAAGTGTTTTCTAACTTCACTCCTGAAAGACCTGGCTCTCATTTTTAGACCACGTCTGCTAGTCTTAGAATCCCCAACCAGCGAAAATGTTTCTCTCTATCTACCCTATCAGTTCCCCTTAATATCTTGAAAACTTCAATCAGATCAACTCTTCACCTTCTAAATTCCAGGGAATACAGCCCTAGTTTGTGTAATCTCTCCTCGTAGTTTAACCCTTGGAGTCCACGTATTGTCACAGACACAATGGGCTGAATGGCCTCCTTCTGTGGCTTAATTTTTCTATTTTCTGTGATAATTCTGGCAAACCTACACTGCACTCCCTCCAAGGCCAATATAGCCTTCCTAAGGTGCGGTGCTCAGAAATGCTCACAGTGCTCCAGGTGCGGTCTAATCGGGGCTTTGTATAGCTGTAGCATAACTTCTACCCCCTTGTATTCTAGTCTACTAGATATAAAGGCCAGCATTCCATTAACCGTGTTGATTATTTTCTGTACCTGCCCATGACATTTTAATGAGCTATGTGCATGGGCCCCCAAGTCTATTTAGACCTCTGCAGCTTCTAGCTTTTCACCATTTAGAAAGTACCCTGTTCTATTCTTTTAGATCCAAAATGGATGAGCTCACAATTGCCTCCATGGAAATCCTTTTCCTAAAGTTTTTCCCATTCAGTGAAGCTTTCAAAATCAATTTGAAAAGCAATTTATTAGTAGTGGGGGTAGCAGCGGATGGGAAATTCGTGCATGGGGTACAGAGGACCTCGGGCAGATAGAGAGAGAGAGATACACACGCAGACACACAAAGAGTGATATCGATAGATACACAGATAAATAGATAACCAGATAGATAGATAGATAGATAGATAGATAGATAGATAGATAGATAGATAGATAGATAGATAGATAGATAGATAGAGAGATACAATCTCTATACAGAGCCTGTGCGAAAGTTCCTTTGAACGTTAAACTCTTTGATCAGCCGACACCTCACACACCCCATTAAACAAGATCTGGGAAAGGAGAGTGAGGGGGAGTGTGGAATATTAATGTGTAAAGGTTTCCCATCCTGACACCTTCGCCTGGAAGTGTGCTGGGAACAAGGGTTCCGTTACTGGCAGTTTCTAAACTGGTGCAATTATAGAATGTATTTAAATCACTGCTGATCTCTATTGTATCATTTTATCCTATAAACGGATATAACTTTATTTTATATTAGTCAGTACATTTCTAACAGCGTGTTTCATACTGCATAGTAAAAAGGAACAGTTTTAATATCCTCGATATTAATACATTAATCGCATTGGTTATTCAATTCCCGGCAATCTCTAGAAAGATAACTCGCCAACCGCTTCATCTACAGGCTGTACCACCGCCCGCTAAACATGTAACTTTGAACCAACTGTATCAGTTACTGTTACTGTAACATTAACCATTCAACCACCAAACTGTAAGGTGGGGAATGGCTGGATAATTATGTATCAGGCGCTCAGACCTAGGTTGGTGTGATTGCGATTATTCTGGTAATAGTGAGGAGAGCAGGCGGACTGATCGGCTCAATAACATGCTGGAGTTATTTCTGAGGCAGCTCTGACTGTGAAATGTTCTTAGCTCAATTCGCTCAGGTTCATTCTAGAATAACTCGCCTCCCGAGCTGTACAGTAAGTCTCTCTCTCTGTGCGGAGTATCTGTACAGTAAGTCTCTCTCTGGGCGGAGTTTCTGTGCAGTGAATCTTTCTAAGCGGCTACCTTTCCCGGGATGATGAGATGATCATATCTGAACAAACTGTGTGTAACACCAGATGGGACGTTGCCCAGCACATAGGCACCGACACTTTTGTTGTGACACCCGAGACTGCGGCCGCATCAAACGGACGCGTGGCCAGCACAAGTTGTCATCTTCCTGTTACTTTCAGCTTCGGAATGGCTCAAAAGCCCAGTGAGCTGGTGTCTGAAACCCACGGTCCTGTGCGGCTCCTTTTAACCTCCAGACTCAATATTAAAGGTTCCTCCAACATTTATACGCGGCGGCATTAGAACAACTTACTTAATCAGAACCTTGATTCTAGGTTTTACACACAAGCAAATCGCTGAACCTGCCCGAGTTTAAGTGTTTCGGGTTTGGCCAATCCTATCATTGATCCAAATCAATGCACTTTCTTTTTTAAATCTGTGAACGAAATGTTTTCATCCAACATCATCTCACAGGGCAGTCTATCCCTCCTGTTCAATACTGCACCACAGATAGATAGATAGATAGATAGATAGATAGATAGATAGATATATAGATAGATAGATAGATAGATAGATAGATAGATAGATAGATAGATAGATAGATAGATAGATAGATATAGAGAGATGGGTAGATAGATAGATAGATAGATTTTGAGAGAGATAGAGAGAGAGAGATAGATATAGAGAGATGGATAGATAGATAGATAGATAGATAGATAGATAGATAGATAGATAGATAGATAGATAGATGGATAGATAGATAGATAAATAGATAGATAGATAGATAGATAGATAGATAGATAGATAGATAGATAGATAGATAGATAGATAGATAGATAGATATAGAGAGAGATAGCGAGAGAGATGGATAGATAGATAGATAGATAGATAGATAGATAGATAGATAGATAGATAGATAGATAGATAGATAGATATAGAGAGAGATAGCGAGAGAGATGGATAGATAGATAGATAGATAGATAGATAGATAGATAGATAGATAGATAGATAGATAGATAGATAGATAGATAGATAGATACAATCTCTACACAGAGCCTGTGCGAAAGTCCCTTTGAACGTTAAACTCTTTGATCAGCCGACACCTCACACACCCCATTAAACAAGACCTGGGAAAGGAGAGTGAGGAGGAGTGTGGAATATTAATGTGTAAAGGTTTCCCATACTGACACCTTCGCCTGGAAGTGTGCTGGGAACAAGGGTTCCGTTACTGGCAGTTTCTAAACTGGTGCAATTATAGAATGTATTTAAATCACTGCTGATCACTATTGTATCATTTTATCCTATAAACGGAATGTTTAGCTTTATTTTACATTAGTCAGTACATTCCTAACAGCGTGTTTCATGCTGCATAGTAAAAAGGAACTGTTTTAATATCCCAGATATTAATACATTAATCGCATTGGTTATTCAATTCCCGGCAATCTCTAGAAAGATAACTCGCCAACCGCTTCATCTACAGGCTGTACCACCGCCCGCTAAAACATGTAACTTTGAACCAACTGTATCAGTTACTGTTACTGTAACATTAACCATTCAACCACCAAACTGTAAGGTGGGGAGATGGCTGGATAATTATGTATCAGGCGCTCAGACCTAGGTTGGTGTGATTGCGATTATTCTGGTAATAGTGAGGAGAGCAGGCGGACTGATCGGCTCAATAACATGCTGGAGTTATTTCTGAGGCAGCTCTGACTGTGAAATGTTCTTAGCTCAATTCGCTCAGGGCTGTACAGTAAGTCTCTCTCTGTGCGGAGTATCTGTACAGTAAGTCTCTCTCTGGGCGGAGTTTCTGTGCAGTGAATCTTTCTAAGCGGCTACCTTTCCCGGGATGATGAGATGATCATATCTGAACAAACTGTGTGTAACACCAGATGGGACGTTGCCCAGCACATAGGCACCGACACTTTTGTTGTGACACCCGAGACTGCGGCCGCATCAAACGGACGCGTGGCCAGCACAAGTTGTCATCTTCCTGTTACTTTCAGCTTCGGAATGGCTCAAAAGCCCAGTGAGCTGGTGTCTGAAACCCACGGTCCTGTGCGGCCCCTTTTAACCTCCAGACTCAATATTAAAGGTTCCTCCAACATTTATACACGGCGGCATTAGAGCAACTTACTTAATCAGAACCTTGATTCTAGGTTTTACACACAAGTAAATCGCTTAACCTGCCTGCGTTTAATTGTTTCGGGTATGGCCAATCCTGTCATTGATACAAATCGATTAAACTTTCTTCTTTAAATCTGTGAACGAAATGTTTTCCTCCAACATCACCTCATAGGGCAGTCTATCCCTCCTGTTCAATACTGCACCAGATAGATAGATAGATAGATAGATAGATAGATAGATAGATAGATAGATAGATAGATAGATAGATAGATAGATAGATAGATAGATAGATACAAGCTCTATACAGAGCCTGTGCGAAAATCCCTTTGAACGTTAAACTCTTTGATCAGCCGATACCTCACACACACCATTAAACAAGACCTGGGAAAGGAGAGTGAGGGGGAGTGTGGAATATTAATGTGTAAAGGTTTCCCATCCTGACACCTTCGCCTGGAAGTGTGCTGGGAACAAGGGTTCCGTTACTGGCAGTTTCTAAACTGGTGCAATTATAGAATGTATTTAAATCACTGCTGATCTCTATTGTATCATTTTATCCTATAAATGGAATGTTTAGCTTTATTTTACATTAGTCAGTACATTCCTAACAGCTGCATGCTGCATAGTAAAAAGGAACAGTTTTAATATCCGCGATATTAATACATTAATCGCATTGGTTACTCAATTCCCGGCAATCTCTAGAAAGATAACTTTCGCCAACCGCTTCATCTACAGGCTGTACCACCGCCCGCTAAACATGTAACTTTGAACCAACTGTATCAGTTACTGTTACTGTAACATTAACCATTCAACCACCAAACTGTAAGGTGGCGAGAGGGCTGGATAATTATGTATCAGGCGCTCAGACCTAGGTTGGTATGATTGCGATTATTCTGGTAATAGTGAGGAGAGCAGGCGGACTGATCGGCTCAATAACATGCTGGAGTTATTTCTGAGGCAGTTCTGACTGTGAAATGTTCTTAGCTCAATTCGCTCAGGTTTGTTCTAGAATTACTCGCCTCCCAAGTTGTACAGTACGTCTCTCTCTATGCGGAGTATCTGTACAGTAAGTCTCTCTCTGGGCGGAGTTTCTGTGCAGTAAATCTTTCTAAGCGGCTACTTTTCCCGGGATGATGAGATGATCATATCTGAACAAACTGTGTGTAACACCAGATGGGACGTTGCCCAGCACATAGGCACCGACACTTTTGTTGTGACACCCGAGACTGCGGCCGCATCAAACGGACGCGTGGCCAGCACAAGTTGTCATCTTCCTGTTACTTTCAGCTTCGGAATGGCTCAAAAGCCCAGTGAGCTGGTGTCTGAAACCCACGGTCCTGTGCGGCCCCTTTTAACCTCCAGACTCAATATTAAAGGTTCCTCCAACATTTATACACGGCGGCATTAGAGCAACTTACTTAATCAGAACCTTGATTCTAGGTTTTACACACAAGTAAATCGCTTAACCTGCCTGCGTTTAATTGTTTCGGGTATGGCCAATCCTGTCATTGATACAAATCGATTAAACTTTCTTCTTTAAATCTGTGAACGAAATGTTTTCATCCAACATCACCTCATAGGGCAGTCTATCCCTCCTGTTCAATACTGCACCACAGATAGATAGATAGATAGATAGATAGATAGATAGATAGATAGATAGATAGATAGATAGATAGATAGATAGATAGATACAAGCTCTATACGGAGCCTGTGCGAAAGTCCCTTTGAACGTTAAACTCTTTGATCAGCCGATACCTCACACACACCATTAAACACTACCTGGGAAAGGAGAGTGAGAGGGAGTGTGGAATATTAATGTGTAAAGGGTTCCCATCCTGACACCTTCGCTTGGAAGTGTGCTGGGAACAAGGGTTCCGTTACTGGCAGTTTCTAAACTGGTGCAATTATAGAATGTATTTAAATCACTGGTGGACTGTTGTGAGCAATTATTTATGCTGTAAAAATGATACTGTCCCTTGTGTACAATTAAAGCTTTTCATGTGCGTTTTACCCAACAAAATAATGTTTGAAATATAATACGGTAAATGAATCATTTTTCTTCAGCGGTATTAAAGTTTTAAATTAGTTAATTTCTTAAAATATAAAGGATATTGTATTAAATCCAAACACACCCAGCATTGTTTTATAAATGCGAATGGAGCTATAATAGTCCTTTTTAAAAGTCTGAATGTGAAAGCAGAGCGGGGGTGGGTGAGACCCCGCTGTTTACACATGGGTGTTAGATACAGTCAGTCTTCACAACTCCACGGGAGCCGAGGGCAAATGTGAGGAGAACAAGTGAACACCTGGGGAGGGGCGGATGATCAAACGCTGGCCCCAAGCTCATGTGTCTCTCGGTTTCCTATAAATACAGGCACTGGTCTTGCCCAGTCACTGTTAACACCGGCGACCACTGGACGCGGCTCTGCGACCACAGAACTCCACTCTGGGACCTCCTGAACTCGGCCCTGGGACCCCCTGAACTCAGCCCTGGGATCCCCTGAACTCGGTTCTGGGACCCCCCTAAACTCCATTCTGGGACCCCCTGAACATTCTGGGACTCTCTGAACTCCATTCTGGGACCCCCTGAACTCGGTTCTGGGACTCTCTGAACTCCATTCTGGGACCTCCTGAACTCGGTTCTGGGACCTCCTGAACTACGCTCTGGGACCCCCTGAAAACGGTTCTGGGAACCCCCTGAACTCGGTTCTGGGATCTCCTGATCTACGCTCTGGGACCCCCCTGATCTCGGTTGTGGGACCCCCTGCAAACGGTTCTGGGATCCCCTGAACTCGGCTCTGGGACCTCCTGATCTACACTCTGGAACCCCCCTGATCTCGGTTCTGGGACCCCCTGAAAACGGTTCTGGGACCCCCTGAACTCGACTCTGGGACTCCCCCCTGAACTCGGTTCTGGGACCCCCTGAAATCAGCTCTGGGTCCCCCTGAACTCCGCTCTGGGACCCCTTGAACTCGGTTCTGGGACCCCTTGAACTTGGCTCTGGGACCCCCCCCCCTCCCCCGATCTCGGTTCTGGGAACCCTGCAAACGGCTCTGGGACCCCCTGAACTCGTTTCTGGGACCCCCTGAAAACGGCTCTGGGACCCCTTGAACTGCCCAGCGATGAAGATGGCAGCAGAATCATCTGACTTGAAAGAAGTTAAAAAGGTAAAGTGATTTAACACTAGATCAAGAGGCGGACTTACTGAAGTTAAAGTATTTCTCAAGTCAGGTGTGTTGTCCGAGGCGATTATTTCCATCCTCCTTAATAAATATATCCGTTAAGGAGCTAGTTACTCACTGAGGCTGGTTTATATTGAACTTAATTTAATTCATCCAGAGAGATATTTGGGAGAGAGGAGGGAGATGGCCCCTCGGTTTCGATCGGATTACATCCGAGTATTACCAAGGGGCTGGGGCGGTACACTCGAGGCAACGTGTGCGATTGCTTTCTAAGTGATACAAAGAAACTTCTTTCATTCATCCTCCGCAGTTGCTTAAACCTTTGGTGGAAAAACGCAGACGCGACCGAATGAACCGGAGTTTAGATCAACTGAGATCCTTCCTGTTGAAACATACCCAGAGCGAGGTGAGGGAAGCGATTCTGGGCCATCTCTAGATTTGCCCTGTTGTGTGTAAATGTTTGGGGGATTAATTTTAAATGGGGCACACTTGCTGAATGTGGTAATTTCTTGGCATGGTTCGGCTTGGGTAACCTCTCGCACTTCTTCCCACTATATATTTTTTTTACCGCTGCGTGTGTCTTTACCGTTGTGTTTTTTTACCGCTATGTTTCTGTTCTGTTTAGAGTTTCCGGAATGGTAAAATGGAGAAGGCAGAAATCTTAGAAATGACTGTCCAATATCTGAAAAACGCGGCGCTAGCAAATGGCCAGGGTGGGTACCTGCTCTTGGCTGCAAGGATGGTCGAGTCTTGTGTCCCTAGAGTTTTATTATTCTCCAAGTGCTGATTTGCCGCACTGTCCGGTCACATTCGACGTGCGGGAGATCTGGGGTTTACGAAGGCGATATCCACATCTTGCTTTTTCGCATTCCGTAAAGTCGAATTAATTGAAGTTAATGTGCAGATTTATAATCGATGCCTGCTTGCTGCACCAGTCCACTTGCCTTTATTCTGCTAGTTTCTATTTTCTTGATTTCTATCATTTAAAAGCTGGAAAATAAGGGCAGTTTCTCTTAGAAAAAGCTCATATGTCACGGAGACAACTTTAAACCAGGAATTTAGGGTTGGAGTTCCAGATTGATTCTGTACTAATCCCATTTATTTCAGTGTAAATGGAATCGATTGTGAAGTGGTGGTATGCAGTGTCATTGGTATGCGGTGAATAGGGATATTATTGAGCAACGGTGCATAAATGTTCAAATATTTCCATTTCCAAAGACCCCATCCCCCAGCCCCCCAAAAATGAACATTTTGAGTATACAAAGATGGGAGGAAAAGCAATGAGTGAGGAGGACACACCAAATCTGCAAAAGGACATAGACAGGCTAAGTAAGTGGGCAAACATTTGGCAGATGGAGTATAAGGTTGGAAAGTGTGAGGTCATGCACTTTGGCAGAAAAAAAATCAAAAGAGCAAGTTATTATTTAAATGGAGAAAGATTGCAAAGTGCCGCAGTACAGTGGGACCTGGGGGTACTTGTGCATGAAACACAAAAGGATATTATGCAGGTACAGCAAGTGATCAGGAAAGCCAATGGAATCTTGGCCTTTATTGCAAAGGGGATGGAGTATAAAAACAGGGAAGTCTTGCTGCAGCTATACAGGGTATTGGTGAGGCCACACCTGGAATACTGCGTGCGGTTTTGGTTTCCATGTTTACGAAAGGATATACTTGCTTTGAAGGCAGTTCAGAGAAGGTTCACTCGGTTGATTCCGGAGATGAAGGGGTTGACTTTTGAGGAAAGGTTGAGTAGGTTGGGCCTCTACTCATTGGAATTCAGAAGAATGAGAGGTGATCTTATCGAAACATATAAGATTATGAGGGGGCTTGACAAGGTGGATGCAGAGAGGATGTTTCCACTGATGGGGGAGACTAGAACTAGAGGGCATGATCTTCGAATAAGGGGCCGCCCATTTAAAACTGAGATGAGGAGGAATTTCTTCTCTCAGAGGGTTGTAAATCTGTGGAATTTGCTGCCTCAGAGAGCTGTGAAAGCTGGGACATTGAAAATATTTAAGACAGAAATAGACATTTTCTTAAACAATGGGTTATGGAGAGCGAGCAGGGAAGTGGAGCTGAGTCCATGATCGGATCAGCCTCGTATTAAATGGTGGAGCAGGCTCGAGGGGCCAAATGGCCTACTCCTGCTCCTATTTCTTATGTACAGTAAATACCTCCATTTTGACTATTATAGGATGTTCATAAACGAATACTAACCCATTGGTTTAAAGTGCGCATTGTGCACATCACTGACCGCTATTATATTTAAACAGAACATCAGGGCACAGAAGTCACGCGGCAAAACTACGAAGCTGGTTTTAAGGAGTGCCTCCTGCAGGTGAATAGCTTCGTAAGGAGCTACGCCAGATTCAACGCGCAGACTAAGAGCAGCCTCATGGAGCGGCTGTCCGTCTTCGTGGACGAATCGACCGATGAGAAGCACAGCCGCAGGATCCCGGAGTGCGGGACCTCCTCCGCCACTAACCTGCAGCCTCTGAGATCCGACGGCGTTCCTGCAGCCGCCAACACCATGAGGCCGATGGCGGTGGTGCCTGCGGTCACCATCAACCCTTCCACACACAAGGTGCCGAACCTCCTCGCCACCCGGCCGGCTCCCTCGCACCACACGCCGAACCGCTTCAACATCTTAGCGAAAAATCATGAACACAACGATCCCGGCTGCGCACAATTTCGGGATATTCCCCAGAAAGTAATTGTATCGCCAAAGCTGGTCTTTGCACAGCAGGCTTCTGCCAGAGTGACAGTTTCACATCATGTCTGGAGGCCCTGGCCCTAGGTCTGCTGGGAGAAGAAACTTTACATATTGGATTATTCTATTTGCCTCTTAAATCTTCAAGTTGTAAAATCACCCAAATCCCGCGCTCTATCTATAATAAAGGCTATCTATTCTATAATAAGATCACTGATTTTTGGTCAGTTTTTAATTTCCTTAATATTTCCTATGTATTCAGTGCGTCCCGCAGTTCATTTATTGTATATTTTGGAATAAAGATTTTAACACGATCTTTACTGCGTCATTCTATGTTTTAATTAATAAATTATAAAATTCTACAAAGTTATATTGTAATATGTTTCAGAGAACTTTACTAGTTACACTCTCACACTCACTCACACACTCTCACACACACTCAGACTCCCACTCACGCACAAATTCTCACCCATACACTCACACACTCTCACACTCACGCACTCTCTCACACACGCTCTCTCTCACACTTTCTTACTCTCTCTCACACACACACTCTCTCTCTCTCACACACTCTCACACACTCTTCTCTCTCACACTCTCTCTCACTCTCCTACACTCTCTCTCTCACATTCATAAGAACATAAGAATTAGGAACAGGAGTAGGCCATCTAGCCCCTCGAGCCTGCTCCGCCATTCAATAAGATCATGGCTGATCTGGCCATGGACTCAGCTCCACTTACCCGCCCTCTCCCCGTAACCCTTAATTCCCTTATTGGTTAAAAATCTATCTATCTGTGACTTGAATACATTCAATGAGCTACACTCTCTCTCACACACACACACACTCTCTCACACACACACTCACATCATCATCATCATAAGCAGTCCCTCGGAATTGAGGAAGACTTGCTTCCACTCTTAAAATGAGTCCTTAGGTGGCTGAACAGTCCAGTACGAGAGCCACAGTCCCTGTCACAGGTGGGACAGATAGTCGTTGAGGGTAAGGGTGGGTGGGACTGGTTTGCTGCACGCTCTTTCCGCTGCCTGCACTTGATTTCTATATGCTCACACACTTGCACACCCACTAACACACACATACATTCTCACACTCATGCACACTTTCACACTCATGCACACTTTCACACTCATGCACACACTCTCACACACGTACTCACACACACTCACCCACACTCACACCTACACTCACACTCACACACACACATACTCATTCACACTCACTCATTCACACACACACTCTCTTCCTCACACACAAATACTCACACACCTACTAACACACACACACACACATATTATCATCATCATCAGCATCATCATAGGCAGTCCCTCGAAGCGAGGATGACTTGCTTCCACACCAAAAAAAGATGAGTTCACAGGTGTTTCAATGAAGGGCCTAATATTCCAGATCCCGAACTACATCCTGAAGGGTGGAAGATGCCTGTGCGTGGATTTTTTTAACGTGGGGTGGCCGTTGCACACCAGCCACCACACGGGCTTGACAGAGCTAGGTCTTGGTCCAGTGGCAAGGGTTAACCAGGACGGCTGGAGACCAGTTCTGCTGCACGGACCGAGCACGCACATATCGCAGTGTGGGCTGGGCCTGTGCTGCCCCTGGGCCCTCGCCTCTTCTGGGCCCCGAACTCACGCCTCTCCCGGGCCCCGGTCACTTCCCTCTACAAACTCTTGCCACTCCTTCGCCCCTCCTGCTGTGCCTGCCCGCACTGCAATCAGCGACCTGGCTTCGTAGCCGTCGCCCTCCAGTGGTATGCCGCCGCACGCTGCTCCCTCCAATGGCCCCGGCCTGCTCACACTCGCGCACACTCTCACACTCACTCACACTCTCTCACACACACACACTCACACACACTCAGACTCTCTCACACATATTCACAATCTCACAAAAACTCTTCACACTCACACACACACACACACTCTTTCACACACACACTCGCATCATCATCATCATAGGCAGGCCCTCGTAATCGAGGAAGACTTGCTTCCACTCTTAAAATGAGTCCTTAGGTGGCTGAACAGTCCAATACGAGAGCCACAGGTCCCTGTCACAGGTGGGATAGATAGTCGTTGAGGGTAAGGGAGGGTGGGGCAGATTTGCCGCACACTCGTTCCATTGCCTGCACTTGATTTCTGCATGCTCACACACCCACACACTCACACACACCCACTAACACACACACACACACACATTCTCACACTTCAAGTGAGTTCTCAGGTGACTCTGCAGTCCAATATTGGAATTACAGTCTCTGTGGGACAGACAGACATTGAAGGAAAGGGTGCCATAGATTTTGATGACCAGGGGACAGTGCTGTGTGGCGGGGTTAGGTTAGTGGAGGACCTTTGTCTTACGGATGTTTAGTGTAAGGCCCGTGCTTTCGTACGCCTCGATGAAGGTGTTGACGATGACTTGGAGTTCGGCCTCTGATTGTGCACAGATGCAAGCGTCGTCCATGTACTGTAATTCACTCACTCACTCACTCACTCTCACACACATACTCAGTCTCTCTATAGCAGTCATAGAATCATATAATTATATAGTACAGAAGGAGACCTTTCAGCCCATTGGCTCTTTGGTAGAACTATCCAATTAGTCCCACTCCACAGCTCTCTCCCAAAGCCTCGCAATTTTTTCCTCCTTCAAGCATTTTTCCAATTCTCTTTCGAAATTCATTATTGAATCTGCCTCCACTGTCCTTTCAGGCTGTGCAATCCAGATTATAATAACTCGCTGTATTAAACACAATCTCATCTCCCCCTCTGGTTCTTTTGCCAATCACCTTAATTCTGTGTCCCTCTGGTTACCGATCCTCCTGCCACTGGAAACAGTGTCTCCTTACTTTCTCTATCAAAACCCCGCCTCTATTAAATATCCCCTTAACCTTCTCTGCTCTAAGGAGAACAACCCGTCTCCAGTCTCTCCCTGTCCCCACCCCATCCCTCCCTGTCCCCCCTCGCCCCCCATCCCTCCCTGTCCCCCCTCGCCCCCCATCCCTCCCTGTCCCCCCCTGCCCCCCATCGCTCCCTGGCCCCACCCAGCCTCTGCCCCACCCAATCCCTCCCTGTCATCCCCCCGCCCCCATCACTCCCTGGCCCCACCCACCCTCTGCCCCCATCCCTCCCTGTCCCCCATCGCTCCCTGTTCCCACCCACACTCTGACCCCCCCATCGGTCCTTGTGCCCCCCCCACACTCTGCCCCCCATTGCTCCCTGTCCCCACCCTTCGCTCCCTGACCCCCCCATCCCTCCCTGTCCTCCCTCATCCCCCCCCATCGCTCCCTGTCCCCACCCTTCGCTCCCTGACCCCCCCATCCCTCCCTGTCCTCCCTCGTCCCCCCCATCGCTCCCTGTCCCCACCCACACTCTGCCCCCACATCGCTCCCTGCTCCCCCCCTATCGCTCCCTGTCCCCACCCACCCTCTGCCCCACCCCATCCCTCCCTGTCCCCCTCGACCCCATCACTCCCTGTCCCTACCCACCCTCTGCCCCACCCCATCCCTCCCTGTCCCCCTCACCCCCATCGCTCCCTGTCCCTACCCACCCTCTGCCCCACCCCATCCCTCCCTGTCCCCCTCACCCCCATCGCTCCCTGTCCCTACCCACCCTCTGCCCCACCCCATCCCTCCCTGTACCCCCCACCCCCCATCGCTCCCTGTCCCTACCTACCCTCTGCCCCACCCCATCCCTCCCTGTCCCCCTCACCCCCATCGCTCCCTGTCCCTACCCACCCTCTGCCCCACCCCATCCCTCCCTGTACCCCCCACCCCCCATCGCTCCCTGTCCCTACCCACCCTCTGCCCCACCCCATCCCTCCCTGTACCCCCCACCCCCATCGCTCCCTGTCCCTACCCACCCTCTGCCCCACCCTACCGCTCCCACCCGATCTCTCTCTGTCTGCACTCCTACATTAAAGGAGAGCAGGAACACAGAGACCTGGGGTGTAAGCGCTTTAAATAAATATTTCCATTCTTGCTGGTTACATTTCACGATAATTACAAATGAGGAAAGTTATTCGGCTCATCAATCATCAGAAAATGTTCTCCACCCCCCACTGCAGCGCCAAATTGCTTTTAAATAATTCCTTGATTTTATTCTGTGTTATCTGGAATGCATTGCTCACAGTGATCACTCTTTCTGTGCAAAAGAATTGTTCATAGTCTTACATTTGCTTTTCCTAGTTTTATCCTCTTCCCCTACTTTTGTCTTTCTCCGGAATCATTCTAAATACTGATGCAAAAGTCATGAATTGTCACCTGGGGCTCAGAGTCAGGATCAAACAGTTCTTGTCAGACAATGTTCCCCATCTGCACCCTGTCCTCTTACTGACTGTCGGGGTAACAGCTCCGAGGGAAACAGCAGCACATGTCAGTCGGAGATTAAACACTTTCATAAATTTTAAAGAATAGTTTAAAGAATGTTCCATTTACGTATTTGATTTATCGTTGCTGGGATATGAATGTATAAAATAGACAGAAGCAAAATAACCAGATTGAGAATTGTGGGTGGTTTATATCTGAAAGGATGGACAACAGTTGTGGTAGGGATCACAAAGTACTTCGACTACGGTTGTTGAAATCACTACAAAGTGTGTGTAAGCTAATTTACGTAGTTAATAAAACTGACTATTTAAAAAATTGCAACCACTTAGTCACTACAACCGACGAGGATGGGATTCGAACCCACGCGTGCAGAGCACAATGGATTAGCAGTCCATCGCCTTAACCACTCGGCCACCTCGTCTTACCATACACTTCAGCGGGACGTATAGTTACTGAACAATTCAACTTTTTATGTGACATTGTAGCTATTCTAAATATCTGGTTTTACTGAAATTCTTAGATGTTATTATGTCATTAACTCACTGGAGGTCCCTATAACAACTAAGACTTACTGCTTATAATCTGACCAACAATTATTAAATCGCAATTTGCCTTTTAACTTTTAGCTCCTATTAACTGTTCTAATATTTTAACTGAAGTGTGCAGCTAGGTGCGCATCTGGATAGTCAAGGTGGTAAATGTATGCTGCTGAAATCCTCATCCATGCTTTTAGTTACTTCCAGGCTCGACTGTTCCAATGCTTTCCTGGCCAACTTCCATCTCAATAAACTTGAGCTCATCCAGAACTGCTGCCCCTATCCTAACTCTCACCTAGTCACATTCACCCTCGACTCGCTGATCTACTAAGGCTCCTAGTTTGGTAACGCCTCGAATTCAAAATTCTAATTCCTGCGTTCAAATTCTCCTTAAACAACAACAACCTGTATTTATATAGCGCCTTTGACGTAGTAAAACGTCACAGGAGTGCCAGAAGACAAAACAAATAAAAATGTAACACCTACCTAGCTTTTGATCAGCTGTGCTAATATTTCTTTACAGTCTCATAGAAATTTATAGCACGGAAGGAGGACATTTCGGCCCATAGTGTCCACGCCGGCCGACCAAGACCTATCCACCCTAATCCCACTTTCCAGCTCTTGGTTTGTAGCCCTGTAGGTTATGGCACTTCAAGTGCATACCCAAGTACTTTTTAAATGTGGTGAGAGTCAGGCAGTGAGTTCCAGACCCCCACCACCCTCTGGGTGAAAACATCTACCCTCTAAACAGCCTACCAATTACTTTAAATCCATGCCCCCTGGTTGTTGACCGCTCTACAAAGGTAATTAGGTCCTTCCTATCCACTCTATCCAGGTCCCTCATCATTTTATACAGTTCAATAAGGTCTCCCCTCAGCCTCCTTTGTTCCAAGGAAAACATCCCCAGCCTATCCATTCTTTCCTCATAGCTAACATTTTCCAGTCTAGGCCATATCCTCGTAATTCTCCTCTGTACCCTTTTCAGTGCAATCACATCTTTCCTGTAATGTGGTGACCAGAACTGCACACAGTACTCCAGCTGTGGCCTAACTAGTGTTTTATACAGTTCAAGCATAACCTCCCTTTTTTAAAATTTGCACAATACATTCGAAAGCAGTTCAGTACATTTGGATGCTGACCGCAGTTCCGTTCAATACATTTCTTTACTTTACATTTCAAGGTACGATTCATACAATCCAGGATACATTGTGGTACGTTCATCAAGTTACATTACATGTGTCACTATACAGTACACAGTGAGGGTACAGTTACATTTCTTTCCAACATGCATTACGCAACAGAACTTGACACTACATAGGTGTTTGCAGATCATGGTGCTCTATGTATACAAAAGGTTTACCATTGCAGCCCAAGGAGAGTTTCATACTGATTCCTGCCCCTGGGTTTACAGTGGCGGAAGGGCTTTAAACTGTGGCCCTTCCCCACCATGCCTTTGCGGCGACTGCACTAATTTTAAGTACCTCCCTCAGCACGTAATCCTGGATCTTGGATTGCGCCAGTCTGCAACACGCAGACGTGGACATCTCCTTGCTCTGGAAGACCAGCAAGTTTCGGCAAGACCAAAGAGCGCCTTTCACCGAGCTGATGGCCCTCCAGCAGCAGGTGATGTCTGTCTCGGTGTTTGTCCCTGGGAACAGCCCGTAGAGCACAGAGTCCTGTGTTACGGAGCTGCTTGGGATGAACCTTGACAGCAACCACTGCATCTCTTTCCAAACCTGCCTTGCGAAGGCGCAATCCTGAAGGAGATGGGTGACAGTCTCGTCCGCCCTGCAGCCGACTCGGGGGCAGCGTGCCGTGTTGATGATACGTCGGCTGTGCATGAACGCTCTGACAGGTAAGGCCCTCCTCACCGCCAAGCTACGTCTTGGTGCTTGTGTGAAAGCTCTGGCGATGAGACGTTCTGCCAAATAAGTTCAACAGTCCGCTCAGGGAACCATGTAGTGCCATGTACAATGCAAGGTCTGTTGCGAAATGCATGTTGAAAAGAAAAAAAAATGTAAATGTACCGTCACCCATTCCGTGTACTGTATAGTGACACATGAAATGTAATTTGTTTGAATGTACTACAAGGTATCCCGTATTGGACCGAATTGCACTTGAACTGGAAAACAAGGAAATGTAACGAACGGAACTGCCGTCAGCACCCAAATAATAGTGTATGGGATTGCTGACCGCAGCTAAAGGTATTGAAATGCCTTTGAATGTACTGTACAGATTTTTTTATGAATAAAGTATATTTTGAAATAAAAAAAAACATCTCCTTGCTCTGGAAGACCAGCAAGTTTCGGCAAGACCAAAGTGCGTCTTTCACCGAGTTGATGACCCTCCAGCAGCAGGTGATGTCTGTCTCGGCGTGTGTCCCTGGGAACAGCCCATAGAGCACAGAGTCCTGTGTTACGGAGCTGCTCGGGATGAATCTCGACAGCAACCATTGCATCTCTGGCGGTGAGACATTCTGCCAAACGAGTTCGACAGTCTGCTCGGGGAATCACCCGACAGGGTCCACCCTCTCCTTCTTTCATAGGGCATCCAGGACCTTACGTGCTGACCACTGTTTTATGGCTTTGTGGTCAAAGGGGTTTTTTGTGAAAAACTTTTCCGCTAAGGACAGGTGGACAGGCATGGTCCAGCTGGTGGGGCCATTTCGCGGCAGCGTGGCCAGGCCCATCCTTCGCAACACCGGGGACAGGTAGAACCTTAGCACGTAGTGACACTTGGTGTTGGCTTACCGGGGTCTGTGCACAGCTTGATGCAGCCGCACACAAAGGTGGCCATCAGGATGAGGGCCACGTTCAGAACATCCTTTCCTCCACTGTCCAGAGATTTGTACATTGTGTTCAAGCATAACCTCCCTGCTTTTGTATGCTATGTCTCAGCTAATAAAGGCAAGTATTAAGTGTGCCTTCTTAACCACCTTATCTACTTGGCCTGCTTCATTCAGGGATCTGTGGACCTGCACTCCAAGGTCCCTTTGTTCCTCTACACTTCTCAGTGGCCTACCATTTAATGTGTATTCCCTTTGCCGTGTTAGCCCTCCCCAAATGCATTACCTCACACTTCTCCAGCTGGAATTCCATTTGCCACTGTTCTGCCCACCTGACCATTGATATCTTCCTGCAGTCTACAGCTTTCTTCTTTATTATCAATCACACAGCCAATTTTTATATCATCTGCAAACCTCTTAATCATACTCCCTACATTCAGGTCTAATTAATTGATATATACCACAAAAAGCAAGGGTCCCTGCACTGAGCCCTGCGGGACCCCACTGAATACAGGCTTCCAGTCACATAAAACACCCATCAACCATTACACTTTGCTTCCTGCCTCTGTGCCAATTTTGGATCCAACTTGCCACTTTGCCCTGGATCCCTTGCGCTTTTATTTTCCTGACCAGTTTGCCATGTTCATAGGCAGTCCCTCGGAATCGAGGAAGACTTGCTTCCACTCCCAAAGTGAGTTCTTTGTGGCTGAACAGTCCGATACGAGAGCCACAGACCCTGTTACAGGTGGGACAGACATTCGTCGAGGGAAGGGGTGGGTGAGGCTGGTTTGCCGCGCGCTCCTTCCACTGCCTGCGCTTGGCCTCTTTGCGTTGGGACTCGAAGAGCTCGACGCCCTCCCGGATGGACTTTCTCCACCTCGGGCGGTCTTCGGCCAGGGTCTCCCAGGTGTCAGTGGTGATGTCGCACTTTACCAGGAAGGCTTTGAGGGTGGTCCTTGTAACGATTCCGCTGTCCTCCTTTGGCTCGTTTACCATGAAGGAGCTCCGCATAAAGCATTTGCTTAGGGAGTCTCGTATCTGGCATGCGAACTATGTGGCCTGCCCAGCGAAACTGATCGCACACCACGTGTTCATTGTGGGTGCACACCACGTGTTCATCATGCTGACAGATTCGGGGAGACATCGAACCGGCCGAAGGGACTCCGGGCCGGCACCGAACTGGCCGAAGGGACTCCGGGGACATCGAACCGGCCGAAGGGACTCCGGGGACATCGAACCGGCCGAAGGGACTCCGGGGACATCGAACTGGCCGAAGGGACTCCGGGGACATCGAACCGGCCGAAGGGACTCCGGGGACATCGAACCGGCCGAAGGGACTCCGGGGATGGCGTTCAACTGGTCGAAGGGACTCCGGGGACATCGAACCGGCCGAAGGGACTCCGGGGATGGCGTTCAACTGGTCGAAGGGACTCCGGGCCGGCACCGAACTGGCCGAAGGGACCGCGGGCAGAGTTCAACCCAACGGCTTAAACTCCTAACCAACTTTTAATAAATGTTTAAACTTTTAATCAATTTTTAAACTTTTTAAACAATTTGAGAGAACTTTTAAAACTTACATTTTTGACTTTTAATTGAAATACTTTTAAACATCTATTATTGACCTACATCTTTGACTTTTTAACAACCTTTAGAAACTTTTTAAACTGGGAAAACTGTTATACACCTATTATTTTCTGCCATGTGGGACCTTATCAAAAGCCTTGCTAAAATCCATATACATTCTCCTCATCGACCCTCCTGGCTATCTCCTCAAAAAATTCAATCAAGTTAATCAGACATGACCTTCCCTTAACAAATCCATGCTGACTGTCCTTGATTAATCCGTGTCTTTCCAAATGAAGATTTATCCTGTCCCTCAGATTTTTTTCCAATAATTTGCCCACCACTGTGGTTAGGCTGACTGGCCTGTAATTACTTGGTCTATCCCTTTCTCCCTTTTTAAACAAAGGTACAAAGTTAGTGGTCCTCCAGTCCTCTGGCACCACACCTGTAGCCAGACTCTTACTGTGGTGTAAATACCACTGGTCTCAGCTTCTCAGCCTTTTGGCTAAGATCAAGTAGAGTACCTGTTGATTGGGCATTCATATGCAAATTGACCGACTGCAGAAACTCGTTTGGGCCAGGCGCCAATTGGAGAGAAGAGGAAAATCTGCATGTCGACCGACCGTTCGGCGGGCCCGAAGGCCCCCCCAAGGTGCCGGACTGGCACCACAACAGATTGAAGGCTTCGGCCAAAATACATATCGAAAGGAGGAATCTGCAATCCGGATGGCGGCCAACCGAGCGGCGAACCAGGGCGTCCGAAACACCATCCGAGTGACGGTGAAGAAAGTGGAAGGACAGACAACGATCAACCGGGACCTGTTCGTGAAGAAAATCCTGCTTGGAACATGCGGCATGAAAGTCGCCGACATCTTTGCCTTACAGGACCTCCCGAAGAGAGGTTACTTTGATGTGACCTTCAGAACCGTCGCCCTCTGCCTGAAGTTCCTGAAGGGACTGAAGGAGGCCAGTGAACCGCTGCGCTCAGTGCTGACTTGGGAGCCACTGTTCACCCTCCCGTCGCAGAGAAGACGTACTATCACAGTGCAGATGTACAACCCCCACATCCCGGTCATTGATGTGCTGACTTTCCTCGCCAGGTACATCGATGGGGCAGGAAACAGCAGCGATGTGAAAGACTTACACGGGGTATGGACCAGCAAGCACCAGATCCAGGTCACCATGAAGATGGACGCCAGCAGAACCATCCTGCACCCCCCCCCCCCTCCTGCAGCTTTGCCATCGGAGGAAGTCGGGGCTACATGGTGTACGCTGGCCAACCCAACGTGTGCCGCACCTGCGGGAAGGCAGGCCATGTGGCGGCAAGCTGCAAAACTCTCATCTGCTGAAACTGCAAGAACGAAGGCCACCAGACAAAGGACTGTAAGGAGACCAAGTGCTGCAACCTCTGTGGTCTGGCTGGGCACCTTTACAAAAATTGCCCCAAGCGCAACTTCAGCTATGCGCAGGCAGCAAAGAACATTGCACCAGAGGAGGAGGAAGCTGAGGAACACAACGCTCCAGAGGAGAGCCACACCCTCCCCCCCCCGACCAACACCCCCGTGGACTCGGAACAAGTCGGCGAGGAAGACCAGCCTGCCACGGCGAGCTGCGAGACACCAGCAGCCAGCAGCAAAGCTCTCCCCCAGCGCACCGAGTCCAGAAACGAGGAGACAGCAGGCGATGAAGCGGGATGGGAGACCGTCAAGAAAAAGGCCCGCAAGCGTAAGGAGAACAGGCGAGCAAGGGCCCCTGCGGAAACGACAGGGAACAGGCGGCTAGCAACCTCGACAGACAGCAGCGGCGGCAGCTCGTCTGATGAGGAAAGGCGAGAAAAAAACCCTTACCACCGCCACCAAAACAAGAGGCAATACGCCAACCTACAGCCACAGGTGACCGGGACCAGTGAAGCGACAAGCGCAGACCCGCTCCGAGAACCCGCGAGCAGCGAAGCGCCGATCGCACGCGAGCTCCGGAACACCGGGAGCGAAGAAACGACTAACGCAAACCAGCTCCGGGATAACGGGAGCAGCGAAGTGCCCAGCACACCCCACCTCCGGAATACCGGGAGCGACGCAGCGATCGAAGCACACCAGCTCGAGACCACCGCGACTGAGGAAAAGAGGGAACCACCAACACCAGGCGAGGACAGTGCAGAGGACATATCGGACTTAATGACAGAACTGCAGCAGTCCCCTGGTCGATACACCCCCACTCCAGCCCAGGTTCAGTAGACGTTCATAGTAATAACTCACACATGCTGGAACTGGTCATTGAGCAGATCGCGGCCTCCAGGAATGATTTATCTGAAGTGTAATGTTTGTAACTGTAAAAAATAGCATTAAAATGGATTTAAAAATTGCTACTATTAACGTGCGTAGCGTAAAATCCACTACGCGATGTGTTTCCACCTTGGGGTACCTCGCCAAGGTCAAAGCGGACCTGCTGTTCTTGCAGGAGTGCGGTCTGCCGCACTACAGCAGTTACCGGCAGTGGTCACGATGGTGGGCCCATGGACCATCCATATGGTCAGGAGGCAACGACAGCCGGCCTTCCGGCCTGGGCATTCTGCTGCAGGGAGGCCACTTCACCATCACCGAAGTTAAGGAGGTGGTGGGCGGCCGCCTCCTCGTAGCAGATGTAATGTACAAAAACTCCCCTCTCAGGTTAATTAATGTTTACGCCCCAGCTCTCATGAACGAGAGGCTGGCCCTCTTCCAGCAGTTCCCACTGCTGCTGGCAACGTCCAGGCCGGTCATTCTGGGCGGTGACTTCAACTGCATCATCGATGTGACTGGATGATCCAGCAGAGCCGACAGCAAGCTGGACGCCACGTCCAGACTCCTGATGGATGCAGTAAAAGACGCCAAGCTGTGCGACGTCTTCAGCAACCCTGCAGACGGAGCACCGCGCAGATACACCTGGTCGAGACCAGACAGGTCCGTCCGTTCCAGAATAGACTTCCTGTTTGTGTCCCACACGCTCAAGGTCAGATCCACCGACGTCACGCCGGTGTTCTTCTCTGACCACTGCCTCCTACTGGCCGACTGTCGCCCACAGGAAAACCAGAAAGTTGGCAGAGGGATATGGAAGCTGAACGTGAAACCATTGACTCCGGAAAACGTTGAGGAACTAAAGAGGGTTTACAAAGGTTGGAGAACTGTAAAACCCCTCTGCGATTCCCCGATGCACTGGTGGGAAACAATCAAGACGAACATCAAGAGGTTCTTCATCCTCAAAGGTGTTCAGGAGGCGCGAGGGAGACAGAGGGAATTGTCCCATCTCCAGACGAATATGCAAAACCTGCTCCTGCTGCAGTCGATGGGGGTCGATGTCGCGGAGGAACTCGAAGAGGTGAAAGGCCAGCAAGCCTCGCTCTTTGCCTCAGAGTCCTCCAAGATCATCTTCCGCTCCGTCGAGCAGGATGAGACATGTTCGCGTTTCTTCTTCCAAAAGGTACACAGGGGGAGCTCTGTGATCACCAGCCTAAAGGAAGAAGACGGTTCTGTGACGTCTTCGCAGCCTGACATGCAGAGGATCAGCAAATCCTTCTATGCCAGGCTGTACGACGTCCAGCCCATAGACCGCGCGGCCTCCCAGTCCTTCCTTTCATCTATTTCGGAGGTCATAGACGACAGCAAGCGGGAGAGTCTGGACCACCCGCTAACTCTGGACGAGCTGACAAAGGCCGTCCGGTCCTTCGAGACGAATAAAACTCCCGGTCGAGTTGTACTCGGCTCTGTGGGACTGGATAGGCCCAGACCTGCTGGAAGTGTACGGAGGTATGCTTCTGGCCGGCAGCATGTCAGAATTGATGAGGATCGGCATCATCACCCTCATCTACAAGCAGAAGGGGGAGAGGGAGAAAATCAAAAACTGGCGGCCCATTTCGCTGCTAAATGTGGACTACAAGATCCTGTCAAAGGTCATCGCCAACAGGGTCAAGTCTGCTCTTGAGCTGGTGATTCACCCGGACCAGACCTGCGCTGTCCCCGGCAGGAAGATCTCTGATAGCCTTGCGCTACTCAGGGATACGATCGCCTCCATGCGGGACAGGAGGGTGGACACCTGCTTAATCAGCTTAGACCAGGAGAAAGCCTTTGACAGGGTATCGCACACGTACCTGATGGACGTGCTCTCCAAAGTGGGGTTTGGGGAGGGTATCCGCAATTGGGTCAAATTGCTCTACACAGACATCAGTAGTGCAGTCCTAATCAACGGGTGGGAAACTCAAAGCTTTCAAATCAGATCTGGAGTCAGGCAAGGCTGTCCTCTCTCCTTTGTCTTGTTTGTGTGTTGTATCGAACCCTTTGCCGAGTCCATCAGGAAGGATGCGGGCATTAGAGGGGTGACGATCCCAGGCAGCGGAGGCACTCAGGTCAAGACCTCCCTGTACATGGATGACGTCGCCGTCTTTTGCTCGGATCCGCAGTCAGTCCGCAGATTGCGAGCAATCTGCAACCAGTTTGAACTGGCCTCGGGAGCAAAGGTCAATCGCAGCAAGAGCGAGGCCATGCTCTTTGGCAACTGGACCGACCGAGCCTCCATTCCCTTCACCGTCAAGCCAGATTTCCTGAAGGTGTTGGGAATTATGGTTCGGAGCGGACGGGGCGTGCGCCAAAAACTGGGAAGAGCATATCGCCAAGGTCAAACAAAAACTGGGATGGTGGAAGCTGCGCTTCCTCTCCATGGCAGGAAAGAACCTGGTCATCAGGAGTGAGGTGCTCTCGGGGTTGCTGCATGTGGCACAGGTCTGGCCCATCCCCTGCTCCTGTGCCGCGGCAGTCACCCGGGCCGTCTTCCACTTTGTCTGGAGGTCCAAAATGGAACGTGTCCGCAGAGACACAATGTACAAATCTCTGGACAGTGGAGGAAAGGATGTTCTGAACGTGGCCCTCATCCTGATGGCCACCTTTGTGAGCGGCTGCATCAAGCTGTGCACAGACCCCCGGTACGCAAACACCAAGTGTCACTATGTGCTGAGGTTCTACCTGTCCCCGGTGTTGCGAAGGATGGGCCTGGCCACGCTGCCGCGAAACGCCCCACCAGCTGGACCATGCCTGTCCACCTGTCCTTCGTGGAAAAGTTTTTCACAAAAAACCCCTTTGACCACAAGGCCATAAAACGGTGGTCAGCACGTAAGGTCCTGGACGCCCTACGAAAGAAGGAGAGGGTGGACCCTGTCGGGTGGTTCCCTGAGCGGATTGTCGAACTTGTTTGGCAGAACGTCTCATCGCCAGAGCTGTCACACAAGCACCAAGACGTAGCTTGGTTGGCGGTGAGGAGGGCCTTACCCGTCAGAGCGTTCATGCACAGCCGACATCTCAGCAGCACGGCACGCTGCCCCCGAGTCGGCTGTGGGGCGGACGAGACTGTCACCCATCTCCTTCAGGATTGTGCTTTCGCGAGGCAGGTTTGGAAAGAGATGCAGTGGTTGCTGTCGAGGTTCATCCCGAGCAGCTCCGTAACACAGGACTCTGTGCTCTGCGGGCTGTTCCCAGGGACACACACCGAGACAGACATCACCTGCTGCTGAAGGGCCATCAACTTGGTCAAAGAGGCTCTTTTGTCTTGGCGAAACTTGCTGGTCTTCCAGAGCAAGGAGATGACCACGTCTGCGTGTTGCAGACTGGCGCAATCCAAGATCCAGGATTACGTGCTGAGGGACGCACTTAAAATTGGTGCAGTCGCCGCAAAGACACGGTGGGGAAGGACCACAGTTTAAAGCCCTTCTGCCACTGTAAACCCAGGGGCAGGAATCAGTACAAAACTCCCCTTGGGCCGTACTTGTAACTTCTTTTTTGTGTACATGGAGCACCATGATCTGTAAACACCTATGTAGTGCCATGTACAATGCAAGGTCTGTTTCGTAATGCACGTGTACTGTATAGTGACACATGGAATGTAATTTGTCGAATGTACTACAATGTATCCCGTATTGTACCAAATTGTACTTGAACTGAAAAGCAAGGAAATGTATCGAACGGAACTGCCGTCAGCACCCAAATGTAGTGTATGTGATTGCTGACCACAGCTAAATGTACTGAACTGCTTTTGAATGTATGTACAAATTTTTATATGAATAAAGTATATTTTGGAAAAAAAACACACCTGTAGCCAGAGAGGACTGGAAAATGATGGTTAGAGCCTCTGCTATTTCCTCTTTTGCTTCTCTTAACAGCCTGGGATACATTTCATCCGGGCCTGGGGATTTATTCACTTTCAAAGCTGCTAAACCTCTTAATACTTCCTCTCACACTATCTTTATTTCACGTAATAGTTCACACTCCTCCTCCCTGGTTGCATTGTCTGCACCGCCCCTCTCTTTTTTGAAAACAGACGCAAAATATTCATTAAGAACCATCCCGACAACTTCCACCTCCGTACACAGATTACCTTTATAGTCTCTACTAGGCCCTACTCGTTCTTTAGCTATCCGCTCGCTCTTAATGTATTTATAAAGGTGATCTTATTGAAACGTTTAAGATTCTGAGGGGGCTTGACAGGGTAGATACAGAGAGGATGCCTTCCCTCGTGGAGGAATCTAGAACCAGGGGGCATCGTTTCAGAGTAAGGGGCCGCCCATTTAAAACGGAAATGAGGAGGAATTTCTTCAGAAAGTCGTGAATCTTTGGAATTCTCTACCCCAGAGAGCTGTGGAGACTGGGTCATTGAATATAGTTAAGGTGGAGAAAGACAGATTTTTGAATGATAAGGGAGTCAAGGGTTATGGGGAGCAGGCGGGGAAGTAGAGTTGAAGCCAAGATCAGATCAACCATGATCTTATTGAATGGCGGAGCAGGCTCAAGGGGCCAAATGGCCGACTCTTGCTCATATTTCTTATGTTCTAATAAACCATCTTTGGGTTTCCCTTGATTTTACTTGCCAAAATGCTTTGATGCTCTCCTAATTTCCTTTTTCATTTCACCCTTGCACTCCTCTGGGTTTCCTGCAATATTGAGCCCTCGGTATCTTCAAGGGAAGCCTCAAGATCTCCTCCTTGAATGCCTTCCACTGCTCTGACACTGATTTACCTTCAAGTTACCAGTCCACTTTAGCTAAATCACTTCTCAGCTTAGTAAAATTAGCTTTCCACCAATTGAGAACTTTGTGTGGCTTGGTGTCATATTTTGTCTGTTAACGCTCCTGTGAAGCACCTTAATATGTCTTACTAAGTTAAAGTGCGAAATAAGCGCAAGTTGTTCATAGAATCATAGAAATTTACAGCACAGAAGAAGCCCATGTCGGCCCATCATGTCTGTGCCGGCCGAGAAACAGCTATTTAGCTGAATCCCACTTTCCAGGCTCTTGGTCCGTAGCCTTGTAGGTTACAACACTTCCAAGTGCATATCCAAGTATTTTTTTAAATGCAGTGATAGTTTCAGCATATGACACCCTTTCAGACTGTGAGTTCCAGACCCCCACCACCGTTGCTGTATGTGGGAGGAGGAACTAGGTGGGAGATCAGAAGAGGTGCTCGATTTGCTAGGAACTTTACTGAAATTCATTTTGGATCTTTATAGCTTTTCTGTCTTCTTGAGCATCCTCGATTATATTCGCTCAACCATCGGTGGCCATGCCTTCTGTTGCCTGGGTCCCAAGCTCTCGAATTGCCTGCCAGCAACTGGTCATCCGCTCTAATTTCTCATGTAAATTATTTGTCTTATAATACTGCTGTGAAGCGCCTTGGGACATTTCACTATGTTAAGGGCACTATATAAACACTATATACCGAAGCAAATGCTTTATGCGGAGCTCCTTCATGGTAAACGATCCAAAGGTGGGCAGCGGAAACGTTATCAGGACACCCTCAAAGCCTCCCTGGTAAAGTGCGACATCACCACTGACACCTGGGAGACCCTGGCCCGAAGACCGCCCGAGGTGGAGAAAGTGCATCCAGGAGGGCGCTGAGAGCTCAACGCAAAGAGCATGAAGAGGCCAAGCGCAGGCAGCGGAAGGAGCGCGCGGCAAACCAGCCCCACCCATTCCTTCCCTCGACGAATGTCTGTCCCACCTGTAACAGGGTCCGTGGCTCTCGCATGGGACTATACAGCCATCTGAGAACTCACTTTGGGAGTGGAAGCAAGTCTTCCTCGATTCCGAGGGACTGCCTGTGATGATGATATAAATACAAGTCGTTGTATTATTTAAAAAGGACGATAAAACCGAAAACTGCAATGAATTGAACTTTAGGAGGTGGTGGGCCACACTTTCAGTGTCCATAATTAACGTCCCTGGGTGGGCTCGAACCACCAACCTTTCGGTTAACAGCCGAACGCGCTAACCGATTGCGCCACAGAGACAGCTGAAAATTGGCAGAGCAGAAAGCTTTATAGTATTTCTATAAGCAACTGAGTAGCTTTCAGTCTAAATTAAAGTCATTGCAAGGACAGGTCGCGTCCATTCAGCCCATTGTGGCTGTGCCGGCTCTGTGAAAGACTGATCACACTCCCTGTCTCCCCATAACCCCTGCACATTTTCCTGAATAATAATCGTGACCATTTCATCTGTGAAATTCAACATTCTGAAGCTGATGGTTAATTTCATTTTCCCAGCAATGAAGACCGCGCGTGCTGTGATCAATATAACCCTGACAAATTGCAGCCTGGGAAAGGCACAATGCTTTTTTAAACTTTGATTTAAAGAATACATTGAAGTTGATCACAGGAGAACTGCTGTGATATGAACTTGGTGAGTAGGATTTTATCGGTAGCGTGGCCGAGCGGTCTAAGGCGCTGGATTTAGGCTCCAGTCTCTTCGGAGGCGTGGGTTCGAATCCCACCGCTGCCAAAGGGCTATTTTCTGCAGATGTATAATCGCCAGATCAACTTCTTCAAAGCCGTTTCAATAAAAGTATATTATTTTACTTAGTGCTTTTTAAACTGTAAATTCTGAGTATGTTTGAAATTAGTTAGCAAAAACGCTGTGTGAACTGTGAGTGAGCTAGCAGCCATAGAGACATAGAAAATAGGTGCAGGAGTAGGCCATTCGGCCCTTCGAGCCTGCACCACCATTCAATATGATCATGGCTGATCATTCACCTCAGTACCCCATTCCTGCTTTCTCTCCATACCCCTTGATCCCTTTAGCCGTAAGGGCTACATCTAACTCCCTTTTGAATATGTCCAACGAACTGGCCTCAACAACTTTCTGTGGCAGAGAATTCCACAGGTTCACAACTCTCTGAGTGAAGAAGTTTCTCCTCATCTCGGTCCTAAATGGCTTACCCCTTATCTTTAGACTGTGACCCCTGGTTCTGGACTTCTCCAACATCGGGAACATTCTTCCTGCATCTAACCTGTCCAATCCCGTCAGAATTTTATAAGTTTCTATGAGATCCATTCTCATTCTTCTAAATTCCAGTGAGTATAAGCCTAGTCGATCCAGTCTTTCCTCATATGTCAGTCCTGCCATCCCGGGAATCAGTCTGGTGAACCTTCGCTGCACTCCCTCAATAGCAAGCACGTCCTTCCTCAGATTAGGAGACCAAAACTGCACACAATACTCAAGGTGTGGTCTCACCAAGGCCCTGTACAACTGTAGTAAGACCTGACTGCTCCTATGAAGGGGAAATCATGTTTAACTAATTTACTGGAATTCTTTGAGGATATAACGAGCATGGTGGATAGAGGTGTACCGATGGATGTGGTGTATTTAGATTTCCAAAAGGTATTCGATAAGGTGCCACACAAAAGATTACTGCAGAAGATAGAGGTACGCGGAGTCAGAGGAAATGTATTAGCATGGATAGAGAATTGGCTGGTGAACAGAAAGCAGAGAGTCGGGATAAATGGCTCCTTTTCGGGTTGGAAATCGGTGGTTAGTGGTGTGCCACAGGGATCGGTGCTGGGACCACAACTGTTTACAATATACATAGATGACCTGGAAGAGGGGACAGAGTGTAGTGTAACAAAATTTGCAGATGACACAAAGATTAGTGGGAAAGCGGGTTGTGTAGAGGACACAGAGAGGCTGCAAAGAGATTTAGATAGGTTAAGCGAATGGGCTAAGGTTTGGCAGATGGAATACAATGTCGGAAAGTGTGAGGTCATCCACCTTGGGGGAAAAAAACAGTAAAAGGGAATATTATTTGAATGGGGAGAAATTACAACATGCTGAGGTGCAGAGGGACCTGGGGGTCCTTGTGCACGAATCCCAAAAAGTTAGTTTGCAGGTGCAGCAGGTAATCAGGAAGGCGAATGGAATGTTGGCCTACATTGCGAGAGGGATGGAGTACAAAAGCAGGGAGGTTCTGCTGCAACTGTATAGGGTATTGGTAAGGCTGCACCTGGAGTACTGCGTGCAGTTTTGGTCACCTTACTTAAGGAAGGATATACTGGCTTTGGAGGGGGTACAGAGACGATTCACTAGGCTGATTCCAGAGATGAGGGGGTTACCTTATGATGATCATTGAGTAGACTGGGCCTTTACTCGTTGGAGTTCAGAAGGATGAGGTGTGATGTTATAGAAACATTTAAAATGATGAAAGGGATAGACAAGATAGAGGCGGAGAGGTTGTTTCCACGGGTCGGGGAGACTAGAACTAGGGGGCACAGCCTCAAAATACGGGGGAGCCAATTTAAAACCGAGTTGAGAAGGAATTTCTTCTCCCAGAGGGTTGTGAATCTGTGGAATTCTCTGCCCAAGGAAGCAGTTGAGGCTAGCTCATTGAATGTATTCAAGTCACAGATAGATAGATTTTTAACCAATAAGGGAATTAAGGGTTACAGGGAGCGGGCGCGTAAGTGGAGCTGAGTCCACGGCCAGATCAGCCATGATCTTATTGAATGGTGGAGCAGGCTCGAGGGGCTAGATGGCCTACTCCTGTTCCTAATTCTTATCATCTTATCATACTCAAATCCCCTTGCTACGAAGTCCAGCATACCATTTGCTTTCTTTACCGCCTGCTGTACCTGCATGCCAACCTTCAATGACTGATGTACCATGACACCCAGGTCTCTTTGCACCTCCCCTTTTACTAATCTCTCACCATTTAGATAATAATCTGCCTTCCTGTTTTTGCCACCAAAGTGGATAACCTCACACTTATCCACATTATATTGCATCTGCCATACATTTGCCCATTCACCTAACATGTCCAAGTCCCCCTGCAGCCTCTGAGCATCCTCCTCGCAACTCGCACTGCCACCCAGCTTAGTGTCATCTGCAAACTTGGAGATATTACCTTCAATTCCTTCATCTAAATCATTAATGTATATTGTAAATAGCTGGGGTCCCAGGACTGAACCTTGCGGTACCCCACTAGTCACTGCCTGCCATTCTGAAAAGGACCCGTTTATTCCCACTCTTTGCTTCCAGTTCTGCTAACCAGTTCTCTATCCACATCAATACATTACCCCCAATACCATGAGCCTTAATTTTGCACATTAATGTCTTGTGTGGGACCTTCTCAAAAGCCTTTTGAAAGTCCAAATACACCACATCCACTGGTTCTCCCTTGTCCACTCTACTAGTTACATCCTCAAAAAACTCATGAAGATTTGTCAAGCATGATTTCCCTTTCATAACCCACGCTGACTTAGACCAATCCTGCCACTGCTTTCCAGATGCACTGCTATTACATCTTTAATAATTGATTCTAGCATTTTCCCCACCACCGATGTCAGGCTAACCATCCTAAATGGCTTACCCCTTATCCTTAGACTGTGACCCCTGGTTCTGGACTTCCCCAACATCGGGAACATTCTTCCTGCATCTAACCTGTCCCGTCCCGTCAGAATTTTATATGTTTCTATGAGATCACCTCTCATTTTTCCATGATCTTATTGAATGGTGTGCAGGCTGGAGGGGCCGTATGGCCGACTCCTGTTCCTATTTCTTATAAACTTATATCTTTCCAACGTTCATTTCCAATCTGTACTGATTTAGCTCATGGTTGCTGGGGCAACAGCTGGAATATTAGTTGCAATGACCACAGCCTACTTGGGGTGGGCCAGGGTTCTTCATCCTGATGATTATCTGCTGAAAGGTGAGCACTTGTGGAGTATAAGATCTCCCTGTGCTGACGAAAGGGTGTCGGCCTGAAACATTAACTCTGTTTCTCTCGCCTCAGATTCTGCCTGACCTGCCAAGTGTTTCCAGCATTTTCCAGCATTTTATTTCCGATTTCCAGCTTCCGCATCATTTTGCTATTGTGAAGGATCGCACTGTGCTGCCCACATGGTGGAACAGCCTGTCAATAATCGCTGCATAGAAAAATTCCTCTTTAGTTTACGGATTCTGGAGGGCAGCCAACAAAATGAAGCATGCCCCAGCAGGAATTGTCACTCTCAGGATAAGAGTGAAGAAACTTGATTTACAAGGTGAAATATTGTAAAAAAAAATGTGTGACCCTATTATTTGCAGAATATTAGGTATTTATTGTTATTATAGTTAGTCATTATAGATATAGTGTGCTCGCTGACCTACATTGGCTCCCGGTTAAGCAACGCCTCGATTTCAAAATTCTCATCCTTGTTTACAAATCCCTCCATGGCCCTCGCCCCTCCCTATCTCTGTAATCTCCTCCAGCCCCACAACCTCCAAAAGTTATCTGCGTTCCTCAAATTCTGCCCTCTTAATTATCCCTGATTATAACTGCTCAACCATGGGTGGCCATACCTTCAGCTGCCTGGGCCCCAAGCTCTGAAACTCTTTCCCTAAACCTCTCTGCCTCTCTACCTCAATTTTCTCCTTCAAGGTGCTCCTTAAAACCTCTTTGACCAAGCGGTCATCTGCCGTAATTTCTTTTTATCTGACTCGGTCTCAAATTAAATTTTTTGTCTTATACTACTCCTGTGAAGTGCCTTGGGTTGTCTTATTACATTAAAAGGCACTATATAAATGCAAGTTGTTGTTGTTGTAGTCAACATCCTACGCCTGCTCCATGACAACATGCAGGCCACGATCCATACCAACGGATCCATTACAGACCCAATCCACATCCGGGCCGGGGTCAAACAGGACTGCATCATCGCCCCAACCCTCTTCTCAATCTTCCTCACTGCCATGCTCCACCTCACAGTCAACAAGCTCCCCGCTGGAGTGGAACTAAACTACAGAACCAGTGGAAACCTGTTCAATCTTCGCCGTCTCTAGGCCAGGTCCAAGACCACACCAACCTCTATCGTCGAGCTACAGTACACGGACGACGCCTGCATCTGCGCACATACAGAGGCTGATCTCCAGGACATAGTCGACGTATTTACTGAGGCGTAACGAAAGCATGGACCTTACGGTAAACATCCGTAAGACAAAGGTCCTTCACCAGCCTGTCCTCGCCACACAGCACTGCCCCCCCAACCATCAAGATCCACGGCACAGCCCTGGACAACGTTGTCCATTTTCCATACCTCGAGAGTCTCTTATCAACAAGAGCAGACATTGACGACGAGATCCAACACTGCCTTCAGTGCACCAGTGCAGCCTTCCGCCGCCTGAGGAAAAGAGTGTTCAAAGACCAGGCCCTCAAATCTGCCATCAAGATCAGGAAGGCCAATGGTATCTTGGCCTTTACTGCAAAGGGGATGGAGTATAAAAGCAGGGAAGTCTTGCTACAGCAGTTCAGAGAAGGTTCGCTCGGTTGATTCCGGGGATGAGGGGGTTGACTTATGAGGAAAGGTTGAGTTGGTTGGGCCTCTACTCATTGGAATTCAGAAGAATGAGAGGTGATCTTATCGAAACGTATAGGATTATGAGGGGGCTTGACAAGGTGCATGCAGAGAGGATGTTTCCACTGATGGGGGAGACTAGAAATAGAGGGCATGATCTTAGAATAAGGGGCCGCCCATTTAAAACTGAGATGAGGAGAAGTTTCTTCACTCAGAGGGTTGTAGATCTGTGGAGTTCGCTACCTCAGAGAGCTGTGGGACATTGAATAAATTTAAGACAGAAATAGACAGTTTCTTAAACGATAAGGGGATAAAGGGTTATGGGGAGCAGACGGGGAAGTGGAGCTGAGTCCATGATCAGATCAGCCATGATCTTATTGAATGGCGGAGCAGGCTCAAGGGGCTATATGGCCTACTCCTGCTCCTATTTCTTATGTTATGTTCTTATAAACCATTTACTGTATGGGTTATAGCTCATCGGCAATTTCTCCTGGCTCTACACGCTGTCAATGGCTGCATGCACGGGCATGCTTTGAAGAGGGTGCTGGGAGAAATGCCGATGTCCAAAATCGATGAGTGGTGTTGATTGGTGTTACGCTCCTGGTAATTAAAATACTTGTGGCAATTGCAGGCAACAGCAGCATTGACAACCTGCCCAATATGGCAACCATCGATTCCTCGCCGGAAGTGGAAGCAGAAGCAAGGTGGCCACTATTTTTTAGTAGCCGGAGCTAAAGGTTCAAATTTCTAGGTTCTAGTCTCCATATTATAATAATGATATAGAGGCACTAGAGAAGGTGAGAAAACAATTTACTGGAATGAATTCAGAACTGAAAGGTTGAGCCTGTCAGGGAAACATTGAACAGGCTGGGACTCATTTCTCTAGAAAAGGGAAGACAGCCCTGAGTCTTTAAGATTATGAAAGGGTTCCATACGGTCGACGTAGAGAAGATATTTCCACATGTGGGTGAGACCAGAACTCGGGGCCATCAATTTAAGATAGTCAGTAGTAAATCTAATGGGGAATTCAGGAGAAACTTCTTTATCCAGAGAGCGGTGAGAATGTGGAACTTGCTGCCACAGGGAGGGGTTGAGGCGAATAGTATCGATGCATTTAAGGGAAAGGTAGATAAGCAATTGAGGGAGAAAGGAATAGAAGGATATGGCGATGAGGCGAGAAGGCTGGGAGGAGGCTGATGTGGAGCATCAGCACAGAGGGGTGGATTAACCATGTGGCAGATTAACCATGGGGTAGATTAACCATGGGGTGGATTAATCATGGGGTGGATTAACCATGGGGCGGATTAACCACGGGGCGGATTAACCATGGGGTGGATTAACCATGGGGCGGATTAACCATGTGGCAGATTAACCATGGGGCGGATTAACCAAGGGGTGGATTAACCATGGGGTGGATTAACCATGGGGTGGTTTAACCATGGGGCGGATTAACCATGGGGTGGATTAACCATGTGGCGGATTAACCATGGGGCGGATTAACCATGGGGCGGATTAACCATGGGGCAGATTAACCATGGGGTGGTGACGGATTAACCATGGGGCGGATTATCCATGGGGCGGATTAACCATGGGGATTAACCATGGGGCGGATTAACCATGTGGCGGATTAACCATGGGACGGATTAACCACGGGGTGGATTAACCATGGGGCGGATTAACCAACCATGGGGCGGATTAACCATGGGGCGGATTAACCATGGGGCAGATTAACCATGGGGCGGTGACGGATTAACCATGGGGCGGATTATCCATGGGGCGGATTAACCATGGGGATTAACCATGGGGTGGTTTAACCATGTGGCGGATTAACCATGGGACGGATTAACCACGGGGTGGATTAACCATGGGGCGGATTAACCATGGGGATTAACCATGGGGTGGTTTAACCATGTGGCGGATTAACCATGGGGCGGATTAACCAACCATGGGGCGGATTAACCACGGGGTGGATTAACTACGGGGTGGATTAACTACGGGGCGGATTAACCATGGGGCGGAGGGGGCTGCAGTCCTAGGCCCACCAAGGAACATAGGCCCTGCTGACACGGACATTTCTACCTGCCTCAGCTGGCCAGAAGTTCTCCGTAGTTCATAACTGTCTAATTTCTAGGATTACAGAGGATTACAGACCCCTTAGCAGAGGGGTCAACAACCAGGGGGCATAGATTTAAAGTAATTAGTTGGAGGTTTAGAGGGGATTTGAGGGGAAATGTTTTCACCCAGTGGGTAGTGGGGGTCTGGAATCACTGCCTGAAAGGGTGGTAGAGGCAGAAACCCTTACTGCATTTTAAAACTATTTAGATATGCACTTCAAGTGCTGTAACCTACAGGACCAAGAGCCGAAAAGTGGGATTAGGCTGGATAGCTTTTTGAACACTCTTTCTGTTGATAAATTATTATTGAAAGCACAAGGTAACCAATTAGATTAATTTTAAATGTTAATGATAGTTATAACAAAGCTGCTCTTTGTGCTAATAGAGTCTCTGTTAAAGTTGGGGAAATGAATTCCTATTTGCTGTCCACGTTATGTTTTAAACACAACACGTTTGTTTAAAAGAAAACACATTGGCAGCGGTGGGATTCGAACCCACGCCCCCGAAGAGACTGGAGCCTTAATCCAGCGCCTTAGACCGCTCGGCCACGCTACCGATAGCAACACAACTCCGCCAGTTTGTTAAAGCGGGCTGCCCAAAGTGATCCTGAGTCATAGTCCGATTAACAGGCGGTAAATCTCGACCGGACCTGGAATTTCTTTGACACTCGGAGCCATGTTGCACTTTGATCGGGCTCTATGCTGCTTCTCAGTGAGTCGCACACAGCGCCACAAGCTGCTCTCACAGGCCGCGCTCATTCCGTCAAAAAGTTTTCCAACGTTCATCTTGCTCTCGCTCCCAGCTCGGCTTCCCACCAGGTCCGCTGCCTCTCAACCTGCTCTCTTGCTTTAGATACTAAAGCGGCAGCGCATCAAGATATAAGGTTAAATGTGGGAGATTTGAACTGTATAAAACACAGGTTAAGCTGCAGCTGGAGTACTGCGTGCAGTTCTGGTCACCACATTACAGGAAAGATGTGATTGCACTGGAGAGGGTGCAGAGGAGATTTACAAGAATGTTGCCTGAACTAGAGAATTTTGGTTTTGAGGAAGGATCAGATAGGCTGGGGTTGTTTTCTTTGGAACAGAGGAGGCTGAGGGGAGATCTGATTGAGGTGTAGAAAATTATGAGGGGGCGAGATAGAGTGGATAGGAAGGACCTGTTTCCCTTGGCAAAAGGGTCAACAACCAGGGTGCATTGATTTATAGTAATTGGGGGGAGGTTTAGAGGGGATATGAGGGGAAATTTCTTCACCCAGAGGGCGGTGGGGGTCTGGGGCGGAACTCACTGCCTGAAAGGGTGGCAGAGGCAGAAACCCTCACCACATTTAAAAAGTACTTGGATGTGCACTTGAAGTGCCGTAACCTACAGGGCTACGGACCCAGAGCTGGAGAGTGGGATTAGGCCGGGTGGCTCTTGGTCGGCCGATGCGGACACGACGGGCCGAATGGCCTCCTCCCTTTGCTGTAAGTTTCTATGATTCTATGAGAGCAGGAGCAACCTTTTTACACAGAGAGTTGTGAGGCTGTGGAATTTACCCCCTGCAGTTAGAGTGAAGCAGAGACCAGGTCAAAATGTAATGGTTGGACAGGTGGGTGAAAGAAAGGGGGATAAAGGGATTTGGGAACAGAGTGGGACAGAGGATTAGGACACTGTTGGTGTGGAGGAGAAACACTAATACGGACTACTTGGGCCAAGTGGCCTGTTTCTGTGTTGTAATCTATATGTCAGCATAAAGCTGTTCCATTTTATAGAAAAAGGACAGAATGAGTCCTTTCGGCCCATCGTGTCTGTGCCGACTCTGTGAAGGAACGATCCAATCAGTCCCCCTCCTCACAGACCTACAGACTTTTTCCCCTTCATGTATTTACCCAATTCCCTTTAGAAAGTTACTATTAAATCTGCTCCCACCACCCTTTCAGGCAGCTCGTTCCAGATCATCATAGACTGTCCCTTGGAATCGAGGAAGACTTGCTTCCACTCCCAAAGTGAGTTCTTTGGTGGCTGAACAGTCCAATACGAGAGCCACAGACCCTGTTACAGGTGGGACAGACACTCGTCAGGGGAAGGGGTGGGTGGGGCTAGTTTGCCGCGCGCTCCTTCCACTGCGTGCGCTTGACCTCTTCACGCTCTTTGCATTGAGACTCGAAGAGCTCAACGCCCTTCTGGATGTACTTTCTCCACCTCAGGTGATCTTTGGCCAGGGTCTCCCAGGTGTCGGTGGGGATGTCGCACTTTACCAGGGAGGCTTTGAGGCTGTCCTTGTAACGCTTCCGCTGCCCACCTTCGGTTCATTTTCCACGAAGGAGCTCCGCATAAAACATTTACTTAGGAAGTCTCGTATCTGGCATGCAAACTATGTGGCCTGCCCAGCGAAGCTGATCGAGTGTGGTCAGTGCTTCAATACTGGGGATGTTAGCCTGGGCGAGGACACTGATGTTGGTGCACCTGACCTCCCAGGGGATTTGCAGGATCTTGCGGAGACATCATTGGTGATATATCTCCAGTGATTGAGGTATCTACTGTACATGGTCCATGTCTCTGATCCATACAGTGGGGCAGATATTACTACAGCCCTGTAGACTATGAGCTTGGTGGTAGGTTTGAGGGCCTGGTCTTCAAACACTCTTTTCCTTAGATCATAACAACATGTTGTGTAAAATGTTTCATCCTCATAGAAACATAGAAATTAGGTGCAGCAGTAGGCCATTCGGCCCTTCGAGCCTGCACCACTATTCAATAAGATCATGGCTGATCATTCAAACTCAGTATCCCTTTCCTGCTTTCTCTCTTTCATCTCTCCTCTGGTTCTTTTGCCAATTACCTTAAATCTGTGTCCTCTGGTTACCGACCCTTTGCCAGTGGAAACACTTCCTCGCTATTTACTTTATCAAAACCCTTCAAGATTTTGACACCTCCACCAAATCTCCTCTGAACCTTCTCTGCTCTAAGGAGAACACGCCCAGTTTTTCTCATCTTTCCACATAACTAACGTCCCTCATTCCTGGTACTATTCTAGTAAATCTCCTCTGCACCCTCTCCAAGGCCTTGACATCCTTCCTCAAGCACGGTGCCCAGAATTGTCCTCAATATTCCAGCTGGGGCCTAACCAGTGGTTTATAAAGGTTTAGCATAACTTCCTTGCTCTTGTCCTCTATGCCTCTATTTATAAAACCAATGATCCCGTTTGCCTTTTTAACCGCCTTCTCATGTAGTCCTGTTAGCTTCAAAGATGTGTGTGCATACGCCCCAGGTCTCTGTCTCCTTTAGAATTGTACCATTTAGTTTATATTACCTCTCCCCATTCTTCCTCCCAAATGTTAGTGCAACACAAGATAAATAGTTGCCATCAGTGGCTGAGTAAATGCTAATTATAATTAGTGAGAATTACAGGAAGGAGAATTAAAATGATAAGTTTAAGGCACAAAATAAATCGCTATATTAATTTACTTAAAATATAAGAGATAGAATCATACAGTACAGAAGGAGGCCGTTCAGTCCATTGTGCCTGTTAGTGGGCAGTTGCCAAATAATATAGAATGCAGCTCCACATATACAAATCTTTTAAATACAGAAACATCCCTCGCTACCGCCCATAACACCAACATTCAGCCTGTTCTTGTCTTTTATGTTATTGATACTGTTTCCCTAACCTATTCTCACTCCGTCTTATGGCTGTCACTCCCCCTGGACCCTCACCGTGCTGACAGTGATGCTCAACACGCAGCTTTCTACATTTCTTATTCCTTCCCAGGCACACAGAGGCATTGAACCCCTTGACGTCTGCTCTCCTCTGGCAACAGGGAGAACCAAACTCTGCACGGTGTGCTGATATAGAATCCTTAAAAAAGAGAGGGTGTACAATGAAAGATAGTGAAAATCCCAAAGGTTCACAACATGTAGATGCTAATAAAGCACTTACTGGCCGTACAAGCGGTGAGAAGCTAAAGCTCGCAAAATACAGACCTTTAAAAATCAAGTTAGATCATCCAACCATTTCTTCCCGCCTTATCTCCACATTGTGCAACCCCTTGGGTTTCTCAATTTGGAACATTCACTCTGAGGACAATGTGACCCCATGAGATAAGATGAGATCATTTCGCAAGGGTGGTGATTTAATGGCGCAGTTTGGAGGATTTGCGCCATCTTCGAATGTTGTACTATTTTTTTTCAAACATTTATCTCCTCCGTCCTTATAAACCCAATGTCCTCTGTTTAAACGGAAGTGCTGTCAAGGCTTAAATCTTACAAAAAAACTGGTTCAATTTGCTCTCTAATCTTCCATGGTTGGGGAACTGGGTCCAAATCGGTTGTAAACTGGGATTAGCGGTTTCAATATATATCTGATCGCCTTCTCCTCTTTCTAAAGAAAGGTTTAACGGGATGGGGATCAGTGGGTCCCTTCAAGTAGCTCATCCTACTCATGTGACAAGATACTAATCCCAGCCAGAAAATGTGCAACAGCAAATCTCATTATCCGGCTATTCATTGGGATCCGGAGTGGGTTCCCCCACGCGCCCTCCCGTTGCTATGGATACCCCGTGGAGATGGGTGCCTGAGTGACATGTATCTATTATATCTACAGTAACAGAAGGGATTGTGAGAAAGATAGTCTGCACTGGGAGCGAGAAGAGGAGATTTAAGAAAAGGGAAACACGGGGAAAATTGAAAATATTAGGATAAAAATTTAAATAACTGAAAGATACGGGGAAATAAATACAGTTTGTGAGACAGAGTCACAGACAAACAGGCAGAGAGAGGGAGAGATGGAGAGGGGGAGAGAAAGAGAGACAGAAACAGAGAGAGAGAAATATAACCAGACGCAGAGAAGCAGAGAGTGGGACTGGTTGGAGAGCTCTTTTACAGAGTCAACATAGGCATGATGGGCCGAATGGCTTCCTCATCTTTCTATGGAACAATAATTCATAGAATCATACAGCACCTCTTTGAAAGTTACTATTAAATTTGCATCCACAGCTCTTTCAGGCAGCGCTTTCCAGGTCACAGTAACTCGCCGCGTAAACACATTCTCCCCATCTCCCCTTCTGGTTCTTTTGCCAAACACCTCAACTCTGTGTCCCTCTGGTTACAGACCCCCCTGCCCCTGGAAAACACTGTCTCCTTTATTTGCTTCACCCCCCCCCCCCCCCCCCTCATGATTTTGAAATCCGTATGCACTCTGGTTATTTTGAGTTGTCGTTTCTCAAAGTAGCGACCCGGTTAAAGCTTTGCGCAGAGAAGGTCGGATGGGAGGCAGGTTGGGAACCGGGCAGATGTTCATCAAGTTAACACTGAAATCATTTAAAGAGGAATATGAAATCGAACGAAGCAATTTCAGCCCCGACCGAAGTAGATTCGGAGACTTTTTAAACTTAATGTGATATAAAGTTCTAGCTGATAACTTGTGACTGATATAAAGTTCTAGCTGATGACTTGTGACTGATATAAAGTTCTAGCTGATAACTTGTGACTGATATAAAGTTCTAGCTGATAACTTGTGACTGATATAAAGTTCTAGCTGATAACTTGTGACTGATATAAAGTTTTAGCTGATAGTCTAAACTTGGACAATACACACTTCAAAGTAATAATTGCGCAAGTTGTAATATATTCAGGGGTGACGCTCTGGTTAAACAGCTCTGAACAGGAAGAATCTGTGAAAGCCAAATCGGTTGTAAACTGAAATTAAACACTTTCAATTAAAACCTAATCCCTTTGAAATAAGAGGTTTCCGAAAGAAGCTGGTGTTCAGAGCGAGAAACGCGAGCTCCGACGCCCCTTTTGTGAGAAAAAAAGCAATAAATTTAAAGGACAGGGGCTAAATCCGATTGAGGGTCTTTACCGACTCATCCGGCACGGGTAATCCCCGAGCCGCGGACTTCGCCTCGACACCAAGATAGGAACACGCGTCCGGCTTTGTAACCAGGACACGGGCATTGCTGGGAGAGCGGACACAGCTGCGGAACCCTCCCCGAGATCAACACTACAGACTGAGAATATTTGCATTTCATTACATCTAAAAGCAAAGTCTGTGTGTGCGAGAACGCGGAAAATAGGCGCCCAAAGCGTGAGGCTGCTCTGTCGGGTTAGAAATGGCAGCACACGAAGCCATTCGGCCCAATGGGTCAGTATCTCTTTCAGAGAGAGTAAGAGACAAAGTGAGAGAGAGCGAGATACAGTGAGAGCAAGAGAATGGGCGATTGACAATGAAAGAGAGCGAGATGGAGAGAGTGAGATACAGTGAGAGCGAGAGAGTGGGCGATTGACAATGAAAGAGAGCGAGATGGAGAGAGTGAGATACAGTGAGAGCGAGAGAGTGGGCGATTGACAGTGTAAGAGAGTGAGAGAGATAGAGAGAGCGAGATACAGTGAGAGCAAGAGAATGGGCGATTGACAGTGAGAGAGAGCGAGATAGAGAGCGAGAGATAGAGAGATAGAGAGCGAGATAGAGTGAGTGAGAGCGAGAGAATGGCCAATTGACAGTGAGAGAGAGCGAGATAGAGAGAAAGAGATAGAGCAAGATAGAGAGAGTGAGAGAGATAGAGAGAGCGAAGTAGAGAGTGAGATAGAGAGAGCGCGAGGGGCCGAGAGAGTGGGCGATTGACAGTGAGAAAGAGTGAGAGAGATAGAGCGAGCTAGATAGTGAGAGAGATAGAGAGCGAGAGAGTGAGAGATAGTGAGCATGAGAAAGAGAGATGCACAGAGAGAACGAGAGACCAAGAGAGTGGGCGATTGACAGTGAGAGAGCGAGATAGAGAGAGTGAGTGTGAGAAAGAGAGAGCGAGAACAAGAGTGAGGGAAAGGGAGAGAGAGATACAGAAACATAGTGAGAGCGAGAGGGAGAAGGCGAGAGTGAGAAATGTAGATAAACAGAGATTATTGACAGACAGTGACAATGACAGAGTTTTATCTTGCCGACTGATTGTGATGTGGTAACAGTAAAGGACAGACAGAGGCTGAACTCCAGGACATAGTCGACATATTTACCGAGGCGTACAAAAGCATGGGCCTTACGCTAAACATCCGTAAGACAAAGGTCCTCCACCAGTCTGTCCTCGCCGCACAGCACTGCCCCCCAGTCATCAAGATCCACGGCGTGACCCTGGACAACATGGACCATTTCCCATATCTCGGGAGCCTCGGGATCAACAAGAGCAGGCATCGACGACGAGATTCAACACCGCCTCCAGTGCGCCAGTGCAGCCTTGGGCTGCCTGAGGAAAAGAGTGTTTGAAGACCAGGCCCTCAAAACTTCTACCAAGCTCATGGTCTACAGGGCTGTAGTAATACCCGCCCTCCTGTATGGTTCAGAGACGTGGACCATGTACAGTAGACACCTCAAGTTGCTGGAGAAATATCACCAACAACGTCTCCGCAATATCCTACAAATCCCCTGGGAGGACAGATGCACCAACATCAGCGTCCTCATTCAGGCTAACATTCCCAGCATCGAAGCACTGACCACACTTGTTCAGCTCCGCTGGGCAGGCCACATAGTTCGCATGCCAGACTCCCAAAGCAAGTGCTCTACTCGGAGCTCCTTCACGGCAAACAAACCAAAGATGGGCAGAGGAAACGTTACAAGGGCACCCTCAAAGCTTCCCTGATAAAGTGTGACATCACCACCTGGGAGTCCCTGGCCCAAGACCGCCCTAAGTGGAGGAAGTGCACCTGGGAGGGCGCTGAGCACCTTGAGTCTCATCGCCGAGAGCATGCAGTAATCAAGCGGAAAGAGCGTGCGGCAAACCTGTCCCACCCACCCATTCCCTCAACGACTATCTGTCCCATCTGTGACAGGGTCCGTGGCTCTCGTATTGGATTCTTCAGCCACCTAAGGACTCATTTTAAGAGTGGAAGCAAGTCTTCCTTGACTCCGAGGGACTGCCTATGATGATGATAAACAGTGAAGGAGCTTTGGTTTGTTTTAATGGGAAATCTCCAATCTCCCACTTAAATCACGATGGGAGATGGAAGGACCGCCCGGAAAATTTCAGCCAATCGTATTTGAACTGGGATCAGAAAACTGTCCCAATTATTTTCCCATCTACTATAAGCACACCTTTCTGAGAATCGGTGAGCAGCACCGGGCAAGAGTTCACAACTGGGATTGTCCATAGCTCCAGTTTGCAAGGTGGATTTTCATCATCATCGTAGGCAGTCCCTCAAAATCGAGGAAGACTTACTTCCACTCTAAAAGTGAGTTCTTAGGTGACTGAACAGTCCAATACGGGAATTACAGTCCCTGTCACAGGTGGGACAGACAGTGGTTGGAGGAAAGGGTGGGTGGGACTGGTTTGCCGCACGTTCCTTCCGCTGCCTGCACTTGCTTTCTGCACGCTCTCGGCGACGAGACTCGAGGTGCTCAGTGCCCTCCCGGATGCACTTCCTCCACTTAGGGCGGACTGGTCTTTGGCCAGGGACTCCCAGGTGTCGGTGGGGATGTTGCACTTTATCAGGGAGGCTTTGAGGGTGTCCTTGAAATGTTTCCTCTGCCCACCTTTGGCTCGCTTGCTGTGTAGGAGTTCCAAGTAGAGCGCTTGCTTTGGGAGTCTTGTGTCGGGCATGCGGACAATGTGGCCCGCCCAGCGGAGCTGGTCGATGGAGCGCTCGAACTGAATGACCCGCTTCACATTAGATCAACGGCCAGTTTGCTCATACTTTGTATCTAAGCAGATTGTGAATCTGGAAACCCTGGGAAAAACGTCGCCCCCCCAAAGTTTCCGCAGCGTTTCCACCGAAGTTGTGCCATTCGAGAACCCCGCGGAAATTCATCATTTCGGGTAAAGCGCGACACGTCCACTGTGGTTAATGTGAGACCGAAGTTTGATCTGTAAAATGAGACGCTGCCTATTAATGATGCCCCCCTGATCCCTGTCCCCCATGGAAGGGGCGAGTCTGGTCATTGTTTGGGCCGGCCAGCCATTGGCTGGTCTGCTGCCTCTCCTGCTGCTATTGGTTGTCTTCCCATGTTACATGTGGCGCTGTATTTCAGTTGCGCGTTTGCGCTGTGCTCAGTTTTGGGGCCGAGACCATTCCACAGCAGACAGGTGGGATTATGACTGCGACCATGACAAATACCAGCGCTGGCTCAGCATCCAACTCTTCCAGCATTTCATACAATCATAGAGACTTACAGCATGGAAGGAGGCCATTTCGGCCCATCGTGTCCGCACCGGCCAAGAGCTATCCGGCCTAATCCCACTTTCCAGCTCTGGGTCCATAGCCCTGTAGGTTACGGCATTTCAAGTGCACATCCAAGTACTTTTTAAATATGATGAGGGTTTCTGCCTCTACCACCCTTTTAGGCAGTGAGTTCCAGACCCCCATCACCCTCTGGGTGAAGAAATTTACCCTCTAAACCTCTCCCCTATTACTTTAAATCTATGCCCCCTGGTTGTTGATCCTTTTGCCAATGGAAACAGGTCCTTCCTATCCACTCTATCCAGGCCCCTCATAATTTTATACACCTCAATCAGGTCTCCCCTCAGGCTCCTCTGTTCGAAAGAAAACAGACCCAGCATCTCCAATCTTTCCTCATAGCCAAAATTCTCCATTGCAGGCAACATTCTTGTAAATCTCTTCTGCTCCCTTTCCAGTGCAATCACATCTTTCATGTAATCACTCCATTTCAATCACTCCCAACCGGCGCAGGGGAATTAAACCAGCGGAGAGCGCCAATCAACAGAAGTCTGACACAATGTGAGGCGTTGCTACTGGACCAGTCTAAACAAGAGTCGAGGAACGATCCTGGTTCTCCTAAATCTGATTCGTCAGATGGCCTTGTTAAATAATAATGATTATATTGAATGGTGGTGCAGACTCGAAGGGCCGAATGGCCTACTCCTGCACCTATTTTCGATGTTTCTATCTCAGGAAGAATGTTCCCGATGTTGGGGAAGTCCAGAACCAGGGGTCACGGTCTAAGGATAAGGGGTAAGCCATTTAGGATCGAGATGAGGAGAAACTTCATCACTCAGACAATTGTGAACCTGTGGAATTCTCCACCACAGAAAGTTGTTGGGGCCAGTTCGTTAGATATCTTCAAAAGGGAGTTAGATGTGGCCCTTACAGCTAAAGGGATCAAGGGGTATGGAGAGAAAGCAGGAATGAGTACTGAAGTTGCATGATCATATTGAAAGGTGGTGCAGGCTCGAAGGGCCGAATGGCCTACTCCTGCATCTATTTTCTATGTTTCTATGATTAATCACTCGATATTAAAGCGATGTGGATCCATAACATGGGTCTGTATCAGATAGCCCCTCATCCTGATACCTCACCCAGGCCCATTCAATATTGCTGAGGGACTTTCATATAGTTATTAACTTACCATTGGTCTGGTTTTCCAGTCTTGAGCAGGTTTCACAGAAGCAGCAACAGTTGGTTTGGGTTTACTGCAGAAACTGGGAGCATGACCCTATAGGTCATGAACTCACATCTAGGGGTCAGCTTTACATCTCAGTATGAGCATCACCTCTCCTCCTCCCAGTGTCCTGGCAAACTGTTAGCAACTCCGCCATCCCCTTCTCTACAATCTGGAGCTTTTTAAACCCCTAAGGTCACCCAACCACAACTCTTGCTGCTACGCGATTTCCCTTTCAACACGGACTGGGTGCTTTTCTCTGGGGCTCAATCCTTTGCTCGCTATCTCAATAAAAGGGTCAGAACTGTGCACAATATCAGCAGCGATGTCGGGTATTGACACGGGACATTGACACGCAGTTACTGTGACCAATCTTTATAATATGAATCGTTTTCATTTTTCCGCCATTTTAAAAGGAAGGATAGCAGGCAGATATATCTTAAATGATGAGGTTTTAAATGGAATTGTCGCTAATCTCACCAGATGGCAGCGCAGTGAGATAAGGTCGGAAAAAGTTCAATGGAATCCTTGGGTATTTATCTCGGGGCATGGGTCTGTGTAGGGGAGGGGCACCAGTAAATGGGGAAATAGGGGAAGAGCTCCAGTAAACATAGAAAATAGGTGCAGGAGTAGGCCATTCGGCCCTTCGAGCCTGCAATACCATTCAAAATGATCATGGCTCATCATGCATTTCAGTACCCCATTCCTGCTTTCTCTCCATACCCCTTGAACCCTTTAGCCGTAAGGGCCGTATCTGACTCCCTTTTGAATATATCTAATGAACTGGCCCCAACAACTTTCTGTGGTAAAGAATTCTACATGCCCACAACTCTCTGAGTGAAGAAGTTTCTCCTCATCTCGGTCCTAAATGGCTTACCCCTTATCCTTAGACTGTGACCCCTGCTTCTGAACTTCCCCAACATCGGGAACATTTTTCCTGCATCTAACCTGTCCAATCATGTCAGAATTTTATATGTTTCTATGAGATCCCCTCTCATTCTTCTAAATTCCATTGAATACAAGCCTAGTCGATCCAGTCTTTCTTCATATGTCAGTCCTGCCATCCCGGGAATCAGTCTGGTGAACCTTCGCTGCACTCCCTCAATAGCAAGAATGTCCTTCCTCAGATTAGGAGACCAAAACTGTACACAATACTCAAGGTGTGGCCTCACGAAGGCCCTGTACAACTGCAGTAAGACCTCCCTGCTCCTATACTCAAATCCTCTCGCTATGAAGGCCAACATGCCATTTGCCTTCTAAATGAGAGGATAGGGGTGGGGCACCAGTAAATGGAGGGACAGGGGAGGGGCTTCAGTAAATGGGGGGATAGGGGAGAGGCACCAGTATATGGGGCCAACTTGCAATGATGTTTGTGAGTGAAAGGTCAGAATGTTTTCATGGGTTAAAAATAGAAATAAGGAACTTCCACTGATGGCTACGTTGGTCGATGCTGGACCACGCAGACTAGAAAGGTGGAAGGTATAATAGCTGCTCTATGTTGAGTTCGCTGATCGCGAGTCAGGATAGCAGTAATTGTGCGAAAAGCCCAGCAGCGAGCTGGGGACACGAGGCCAGTGTACGTGTGGTAACCAACCACCAAAGCATGAGTGGCTGTAGAGACAGCGGAAAAGCACAGCAGAGCCTGCGTATGGAGAGCAGTGAGCTGGAGCTTGAGTCAGGGTGGGGGGGGGGGGGCGCGGGGTACAGGGTCAGTATTCTAAGGACAAATACACAAGCTGAAAACCAGGGAGAGAGGACCTGAGGGAGGGAAAAGTTTAGTAGGAATGTGTGTGTGTGAGGCCCATGTGGCAGAGCCTGGTTTCCAATCGTCTTGGATCCCCTTGTCATTGGACCAAGACCTAGCTCTGTCAAGCCCGTGTGGTGGCTGGTGTGCAACGGTCACCCCACGTTAAAAAAATCCACCCACAGGCATCTTCCACCTTTAAAATGAAGTTCTGGACCTGGCCCGCATTGGTCTCATCAGTCACCTTAGAACTCATTTGAGTGTGGAAGCAAGTTTTCCTCGACTCCGGGGGGCTGCCTAAGAAGAAGAAGGAATACTAAAACAAAGAGGTCATGTTGAACTTGTAGAGAACTTTAGATAGGCCACAGCTTGAGTACTGTGGGCATCCCAGTGCAGGAAGGAAAGCGATGAGAAGGGTAGATTCACTGGGGGTTACCAGAGCTGAGAGATTACAGTTAGAAACAGACCAGAAATAGTTTTTTTCCTAAAGTTGAGAAGATTATGGGATGCCCCGATAAAGGTCGTCAAAATGACAACAGAATGTTTCGACTGATTGGCAAGACAGAATTAAAGGGAATTAATCAAATCATACCAATTAATTCAAAGGAGTTTATGGAAATACTTTATACAACGGCTACTTAGTGTCAAGGGTTGCTGAAGTGGATCCACAAATAGGATTGTTACTATTCAAGGTGATGAAAAACGAGGAGAGTGGGACCAGACTCCAAACAAAAGCAAAATACAGCGGATGCTGGAATCTGAAATAAACACAGAAAATGCTGGAAATACTCAACATCTGTGGAGAGAGAAACAGAGTTAATGTTTCAGGTCCATGACGCTTCATCGGAACTCAGGACTGGGCTAGGCTCAGCAACTGAGTTGTCCCTGGGCTCAGCTACTGGGTGGTCCCTGGGCTCAGGTACTGCATAGTCTCTGGGCTCAGCTACTGGGTGGTCCCTGGGCTCAGGTACTGGGTGGTCCCTGGGTTCAGCAACTGGGTGGTCCCTGGGCCCAGGTACTGGGTGGTCCCTGGGCTCAGCTACTGGGTGGTCCCTGGGCTCAGCGACTGGGTGGTCCCTGGGCTCAGCTACTGGGTGGTCAGTGAGCTCAGGTACTTGGTGGTCCCTGGGCTCAGCTACTGGGTGGTCCCTGGGCTCAGGTACTGCGTGGTCTCTGGGCCCAGCTACTGGGTGGTCAGTGAGCTCAGGTACTTGGTGATCCCTGAGCTCAGGTACTGCATGGTCTCTGGGCCCAGCTACTGGGTGGTCAGTGAGCTCAGGTACTTGGTGGTCCCTGGGCTCAGCTACTGGGTGGTCAGTGAGCTCAGGTACTTGGTGGTCCCTGGGCTCAGGTACTGCGTGGTCTCTGGGCCCAGCTACTGGGTGGTCAGTGAGCTCAGGTACTTGGTGGTCCCTGGGCCCATGTACTGGGTGGTCTCTGGGCTCAGCTACTTGGTGGTCCCTGGGCCCATGTACTGGGTGGTCTCTGGGCTCAGGTACTGGGTGGTCCCTGGGCCCAGCTACTGGGTGGTCCCTGGGCTCAGCTACTGGGTGGTCCCTGGGCTCAGGTACTGCGTGGTCCCTGGGCTCAGGTACTGCGTGGTCCCTGGGCTCAGGTACTGGATGGTCCCTGGGCCCAGGTACTGAGTGGTCTCTGGGCTCAGCTACTGGGTGGTCCCTGGGCTCAGCTACTGGATGGTCCCTGGGCCCAGGTACTGAGTGGTCTCTGGGCTCAGCTACTGGGTGGTCTCTGGGCTCAGCTACTGGGTGGTCCCTGGGCTCAGCTACTGGGTGGTCCCTGGGCCCAGGTACTGGGTGGTCCCTGGGCTCAGGTACTGAGTGGTCTCTGGGCTCCTGCATTGTCCTCTGAACCTGCATTTGGATCTCGAACTGGACAGTGGATATACGGCTCCTCTGTCTATCAGATCTAAGGTCTAATGAGAAATGTGTCTGAACCAACCCAGATCCTGCAGAATGTGACCTATAACTCTTCACAGCACACTATATGAAAATGGAAATAAAAATGTCCCTCTCATTCAGTAGGGTTTCAGCGTTTGTGGTTTACATTGAAATTTACAGTCCAGAAAAAATTGATTCAGGCCAACTGGTCTCCTTCAACTCCTACTTCATCTCACCCTGTCAGCATCTTCTATTTCTTTTCCTCACTCATGTGTTTATCCAGCTTCCCCTTAAATACTTCTATGGTACGAACTTATTATTGCGCCGGGTAGAGGGAGCTTTATTCTGTATCTAACATGTGTTGTACCTGCCCTGGGAGTGTTTGATGGGACAGTGTAGAGGGAGCTTTACTCTGTATCTAACCCCGTGTTGTACCTGCCCTGGGAGTGTGTGATGGGACAGTGTAGAGGGAGCTTTACTCTGTATCTAACCCCGTGTTGTACCTGCCCTGGGAGTGTGTGATGGGACAGTGTAGAGGGAGCTTTACTCTGTATCTAAGCCCGTGTTGTACCTGCCCTGGGAGTGTGTGATGGGACAGTGTAGAGGGAGCTTTACTCTGTATCTAACCCCCTGTACCTGCCCTGGGAGTGTTTGATGGGACAGTGTGGAGAGAGCTTTACTCTGTATCTGGCAGTATTCCCGGAAATGTCACAGATTCGGAACCCGTGATCGGGCTCGACGGGCTGAATGGCCTTCTTATGTGCTGCGACCATTCTACGATTTTATTCCACTGCAGCGGTTGCTGAGTGCGGAAATTTTGAATATTAAACTGTGAATACTGTCGGGTACTAGAGACTTACCAGCTGATTCCAAGATTCTGCCTCAACAGAACTAATCAGAGAGTTTCCTTAGTTTCTTTTTAAATATTCTGTTGTAGCCTCAGAGAACAGTAATTTTCATCTGTCCCTGTAAATGATTCTGACTAATCCGGTTTGTGATCTGAATGAGGTGGCCGCAGGTTAATACTGACACGCTCCCATGTGAATTATCTGCTGACACTCCCCCAAGACCTGTATATGGCTCTAATCTGTTTCTCACGAACCCGCACAGGTCAAATATAAAAACAGAAAATGCTGGGTTTCTCAGCGGGTCAGGCAGCATCTGTGGAGAGAGAAACAGAGTTAACGTTTCCGGTCAATGGCACCTTCGTCTGGACAGGTCAAACACAGTTTAATCAATGAGGTCAACGTCATAGAAAGCACTGTCTGAATACTTCAAGGGCAAAATACTGCAGGGCTGAGGGAAAAGAGCAGTGGGGTGGATTGAAT